>NC_041385.1:338645675-338653692 GCF_002162155.2 Triticum dicoccoides
CCCGATCCGCCGCCGCCGGCCCACCCGTGCCCAAACCCTAACCCTAAACGCCGCCGCCGCCAGATCCGCCGCTGCCGTTGCCGGACTTCGCCGCCGCCGCAGGAGCCCCGCCGGACATCGCCGTAGCCGCCGCCGCCTCGAACCGCGTGCCGCCGGTTTTCTTAAAAACCGGACGGTTTTATTTTGGTTTTGTTTCGGGTTTCTTTAGATTCGTTTTTTTATTTAGTTTTCAGTTTTTTTTCGGTTTAGGTTAATTAGCGGACGTTCGTCCGTTAGTTCGTTTTAACGAACGCTTTCGTCAGATTCGTTTAGTTAACGAACGTTCGTTCGTTAACCCGTTCGTCATTTTTTTCTTTTTCTCGGATTTAATCCGCGATTTTTCTGATCTCGATTCCTGATCCGATTTTCGTTTTAGTTTAACTTTTCGCTCGTTTATCGGAATCAGGCGATTCAAGCGCCTGGAGTTTCGTCTCGAAACCCTCTTTCCGAATAATCTACTTAAACAAGTTTTTGCTTCTGTAAAATTTGACTTAGATCCAGATTAGTAAAATGAAGTTGTTTTCTTTCGCCATTTGACTTTCGTTGCTTTATTTGATTTGATTCTTTTTGCAAACCGGAGTTCTTAAGTTGAACATTCTGGTTAGATCTTTTACTCGAGTTTTACCTGTGCATTAGGTGAGTACTTATTGTATGCTTGTTTGTTTGTCTGTGATAGAATACCAGGAGTGCGCCGCCTGTTACTTCGAGTCTCTAGGTTTCGCGGATCATCAGCAAGGCAAGTAACACTTGATCATACCTTTCTACTACCCAGTTTTATGCATTAGATCTATCCTCAAACATTGCATTGACTAGGATCTAATTAAATTGTGGGATGGGAAGTAGATTGAGGTAGTACCTATTACCTGTTTTATTTTCAAACCTTTGGGAGTTACTTCTACGTTTGCCTATTATGCCATGCTATGCTAGTAGACGTGGATTGGGTGAGTGAATATCCATGACAGATGTGAGATTGTTAATTAATGGTTTATTTAAGGTGGCAACTTAAACACACATCTGGGTGGATTGAGGCACCTATTTTCTAGCAGGACTTGCCTGTATTTCTTCAGACCGCCACCCAGGCTCAAAGGGATCATGAGATTATTCAAACTAGAAACTTCCGTGTGCAGCCACATGCTATTATGGGCTCTAGCATAGTTGACTAAGTTATGCGAACTCTTACGGGGTGGACTAGCAGATGTAGGGGATGTAGGTTGGTACGGTCTACCCCTATGTAAGGTGCAAGTGCTTCTGAAAGACTATGTCTCGGTCATCCGTTTCTCAAACATCATGTAGTGCGAGAAACCAAGCGGAGGCGATCGAGACATGTGGGGAAAAGTGCGCAAACCTCTGCAGAGTGTATAAACTAATCATGATTAGCCGTGTCCCCGGTTATGGACATCTTGAGTATCTAGTACCTGGATATCATGTGAATCTCATCATGTTACTCTAATTTAATATTGTTGGGTTTAATGAGTACTTTTTAATTGGGATTGAGAATGCTGTCAACCATTCTCAATGTTTAACAACCACCATGATAGTTAAATGAATTTATTCCTTTGAAGTAGGGAAAAAATGGCTTTATGCAAAAACTGTAACCATAGAGCTTTACCACCAGCCAAATATGCATGTAGTATAGCCTATCTCCATTGTTATTTTCTATGTGTTACATTGCCAGCATATTCCATGTGCTGACCCGTTTTCGGGCTGCAATGTTTCATGTTGCAGACTTTTCAGACGACGAGTAAGGTGCTGTTAGGTCGTGGTCCTATACTCAGTGATGCCGTTGGAGTTGATGGACTCGCTTATCTTCCAATCCTTCCACTATTATCGTTTTAGATGGCCTTAAGCCATATTTATTTCAATAAGTTCTCTTTTGAGACATTCGATGTAATAAGTGTGTGATTGCTACTCTGCTATAAATCCTCCAAGTACTGTGTGGTGTTAGCATTACTGATCCAGGGATGACACTGAGCACAGAGATCAGACTGTTTGAGGTCTGGTCGCTACAAGGTGGTATCAGAGCACACGCTGACTGTAGGACACGGCCACTAAGCTTAAGCCCTAGATCACTACTCTTTCTTCTCATTTCTGACTCCTCATCTTTTCTATTCTTTAGGATGGCGGATGCAAGGATCGAGTTCGCAACCAGATGAGAATTCACCTTTTGGATGTCACTTGAAGGAAGCCACTAGATACCTGAACATAGGAGTACCAAGCTTCACCGGGACCTTCAACACCACTTTACCTGAAGAGGAGCGCTGGAGGATTCAAGTCTACATTCCAGGAAGGACATTTGCACCAGTCATGGAGCCAATAGAATTTACCTTTGATGTGCCAACATGGAGCCTAGGAAAGAGCATGGCAGCTCACATCACCATGGGACGAATTGGAGAAGTTTACTACAACGATCTCAAGAATACTATATACCAGATTTGTGGGCGCCGAGATGAGCATTGGGAGATGATCACCACCAGGAGGGACAGATCAATCGCAGCTTATATTCAGGAGTTAAACCAACACATCCGACGCCAGGAGAACCAGATGTGCGTAGATATGGAGGAGCTACAGAAGGCTATGACCAGGATCAAGGAGCTAGAAGCAGAACTCAAGGCTACGCGTAAAGACTATATGGAAGAAATCGTCGCTCTAGTAAGACAGAACGGTGACCTTAAGGAGAAGATTGGAGTATTCATGGGAGGTTCAGCACCCCGAGCAGAAGAGGATGAACCTACATGTCCAGATAATTATATCATCATCGATGACACCGACTCGGATCCCGACGACAGCGATGATGACTATGTTGATGAAGCTGGAGCAGATATCATGGAATCTTCATCAGAGCAGTTTTTCTAGTTGACCACCATAATAGTAGTAGAATTTTCCACCATTTAACTAGTTTTAGTCCAAGCACTTTTGTAACGACAGTTAGACCATTGTATGCCCTTGTTTGAATTGATTGGAATGATATTGTGTGTTTTTGACTCATGTGCATATGGGTAGTGTATTCTCACTAGACCTCATTCTATTCTTAACTCTTCCCTTTAAACCCTCAGATGCCTCCGAGACGCGACCCCGAGTTTGTTTTTCCACCAGAGATCACTCAGTTGATTCAGCAGCAGAATACCTTGATTCAAACATTGGTACAGAACCAAGGCAACAACAACCCACCACCACCACCACCTGTTGACCATCCGGCACGTTTCTTAAGGTTGAATCCGCCGGTGTTTTCCAGTAGCACCGAGCCGATAGTAGCAGATGATTGGCTCCGTAAGATAGGAAGGGAGTTGACCACTGTAGCATGCACAGATGGAGAAAAGGTGAAGTTTGCCGCACACTAGCTTGACGGACCCGCGGCAACATGGTGGGAGAATTTTACAGCCACTTACCCTGTAGACACTGTCACATGGAATCAGTTTCAGCAAGCTTTTCGTACTGCCCATGTTTTAGCAGGAGCTATGGCCATGAAGAAGCGTGAGTTTTGCAACTTACGCCAAGGAGGACGGACAGTTGGCCAGTATGTGGATGATTTTAGTAAGCTAGCACGTTATGCCCCAGATGACGTTGCTACGGATGCAGCTAAGCAGGAGAAGTTTCTAGAAGGCCTGAATGATGAGCTGAGCATGCAGTTGATGGTAGCCACTTTCAATAACTACCAGGAGTTAGTAGATTGTGCTCTTATGATTGAAGGGAAGCAGCAGCAGATTGACAATCGTAAGAGGAAGTATGGACAAGGGAAGTACAATTCTGGAGCTCAGCAGAAGCCACGCTTTACCCCAAAGTTAGGAGGGCATTTTCAGCATACTCATGGAGGAGGCAGCTCGCACAATCACAATGGCACAAGGAATGGGAACGGGAATGGAGGAAGCAATGGACAAAGCCGCACCAACCCGTCAACACCATCCAAGGCAGACCTGAGCCATACCACCTGTTACAAGTGCCGCAAGACGGGGCATTATGCAAATGACTGCCCAGAAGCCCAAAATGGAAATGGCAATGGAAGCTCAGGAAAGAAGCCGAACCCTTTCAATAGGGGGCAAGTAAACCACGTTACCGTGGAGGAGGTTGAAGCTCAGCCAGATGCAGTAATAGGTAAGTTTTTGGTTAAGACATTTACTGCAGTTGTTCTTTTTGATACGGGTGCATCGCATTCATACATATCAAGGGGATTTGTGGATAAATATAAATTGCCAACCCAAGAACTTAGGTCACCCATGCTAGTAACCTCACCCGGAGCAGAGTATACGGCTAGTAAATGGTGTGATCGACTGCCATTAAGGATTGGACACCATGTATTTCCCTCGGACCTAATAGTTTTGGAATCGCAAGGTTTGGATGTGATATTAGGCATGGATTGGTTATCAAAGTATGGGGGGAACATTGATTGCGCCAGTAAGACAATTTTGCTTACGACACCAGAAGGGATAAGGATCAAGTATGTATCACGGCATGAGCCGAGGAGAGCACATATAAATTCCTTATCAGGAGTTGTGCAGGAGGAAGTACCAGTGGTAAAAGATTTTTCCGATGTATTTCCAGAAGAGTTGCCAGGCATGCCACCGGATAGAGACATTGAGTTCTTAATTGAGCTACTGCCAGGCACCGGGCCAATATCCAAGAGACCGTACAGGATGGTAGCCCAAGATTTGGAGGAAATCAAGAAGCAGATTAAGGAGTTGTTGGACAAAGGTTTTATTCGCCCAAGTTCTTTGCCTTGGGGATCGCCAGTACTTCTAGTGGAGAAGAAGGATGGATCGTTAAGAATGGTTGTTGATTATCGCGGATTGAATGAAGTAACAATCAAGAATAAGTACCCACTGCCAATGATCAATGATCTGTTTGATCGGTTGCAATGAGCTAAGGTGTTTTCCAAGATCGATTTGCGATCAGGGTACCATCAGTTAAAGATTTGGGAGCAAGATATACCGAAGACGGCTTTTACCACCAGATACGGGCTGTATGAGTATACCGTTATGTCATTTGGTCTGACTAACGCCCCAGCCTATTTTATGAACATGATGAACAAGGTGTTTATGGAGTTTTTGGATAAGTTCATCGTGGTGTTCATTGATGATATTTTGGTTTACTCGAAGAATGAAGAGGAACACAAGGAACACTTGCGATTAGTACTCGAGAAGCTCAGAGAACATCAGCTATATGCCAAGTTCAGCAAGTGTGAGTTTTGGTTGAAGGAAGTTGGATTTCTCGGACATGTTATATCCGGAGAAGGTATCGCAGTAGACCCCACTAAAGTTGTCACTGTGACAAACTGGGAAGCACCAACAACAGTTGGAGAGATCAGGAGTTTCCTTGGACTCGCAGGATACTACCGAAGATTCATTGAAAATTTCTCGAAGATTGCCAAGCCTATGACAGAGTTATTGAAGAAGGATACTAAGTTCATTTGGACTGAGGAGTGTGAGGCTAGTTTCCAAGAATTGAAGAAACGTTTGGTTACCTGACCAGTGTTGATTCTACCAGATCAGACTAAGGATTATGAAGTGTATTGCGACGCTTCACGTCAAGGACTTGGAGCAGTGCTTATGCAGGAAGGAAGAGTTGTTTCGTATGCTTCACGACAACTTAAGCCTCATGAGTTGAATTATGCTACTCATGATTTGGAGTTAGCAGCTGTAGTGCATGCACTGAAAACATGGAGACATTTTCTCATTGGAAATCATTGTGAGGTGTACACGGATCATAAGAGTTTGAAATACGTCTTCACGCAGAAGGAGTTAAATCTCAGGCAGAGGAGATGGTTGGAACTTATTAAGGATTATGATATGAGATTGCATTATCACCCCGGGAAGGCTAACGTTGTAGCAGACGCGTTGAGTCGCAAGAGCCATGTCAATACTCTAATGACGGGAGAAATACCCAAGGAGTTAGCCGAGGACCTTCGAGAACTATGTTTGGAAATAGTTCCAAGAGGCTATGTAGCAGCATTGGAGATTCAGTCTACGTTGATGGATAAAATCAGAGAAGCTCAAAAGGCAGATACGGAAGTTGCCGCTATTAAGGAACAGATAAGCAAGGGGAAGGCTAAAGTATTTCGTGAGGATGAGTACGATACCCTACGATTTGAGGACCGTGTTTATGTGCCCAATGACCCGGCAATCAGGAAGCTGATTCTGCAAGAGGCACACAATTCACCATAATCGATTCACCCCGGAAATACAAAGATGTATTTGGATTTGAAGGAAACATTCTGGTGGACCGAAATGAAGAAGGATATTGCTGAGTATGTAGCAGTTTGTGATATATGTCAGAGGGTGAAGGCAGAACACCAGAAGCCAGCTGGATTGTTGCAGCCATTGCCTATACCCGAATGGAAGTGGGATAAACTAGGCATGGATTTCATCACGGGATTGCCCAGGACTCGTTCAGGCTATGACTCGATTTGGGTTGTAGTTGATTGTTTGACGAAGGTAGCTCATTTCATCCCAGTAAAGACTACCTACAGCAGTGCCAAATTGGCTAAGATATACATGACGAGGATTGTATGTTTGCATGGAGTTCCGAGGAGTATCATATCAGATAGAGGAACCCAATTCACCTCGAAGTTCTGGAAGCAGTTGCACAAAACATTGGGAACCAGACTGGAGTTTAGCACAGCTTTCCACCCACAGACAGATGGACAGACCGAGAGAGTCAATCAGATTTTGGAAGATATGCTTAGAGCTTGTGTTTTGGATTATGGATCAAGTTGGGATGACAACTTGCCATACGCGGAGTTTTCTTACAACAGTAGTTACCAATCCAGTTTGAAGATGGCCCCTTTCGAAGCCTTGTACGGAAGGAGGTGCAGAACCCCGTTGTTGTGGGATGAGGTTGGAGACCGTCAGTTGTTTGGACCAGATTTGATTAAGGAGTCTGAACAGAAAGTAAAGTTGATTCGCGACAGGCTCAAGGTAGCTTAGTCAAGGCAGAAGAGCTATGCAGATTCGAAACGCAAAGAGACAGAATATGAAGTCGGAGACAGAGTTTATCTTCGAGTATCTCCACTTCGAGGAGTTAAACGCTTTGGAGTTAAAGGAAAGTTAGCGCCACGTTTTGTGGGGCCATACAAGGTTTTGGAACGCATGGGAGAAGTAGCATACAAGTTGTAATTACCTGAGGGATTGTCAGGAGTTCACGATGTGTTCCATGTTTCACAGTTGAAGAAGTGCCACACGGAGATGGCTGATATACCACTAAGAGATACTGCCACTGGAAACGATTCAGTTCAAAGAAGATTTGACCTATGAAGAGAAACCTGTTAAGATTTTGGATTATGCCAGCAGAGTTACTCGCAGCAAGGTTATCAGGTTTTGCAAAGTTCAGTGGAGCCACCACACTGAGGAGGAAGCCACCTGGGAGCGAGAGGAAGATCTGCTCAAGGACCACCCTCACCTATTTGCTAGCCAACCCGAATCTCGATGGTGAGATTCATCTTAAGGGGGGTAGGTTTGTAACTTCCCAAATTTTCAATTTGGAATGTTATACATAGATCATCATTGCATATCATATTTTCTTGCATTATTGGCTCGATCCTAGAAATTCTATGCAACTCAAGGACCCACGGAGAGAGTTGGGGATTTCGTTATTTTCTTATTTGGGTATTTCTCAAATTTTGAAAATAGGATCATTGATTTTATTTATTTTATCTTCAATTATTTCTACTACCAAAAATTCAGAGAGGGAATAAAATGACTTTCCCAAAATAAAGAAATAATGAAGATTTAATAAAAAAATCAAATAAGATTTTATTTTGGAGTTTTTCGCCTTTATTTGAATTTAGGAAAAATGCGCGTTTTTCAAAATTTCATTTAGGCCCCGAATAAATGTTCATCTAGTCCGGCTTGATTTTAGAAGTCGGGGAAAATTTATTTCGTGAATTTTGGAGTCCGTTTAGTATTTCTTTTTATTTTTCTTCTGCGCGGAATTATTTAAAAAAAAACACGCACCGACCTACGAGCCGTGCCCGAGCGGGACTCCGCTT
>NC_041385.1:338654258-338711846 GCF_002162155.2 Triticum dicoccoides
CTTCGCCGCCGCCGCCGAGGTTCGCCGCCGCCTCGAACCGCGTGCCACCGGTTTTCTTAAAAACCGGACGGTTTTATTTCGGTTTTGTTTCGGGTATTTTTAGATTCGTTTTTTTATTTAGTTTTCGGTTTTTTTTTCGGTTTAGGTTAATTAGCGGACGTTCGTCCGTTAGTTCATTTTAACAAACGCTTTCGTCAGATTCGTTTAGTTAACGAACGTTCGTTTGTTAACCCGTTCGTTGTTTTTTTCTTTTTCTCGGATTTAATCCGCGATTTTTCTGATCGCGATTCCTGATCCGATTTTCGTTTTAGTTTAACTTTTCACTCGTTTATCGGAATCAGGCGATTCAAGCGCTTGGAGTTTCGTCTCGAAACCCTCTTTCCGAATAATCTACTTAAATAAGTTTTTGCTTATGTAAAATTTGACTTAGATCCAGATTAGTAAAACGAAGCTGTTTTCTTTCGCCATTTGACTTTCGTTGCTTTATTTGATTTGATTCTTTTTGCAAACCGGAGTTCTTAAGTTGAACATTCTGGTTAGATCTTTTACTCAAGTTTTACCTGTGCATTAGATGAGTACTTATTGTATGCTTGTTTGTTTGTCTGCGATAGAATACCCGGAGTGCGCCGCCTGTTACTTCGAGTCTCTAGGTTTCGCGGATCATCAGCAAGGCAAGTAACACTTGATCATACCTTTCTACTACCCAGTTTTATGCATTAGATCTATCCTCAAACATTGCATTAACTAGGATCTAATTAAATTGTGGGATGGGAAGTAGATTGAGGTAGTACCTATTACCTGTTTTATTTTCAAACCTTTGGGAGTTACTTCTACGTTTGCCTATTATGCCATGCTATGCTAGTAGACGTGGATTGGGTGAGTGAATATCCATGACAGATGTGTGATTGTTAATTAATGGTTTATTTAAGGTGGCAACTTAAACACACATCTGGATGGATTGAGGCACCTATTTTCTAGCAGGACTTGCCTGTATTTCTTCGGACCGCCACCCAGGCTCAAAGGGATCATGAGATTATTCAAACTAGAAACTTCCGTGTGCAGCCACATGCTATTATGGGCTCTAGCATAGTTGACTAAGTTGTGCGAACTCTTATGGGGTGGACTAGCAGATGTAGGGGATGTAGGTTGGTACGGTCTACCCCTATGTAAGGTGCAAGTGCTTCTGAAAGACTATGTCTCGGTCATCCGTTTCTCAAACATCATGTAGTGCGAGAAACCAAGCGGAGGCGATCGAGTCATGTGGGGAAAAGTGCGCAAACCTCTACAGAGTGTATAAACTAATCATGATTAGCCGTGTCCCCGGTTATGGACATCTTGAGTATCTAGTACCTGGATATCATGTGAATCTCATCATGTTACTCTAATTTAATATTGTTGGGTTTAATGAGTACTTTTTAATTGGGATTGAGAATGCTGTCAACCATTCTCAATGTTTAACAACCACCATGATAGTTAAATGAATTTATTCCTTTGAAGTAGGGAAAAAATGGCTTTATGCAAAAACTGTAACCATAGAGCTTTACCACCAGCCAAATATGCATGTAGTATAGCCTATCTCCATTGTTATTTTCTATGTGTTACATTGCCAGCATATTCCATGTGCTGACCCGTTTTCGGGCTGCAACGTTTCATGTTGCAGACTTTTCAGACGACGAGTAAGGTGCTGTTAGGTCGTGGTCCTATACTCAGTGATGTCGTTGGAGTTGATGGACTTGCTTATCTTCCAAGCCTTCCGCTGTAATCGTTTTAGATGGCCTTAAGCCATATTTATTTCAATAAGTTCTCTTTTGAGACATTCGATGTAATAAGTGTGTGATTGCTACTCTGTTATAAATCCTCCAAGTAATGTGTGGTGTCAGCATTACTGTTCCAGGGATGACACTAAGCACAGAGATCAGACTGTTTGAGGTCTGGTCGCTACAATCTTGTACCTTGTGCTAGCTATGAATCTGTGATATATATGTGTGTGTTATGTTCATGTCCTTTTACTTCTCTTGTCATTGATGATAGCTTTTGTTAGTATCTTAATTTCTCAAGCATTACGAAAATACCAAAAAGATTGTTGAAGATAATTTGAACCTTCCTTGCTACTGTGTTATTTTCTTTATCGTCAACTTTGGTTAGTTTAGGTCTATATTTCCTTGCAATCATCATCTAAATTCTATTACCTAGCTTTAGACGAGTATAGTTGTCGTCGCCTAGTCCCTGAGGAGAATACGACACTCGCAGTTTGGGTATAAAAACCCCACTGTACCTACTATCGATCATTTTGGCACCGTTGTTGGGGATTAGCGTCGAGCGATTGTGCTAGGCTATAGACTAGGTTTTTCTTCATTTTCTATTTTGTGCCATATATTTGTGATATATCTCTAACTCCTAACCCTTGTTCCAGATTATTTCATCTTTGTTTTCTTTTCCATTTTGCAGGTTAGAACCATCTTCTTGGAAATGGCATTCTACTCAGATCATCATGCTTATGCGAGCAACACTACAAACAGCACGGAAAGTATTCAAGAACTGATAGGTAATATTTCCCATCGATTAGATGATTTAGCTTGGCAACGAGAAGTAGTTTTTGAGGATAGGCCTAGTTTTTATGATCCTTATTCCAGAGGCCATCCTTATGTTGCTCCTACTTGCCATATTTGTGGATTTCAGGGCCATTTGCCCGCTGAATGTCAGCATGGCTACTCTTACACTCCAGGTTGTTTTGGCATGAGCTTCGCTCAAGAGCATAGCTCATACCAAAACAATTACTCATATGGGTGGCCTGAAAACCCGAATATGTCATATAGGAGCAACAACCCTGAGATCTCACCGTTTGCTTCTAGTAATCATATGCAGGGATTTAGGTATGAAGAGGAGAGCCACAATTATGCTCCACAACAGTCTTATTCAGCTCCTATTCATATACCTCAGCACCAGGAGATGTTGCCAATGGAGTTAAATGGTCCTCCATTTGGTTAACCAACACCTTCAACACAAGTGCCTACTCAAGATGAGTTCGATGGCATAGACAAGCTCGCACTTTTGAGTCTCGAGTTCACTTGGAGTGCCGAGGATGATCCTATTAGGAAGGTTATACTAGATGAAATGAAGAAGATCAAGAGTGGGAATGAGCTAGTGGAAGAAGTAAAGAAGATTGAGAAGAACATCAACGTTGGCAGTACTATTTCTTCACAGCTTGAGCTGAGTAATTCTGGGATTCCCCTTGATACATGTGAGGTTCCAATACCGTCACATCCAGCTGAGCAACATAGCGAGAGTCCAGAGGAAGAGATATCTCAGATTGAAGAAGATGTAGTCGAAGACAAGGCATAAGATGATCCAGAGCTCGAACAACAAAGTGATCAAGTTGAAGACTCATCATCTATTACTCTTGAAGAAGCAAAAGAAGTTGATGTGATTGAAGATGAAGAACCAGAAACGCATTTGCCCATCATCATACAGGAGCGTGATTTAGCAGGTTTATCCAATCCTCTTGATGACATGCTTCCTTATGAGATCTTTCCTGCTACTTTCCATTGTGTTATACCATCAATTAAGCTAGACTTGAAAAATTATTTGCTTGGACATGATCATACATACATTGTTGGTGGCATTGCTCTCATTCCTGATGATGACACTTATTTTCCTTATGCTAGTCCTATGCTTAATGAAACATATTATTCATGCTAGTCTTGAGCTTAATGATAAATTTCATCCTCATGTTAGTGTCGACCTTGCTGATTTCTACCATCCTAAACATGTGCTTTATAGCTATGCTTATGTAATTGGATATTCGATTGATGACTTGGAGGGTATTATCCCTACCACTTGCATTGTCTCTTTCGTTGAATGCTCTTTCAGGTTTTTGCTTGTGCACGATCCATTACACGCTGACCAGGTTCGAGGTGACATTCCTTGGGACCCTGGTGGGCTCAGAGCATGGGGATGAGGAGAAGCAAGGGGGCACACACGAGGAAGGGAGAAGCTGGAGCAGGCATGAGGATAGAGAAGCAAAAGGAGAGGAGCTGCAGTTGGTGAGGTGATCGAGCGAGTGCTACATGATCAAAGCCCGGTGAGATGTTTCATGACCCATTCTGAATGTCATAAATACATGCTGAATTCAATTGCTAGTTGGGTTGCTTGAGCTAGTTATTACTTGTTGTCAAGCTGAAATTCACCTTTGGCATTGTGCTTGATGTGAATTTGTGAACTTGATTTCTGAATGCCTTGTAAACTAGTGATCTACACCATGCATGCTTTGCTGAAATTTGTGGAAGTTATTAGTTTTGAGTGCTCAAATCCCTAGTACACTAGAAAACTTGATCATTTTCTGCTTTTACCTTGATACACCTAGATCACCATGTTTAGATGCTGAATTTGTGCTAAGTGTGTTCCAATTGAGAGCAATCACCTAACCACTATGGATTAGCATGCTATGTTCCCTGGATTGGTAGCATGTGAACCAAACATGGAGAAGTGATGATTCCTGTTTTTGTGCTTATGCGTTGTTCATTTAAGATAAGTAATATTGAATAAATAAGTCTGGTCTACCTGCAGTAGCATGTCATGTTCCCTGGATCGGTGGCATGTGAAATCTGGTAGCTTGGATAGTAATAAATAAATAAATATGTAATTGTCAAACCAGGTGTATACCATGTTCTCGGGATCGGTGGTATGTTCCTTTGGGGAGACAAACAAAAAAACTAATAATTGGTCGAGCCAGGTGTATACCATGTTCTCGGGATCGGTGGTATGTTCCTATGGTGAGACTAATAATAATATAATCATTTATTTATCTCTGTAAATAAGTGATTCGATCACAAGATTTAATTCTAGTTCATTTTGTTCTTGGGATCATGCTCTCTTTAGGAACCATTTGGCACAGTCATCATTTAAACTTGTTGATCCTCTTTTATCATTGTAAAAGTTTAAAATGGTCATGCTTACTAGTACTCTATTGCTCTGTAGCACTCTTAACCATTGATTTTCACTAGTTAAGTCCAAAGCATGCTTTGTTTGGAGATCTACTTCACCGGGACATTCTTCAGTCAGCTCACTGTTCATTATCTAGCTCTTGTCATATTCCTTTGCTTGAGGACAAGCAAAAGTTTAAGTGTGGGGGAACTTGATAAGTATATTTCACATATATAATTTTGGTACTCAAATATAGCATCTATCGTGACATATTCGTCCATTCTTGCCATGATTGATTGAATATTTCTTGATAATCATCAAAAAGGATCATTTACTAGTCTTTTGTCTATCTTATAGAAATGTGCGCAAAGGCACTAATAATCGTCAAGATTCTGTCTATGTGGCTATCGAGAAGAGTGAAGAAGAGAAGAGAAGGAAGAAGAGACTTGTGTGAGATGACGAGAAGTAACCAGGGGGCAAGATAAAGAAGTGAGAGGACCTTCTTGTGAAGAAAGAAGAGAAGAAAGAGGGCCAAATCACAAAGTACAGATGAGAGGAGGGGAACAAAATCCCTAGGCGCTGGAGGGATCCGATCGGGCCTGGCTACTCATCTCTCTCCCTCGTACCTCCTTCTCCACCTCCGGCCGCCGCCACGGCCAGGCCGGCGTGGTGGTGCGCCTCTGCCACCCATCCATCCACGAGCATACCCACCTCCAGCACCACACCACCATATCCACTCCACCAGTAGCGCCACCACCACCAACTCGCGCGCACGACCAGCCAACCACATGCGCCGCCATCTCCCCGCGCCTCCTAGTACCTTCAGCACCACCAGCGCCTCCACCGCTCCTTTACCCCACGCTCGCGCGCCCGACCAGACGAGGCGTCTGGTGCCCCGCGCGATTCTCCTTGCCTCGCTGCTTCTCTTCTTCCTCCTTCCCTTGCCTCGTTGCTTCTCCCACGCCCCTGCCGCTGTTCATCTCTCTGCTCCTCCTCCTCTGCTTCCCCTAACACTGCTGCTGCTGCTCTTCTTCTCAACCCCACGCTGCTGCTCCATCTCTTCCACTTCCACCACTTCCCTCCTTCTCTCAACTCGAAGCTTCTAGCTGCTGCTTCTTCCTTGCCCCCCTGCTCTGCACCTAATCTGAACCATAAATTGCTGCTACTCCCCTTCATTCTCTAAATTTCTGTAGACTTGAGATCATATGTAATATTCATATTTGCCTAGTGCTTGAAACTTGCTATTGGTTCAGATTTGTAACTGTATAATAATGCTATGACATGTTCAGTTTCAGACTAGTGATTGTTTACTACTGTAGTATTGTTTTTGTTCATCGGAGAGTATTAGAACAGTGCCCTGTAATACCATATTCGTATTTGTGTGTGTGTGTGTGTGTGAAATATATTAATTATGTACTGCACTTGCTACTGATTAGTGTCTAGTTTACTGTAGACTGTTGCTCAAGTTCTTGTGATATATATCATGTTTGACAGTTTAGTCTTCTAGTTATTGTTGCACTGATTTATGTCAAGGAGATTTGGCTAGTGTGATGTGAGTCCAGTACATGTGCTTTATAATCCTGTTTGTAACCGGTGTTTATTTTGTAGTCCCATTGATATATCTTGTACCTTGTGCTAGCAATGAACCTGTGATATATATGTGTGTGTTATGTTCATGTCCTTTTACTTCTCTTGTCATTGATGATAGCTTTTGTTAGTATCTTAATTTCTCAAGCATTACGAAAATACCAAAAAGATTGTTGAAGATAATTTGAACCTTCCTTGCTACTGTGTTATTTTCTTTATCGTCAACTTTGATTAGTTTAGGTCTATATTTCCTTGCAATCATCATCTAAATTCTATTACCTAGCTTTAGCCGAGTATAGTTGTCGTCGCCTAGTCCCTGAGGAGAACACGACACTCGCAGTTTGGGTATAAAAACCCCACTGTACCTACTATCGATCAGGAACCCATGGAACGCGGCCAGACTCCGAAGATTCTACGCCTAGCACCGAACTCCTTGTTCGTCTCCTTCACTCTGTTCCTTTTTATTTACTTTTCAGCTGTCCTCTCGCCTTTTATTTTGGAAACCTCTAAAGCTTTAGTGTGGCTAGACTACACACTTGTGACGCACTAATCTTTAAGTGTGTGCGTTCATTTTACCTGGGGGCTTCTTATACAAAAGCTTAATTTAATTATCTTCCGAGCATTAATCCCACTGCATACGTGTCCTTTTTCCATATGTACCTTTTCTTCACCATTATATGCATCGATATGACTTAAGTTTTGGCCAAGTTGGGTTGTCTGGCTCCTGTGCTTATGCGCTACATTCCCGTTAATTCGACTAGGGCATAAAGGGAGCACCTCTGCGATTGTTACTGCAGGATACTCAGTACATGTACCTCAGACTGGGTGAAGCCGAAAGCTAGCATTCTTAAGGGAATATTCAGTCGGTGAACTAAAGATGTTTTTTACCTATCACAATATAAACCCCCAGATGTTTCATATACTGCGCTATTTGATCGCAGTTTGTACATGCACGTTAATCCATGTGTACCCGGGGAAAGGAACCCTTAAAGGAACTATTCTCTCTGGAAGATGTTTCTTGCTAACCATGTAATATAACATAGCTAGTTGGGTACTTGTCTGTTCAAGCAATTATGACCCCTACGCCTGGTTTCAATTCGTACCCCGGTTTATATTAGTGAGCGGGTATTCGGAAACACTCCGGACTGTCAGGTCCAGAGGCTGAAGCGAAAAGGTCCGCCATGATAAATCTTTTACAATCGGGCTAGGGACAAATATGTCAATTGAAGTACATCATCATATAGACGCAAAGCCTACGATCCTGTTGGGAATATCTTGCGGCTAACTCTACCTAGTCATATACCGGACTAACGGGAATTTCTTTCCCATCTGACCCTACAGGTCCGACCTGGGCCATATGATTTGGATCGAGCTTGGTATACCGTGATTTCACCATGGCCCAAGCCTCCCTCGCACCTTCTCGACAGGAAGATATCTTCCATAGTCGACAATGTTGCCGCGCTCCCTTGAAAAGTTGTACAAGCTCCCCCATACTTCCTGGTAGGGAGGCGGATTGCCACAAGGCCTTGGTGACACCCCGCATGACCTGCCAAACTTGCTCGTGCAGTTGCAAAAGCTCTTTTAGCAGATCGCCGGAGGATCCGGGCATCTCCTCTTTGGGACGGCCCATCAGCATACCTACAGACATAACTCTGTTAGTTCCTATGTTTGCCGAACTATGTAAATGTTCGTTTGAGAATATACTAAAAATGTTGCGCTGAAGTCTCTTATTTTCCTTCACGGAGTCCACCAGCTGGGCCCGAACATCTTTCACTTCTTCACCCAGCTGGGGATTAGCATCTTGGAGCTCATTTTTCTTCTGTTGACCCGTGTAAGTACACGCTCGCCAGTGGCTGCTTGCCTTTGTGGCTCTTGCTCACCCTCTTGTGGGATTCCCGGATTCTGTTCCGGATTATCTGAGAATTTTGGTCATCAGATATTGTTAGTGTTACTGGTTTATAAACACAATGTTGTTTTTTCTCAATTCGGGAATACATACCAGTTGATGCCTCTTCGGATATTGACAGCTTGGCCATAGCGGCCGTTAGCTGGGTTCGACTCACTTCCAGCTGTTGAGACAATAGGTTGTTCTTATTCGAGAGAACCTATTAGTACAATGATCCTTAAATTAGTTGTACCAACTGCTTCAAGTCTCAAGGGCTACTGATATACATAATTATCAGATTTTTATACTTACGCATATATCTTTCAAATACTGGTCAGTGGCTCTAGCAAGCCCATCCTGAGCGGCTCGGATGTAAGCCTCACCCGAGTTGAAGGCATTAAAAGCCTCTTCTGAAAAACTAGGGTCGTGGAGTGCGGCCCGCCGACGCCGATGATTCATGGCGCTCTCCACTTCAGAATTTGTAACAGACATTCTATCTAAATCCTCTGTATGAGGATAGTCCGGTGTCGCTTCTATGTTGACCTCTGTCCTCGAGACCGGGTCTGGAATCCGACTAGTAGAGGTACGGTTGGAAGGATCCCCGAACATAGTCTGGTGGATGTTCTTTCTGCTAAAATACAACGGATAGTGTCATACTTTAAGATGACAACCGCGGGGCGTGTTTAAAGCCATACCTCCTTGATGACGGCTCCACCATGTTTTTGTAAACACCCCTTCCACGAGCTCCACGAATATATCTGGATCCTCTTCGAATCCGGGGTCAAGGGCCCGGTTACGGTCCTCCGGCTGTGGTGCCGGGCTATGGAACTCCCTGGTTATTTTCCGACATTCCTATTATAAGTAAACGGAGTCAATATTTATGAAAACAAAGGCTCGGAGAATGAATGGAGTAGAGTAATGGATGGCAGCTCACCCAGCTGGGAGGGTTGTACATGGAAAATCCATCACGTGGCTTAATGCAGACGAACTCCTCTCTTTCCCCCTTGTATAAATTGGACAGTATTTCCACCAGAGCGGCGGTGGAGTCCGGACCCTTTCGACCGCAGCGGGTGGCGTCGTCTTCTCCATTGAAGTGCCAGATGGGACGCCCTCGCTATTGGAGTGGCTGAACCCCCCGTATTATGGATATTGCCATAACCTCGACTATAGATAATCCGGAATGAGCGAGTATTCGTATCTTTCTCATCAATTGAAGGACCTCCCTGTTATCTTCCTCTCTGGGCTCCGGGGACGCCAGTTAAGGCATTTTCTCAGCGGAGCATTTGTAAACTCAGGGAGACCCATTCGGATTGGGTTGGGAAGGGAGACGTCCTCAATATAAAACTACTCAGAGGGCCACTCTTCAGGTGCCTTCTTCGGTGTGCCGGATAAGTATCCAGTCCCGACGATGCGCCATATTTCGGCTGCGCCCACTTGGAATATTGATCCCGGTTGATTACGGGGGACGTGGCAGAACATCTTCTTCCATAGCATAAGATGGGCTTCGCAGCCTAGAAGTAGCTTGCAAAGAGCGACGTAACCTGCGATGTGCAGGATGGAGGTAGGGGTGAAGTTGTGCAGCTGGAGGTCGTAGAACTCCAGGAGCCCGTGGAGGAACGGATGGATTGGAAATCCGACACCCCTCAGTAAGTAGGAGACAAGGCATACTCGCTCCCCCCTAGATGGATTGGGAAAGTTCTCCGCTTGCTCCCCACCATCGAAGGAAGCCAATCCGGCTCGAATGGGGACTAGATATGCAGGAGGTAGAAACCGTTTGGTCTGCAACTTCACTAATCGGCCATGGGATACGGTACACTTCTCCCAATCGCCCGGCTTGGTGTTGCGAGAGCGGGAGGAAGAGCTGCGAGCACCGGACATGCTGGGGTGGTTTTTTCGGGGATGCTCTGATGACTCCTCGCTTGGGGAGGATGGTGTGGATTGGATCTGAAGATCCCCGTCTCTTTAATAGACGATTTATTTATAGGGTTAGGGTGACAAATGTAAAAATGCCCTGACTTCTCGCATTCGCTCGACACATGGAGGCTGAGACTATTAAGGTGCAGAAGCCGATGAGCGTAACATTAAATGGGGAACCGGGCACTGCTATTTACAACAGGTTTGAAGAATTCGGAGAAGGAACCCGCCTTGCAATGCCGAAGACAATCTGCGTGCCGGACTCATTGTCATTGAAGCCTGGTTCGGGGGCTACTGAGGGAGTCCTGGATTAAGGGGTCCTCGGACAGCGGGACTCTACTTTGCGTGGACGACAAGCTTGGCAGTTAGGATATGAAGATTCCTTTCTCTTTAACTGACTCTGTGTAACCCTAGCCCCCTCCGGTGTCTATATAAACCAAAGGGCTTAGTCCGTAGGACAAGAACAATCATAATCATAGGATAGTTTCTAGGGTTTAGCCTCTACGATCTCGGGGTAGATCAACTCTTGTAATACTCATATCATCAATCAAGTAGAAAGTAGGGTATTACCTCCATCGAGAGGGCCCGAACCTGGGTAAACATTATCTCCCCCGCCTCCTATTACCATTAGCCTTAGACTCACACTTCGGCACCCCCTACCCGAGATCCGCCGGTTTTGACACCGACAATCCTTCCCCTAGGAGCATGCGCGTAGTGCTTGGTTTTGATGACTTGTAGATTTTTGCAATAAGTATGTGAGTTCTTTATGACTAATGTTGAGTCCATGGATTATACGCACTCTCACCCTTCTACCATGCTAGCCTCTCTAGTACCGCGTAACTTTCGCCGGTACCATACACCCACCATATACCTCCTCAAAACAGCCACCGTACCTACCTATTATGGCATTTCCATAGCCATTCTGAGATATATTGTCATGCAACTTTCCACCGTTCCGTTTATTATGACACGCTTCATCATTGTCATATTGCTTTGCATGATCATGTAGTTGACATCGTATTTGTGGTGAAGCCACTGTTCATAATTCTTTCATACATGTCACTCTTGATTCATTGCACATCCCGGTACACCGCCAGAGGCATTCACATAGAGTCATATTTTGTTCTAAGTATCGAGTTGTAATTCTTGAGTTGTAAGTAAATAAAAGTGTGATGATCTTCATTATTAGAGCATTGTCCCTGTCGACGTTCTGAGAACGGCGGTCCCCAGACTTGCCTGCCTGTGGCCTGCGGCGTGGCTCAAGTAAAGGCCCAGTACAGCCCAGCTCCATCAACTTAAGCTCAAGACCCTCGCGAGGGGCCAAGCCTCGCGGGGCAAACGACAGGAAGCTTCCTCAGGGGCAGCCTCATCCGGCAGGCTCGTGAGGAGGCAGAGAGATCAAGGCGAGGGCACCTCACGAGGAGCCCGTGACGCAAGCCATGACGATCGAGGCCAGGCGGGCGCCAGGCAGGCATCGTCCCGTGCAGTGTCCTTGTTTCCCCTTCGGTGCAAAGGGGGCAAGCACAGGCCAAGGCATCAGGCAAAGGTTACCGTTTCGGTGCAACAAGACCAAGACAAGCAGAACGGCAGGATGGAGGTCATCGTGGAGCCTAGGACGGCGTCCCCACCAGAGTCTTTGGCAGACGAAGAGCAACTTTAGTCAGGATAAGTGTACTAGATGTTCCCCTTCAAAATGGCCAATTGTTGGCGCCCTTCCCGCTCATTATTTTTGAAGAGGCCTAGGGCCTTCCTCTATAAATAGGACTAGCCACCACAGAGTAGGGGCATCTAGAAAACGAATCGTTTTGAGAGAGAGAGAGAGAACCGACCGAACTCACCGAAGCAGTTCATCGCACCAGCTCAAGAACAACCCCTCGTGAGGTTGTTCTCCCTTTGTACTATTCATGATCAGCCCCTGAGGCAATCCACCACACCACACACTGGAGTAGGGTATTACACCACAATGGTAGCGTGAACCAGTATAAATCTCGTGTCCCTTGTGTGTTATTCTTTCCAGCCTAGATCCTTTGCGAGACTCTGAGATGTGAGCTGGTAGGGGAAAGATCTTCGTGCGCACCCCAGAGTTCAAACCTCAAGGGTCTGCCGGAACCCAAAATTCGACATTTGGCGCGCCAGGTAGGGGTGCGCCGAAGTTCTCCCTTCCGACGACCTACTCTCCACCGACATCGCTTTTCACCCTCATGGCGGACAACGCGCCGGCCGCTCCAGCAGCCGATGCCGACACTGGGGCCAGGAGGCTCCGAGCCTTGGCCCCCGCCTTGTGACAGGTGAAGTGGCCGCACAAGTTCAATCCCGAGATGCCGCCACGCTACAACGGTGTGACGGCTCCGCTGGCTTTCCTGCTGGCATACGAGGAGGCCGTCCTCAAGGCCAGGGGCAACGACAGAGTGATGGCCAACTAGTTTCCCATGGCCCTCACCGGCGTTCTGCGCATGTGGCTGCTCCACCTACCGACGGCTTCTATGACCTCCTAGGGGGAGCTGCGCGACCTCTTCCTCGCTCTCTACACCGTGCCAGTGCCCCCGGTCGTCGCATCTCTCCTGGGCGGCTCACAGGCGCCACCTTCGAGCCGCCACATCAAGCCGTTCACCCGCCAGATCGGCACCGCCTCCAAGCGCCGAGAAGCCCCCCCGTGCTAGGTGGCGCCCGAGGCCGATCTAACCTTCAACTCGGACGATCACCCCTCCAACCCCGCCGGTTCGGGTGCGCTTACGATGCTATGCACCCCCACCATCTGCCAAGTGGCCGTCACCAGGACCCTTATTGACGGCGGTGGCGGCCTCAATGTGCTCTCTGTGGAGACTTTTAGCCTCCTCCACATGCCACTGGAGCGGCTTCAGCCCAGCAGGCCTTTCTTGGGTGTCGGCGTCGGTTCCACCGCCTTCTTGGGATAGATTCGCCTCCCGGTGACCTTCGTCACCTACGACATCTTCCGCACAGAGCTAATCGACTTTCACATCGCCCCCATCGGCCTCCCCAACAACGCCATCCTCGGCTACCCGTCCTTGGCCCGGTTCATGGCAGCAATTCACCCGGTGTACAACCTCATGAAGATGCCCGGGAGCAGCGGCGTCCTCACCGTGTCAGGAGACACAAGAGATGCACTGCAGGCGCTCAAGCTTTCTTTCAAGACGGCCGCGGTGGCGCAGCCCGCCAGCACTGACACCCTCAAGCCCAAGGGGGCTGCGCTGGCTAAGAAGCAGCAGCTATTCACCCAAGACAAGGTGGAAACCAAGCAGGTACCAGTCGACGAGGACGGATCCACTAACGCCACCTTCACCATAGGTGCCAACCTCGAACCTGAGTAGGAGGAGGCCTTGGTGAAGTTCCTGCGCGCGAACAAGAAGGTGTTCGCATGGGAACTTGATCAGCTAGGAGGGGTCCCGAGGGGTGTGATTGAGCATCACCTCAACGTGTGCCCCAACGTGCGCCCCGTGAAGCAGAAGGCGAGGCGGCAGTCCACTGAGAAACAAGCTTTCATCGTCCAAGAGACCCACAAGCTCAAGGCAGCAGGGGTTATTCGCGAGGTCCGCTACCCAGATTGCTTGGCTAACCCGGTTGTCGTGCCAAAAAAGGGAGGAAAGGAATGCATGTGTGTCGACTTCACCAACCTCAACAAGGCCTGCCCGCAGGATCCATTTCCGCTCCCTCGCATCGACCAGGTCGTCGACTCCACCACTGAGTGTGACCTGTTGTGCTTCCTGGATGCCTTCTCGAGCTATCACCATATCAAGATGGTGGTAGAAGACGTGGAAAAAACGGCATTCCTGACCCCGTGTGGAGTGTACTGCTATACATGCATGCCATTTGGGTTGCGCAACGCAGGCGCGACCTTTCAGCGGCTAATGCACATCGCCTTGGGCCGGCAGCTCGGGAGGAACGCTGAGGCTTACGCCGATGACATTGTGGTGAAGTCTTGGCAGGAAAAAACCCTGATACAAGACTTGGAAGAAACCTTCACGAGCCTCAATGAAGTGGAACTGTGGCTCAACCCGGAGAAGTTCGTGTTTGGAGTCCCCTCGGGCAAGCTCCTGGGTTTTCTTGCGTCCCACAGGGGCATCGAGGCCAACCTGGAGAAGGTCAAAGTAGTCGAAGACATGAGCCCGGCGAAGACCCTCAGAGAAATGCGGAAGCTCACCGGGCGTGTAACCGCCCTAGGACGCTTCATCTCCAAGCTGGGGGAACAAGCACTGCCCTTCTTCAAGTTGATGAAGAAGAAGGGCCCCCTTGAATGGACTGAGGAGGCCGACAAGGCATTCCAAGATCTCAAGAGGTACCTTACCAGCCGTCCGGTGATGGTAGCTCCGCGTCCACGGGAGCCCCTGGTGCTCTACCTTGCAGCCACCCCCTACTCCGCCAGCGCAGCCCTGGTGGCGGTTAGGGAGGAGCGTCGGACTAAGGCCGCAGAAACCGTCCGGGTCGAAGCAAAGCAAAGCCAAGAAAGCCTCACAAAGACCGATGCGCAGCCGAAAAGGATCAGCCGCAGCAGGGGAGCGCACCCGGAGCAGAAGAGGCCTCTCCAAGTGATCAAGCGCTGGGGGCTCCATCGTCTCAGGAGGCGCCCCAACCTCCGGAGGACGCAAGCAGCGCCAACACCCTCAACCTTGTCGAGCATCCCGTGTATTTCGTCAGCACGGTGCTACGGGACGCAAGGGCACGGTACCCCATGCCTCAAAAACTCCTCCTCCCGCTATTGGTAGCCTCATGCAAGCTGCTACACTACTTCCAAGGCCATCCCATTAAGGTCGTCTCAGCATACCCCTTGGAAAGCGTACTCAGGAGCCCCAACTCGGCTGGAAGAGTCGCTGAATGGAACATCAAACTGCAAGCGTTTCAGCTAGAATTCAGCACGACCAGAGTCATCAAGGGAGCTGCACTAGAAGATTTTGTGGCAGAATGGGCAGAGGCACCGGGCCTCGAGGCGGGCGAGGACCGATCACTTTCCCCGGGAAGCGAGGCACCGGACGGCTGGGTCATGTACTTCGACGGGGCATTCTCCCGACATGGCGCAGGGGCCGGCGCAGTGCTCGTATATCCTACTCAGGACAAGCTCTACTATGCCGTACAACTCTATTTCCAGCATGGAGAAAAGGTCTCCAACAACATAGCAGAGTACAAAGGCCTGATAGCAGGCCTGAAAGCCGCAGTCGCCTTGGGGGTAAAGCGCCTCACCATCAAGGGCGATTCGCAACTCCTCGTCAACTTCTCCAGCAAGATATACGAGCCGAAGGACGAGCACATGGAAGCCTACCTCGCGGAGGTTCGCAGGATGGAGAAACAGTTCTGGGGGCTGGAGTTGCAGCATGTGCCTCGCGGCACCAATCAAGAGGCCGATGACATTGCCAAGAGGGCATCCAGGCGGCTTCCTCAGGAGCCTGGCGTCTTCGAGGAGTGACTCTTCAAGCCCTCGGCGGCACCATCACTATGAAGCACGGCGCAACCTCGGGAGGAGCTCCCTCAGCCACCTGCCTCGGGAGCCCCGGCCTGCGGCCTGGCCTCAGGGGCACGCCTGCTCCTGGCGTTGGAGCCTCAGGAAGGATGTTGGATTGCAGAGCTCAAGAACTACTTAACGCAAGGGACCCTGCCGGAGAAGGAGGAGGACGCGGAGCGTGTGGTGCGGCAGGCCACGGCCTACTGCATCAAGGATGGAGAGCTCTACCGGAGGTGACCAAATGATGTGTCCCTACGTTGCATCCCCGCAGCACTCAGTGACGCTGTTGAGCTGGTGAAAGGCTTGTGAGGCCTGCCAATTCCACGCCAAGAAGATCCATCAGCCGGCGGGGGGTCTGCAGACTATACCCCTCTCATGGTCGTTCGCAGTTTGGGGGCTGGACATTCTGGGCCCGTTCCCTCGGGCGCCATGGGGCTATCGCCACCTCTACATCGTCGTGGACAAGTTCACCAAGTGGGCTGAGGAGGAAGCTATCCGCACCATCCCAGCGGGCTCCACAGTCAAGTTCATCAAGGGCCTCGTGAGCCGATTTGGGGTGCCTAACCACATCATCACCGACAACGGTTTGCAATTCACCAGTAATCTCTTCAAAACGTACTGTGCTAACCTTGGAACGCAGATATGCTACGCTTTGGTACCACACCCCCGAAGCAACGGCCAGGCCGAGCGAGCCAACGCGGAGGTCCTGAGGGGCGTCAGAACCAGGACCTTCAAGAAGCTGGAGGCCTACGGCAGGGGCTGGTACGACGAGCTCCAGTCTGTGTTGTGGTCTATCCGCATGACCGCGGCCAACCGACTGGTGAGACCCCATTCTTCCTCGTCTACGGAGCTGAGGCCGTCCTCCCTCAAGAGGTTAGGCGTCATTCCGCACGGGTCCTGGCGTTCGACGAGACGCAGTAGGACGCCATGCGGGGGACGGATCTCGTGCTGGGGGAGGAACACCGTCGAGAGGCCGAGCTGCGAGCGGCAAGGTATCAATAGGCACTGCGATGATACCACTACCGCAACTTCCTCCCCAGAACTCTTGAGGTAGGGGACCTCATGCTCAGACGGGGCCTCTCCTGGGAGGGGTTGCACAAGCTCTCTCCCATGTGGGAGGGCCCATTCAAGGTTGTTCATGTTTCCAGGCCCGGCTCCGCACGCTTGGAGGCCCAGGAGGGGTTGCCCATCCAGAATGCATCGAACATTCAACATCTCCGAAGATTCTACCCCTGAGCGAGGCCCAGTGCCTATGAAGAAGGACAATGCCTGTGAAGCTGCCGCATTTTGGGGAAGGCCCGGTGCCTGTGAAGAAGGCCAATGCCTGTGAAGCTGCCGCATTTTGGGGAAGGCCCAGTGCCTGTGAAGAAGGCCAATGCCTATGAAGCTGCCGCATTTTGGAAAAGGCCTGGTGCCTGTGAAGAAGGCCAATGCTTGTGAAGCTCGCCACCCGTGAGACTCTCACGTAATAATGAGTGGGGTTGTACATGCCCTAGAGTCTCCGGAGTACCGCTGTCGGGCCTCGGGGGCTCCCGCCCACGCCCAGTGGCAGCACTTAGCTCCGCGCTGGTGAGAAGACGTCGAAGACTAGATTAGGTGCCGGACACGGCTTTTTCATTTGGTTTCTGCAGTTGGCTTGTTCGTTCCTATTTGAAGTTTTATAGGAGCTATTGCCGTCTCTAGCTTGTGACTCTTTGTCTTTTTCACTCACTTGCCTCGTTTTCTCTCGCGCAAGTCTCGTGAGGGAGGTACGCGGGCACCCTCACGAGTGTTTTCTGCCCCGTTGTTTTGAAGCTTTCCTATCCGAGTCCACCACAGGAGCACCCCTCCCAGTCCGTGCCCCACAGGCATTGCGACGCGAGCACAGGACCTGGGCCGGTCGCCCCCGCAACAAAGACCGGAAGCTACCCCTCCTGACTAATCCTTTCAGGACATGAAGCGCACAGCGAGGCCTCGGCCTCGGGAGGCGAAGACCAAGACAAGCCTCCCCGAGGTAAGTAGTTCCCGCACATGGGCACGCGGCTTGGAAAGATAACACAGAAATAGCGAAAACAACACGATAATTAACAGCGATAGATCAACACGCCCCCGTGGGGCCCAATACTACTTTCTTTTTTGCGCTGGAAAGGAAGAAAAACAAAAAAGGCATGACTTGCTCGGCACCAACTCGCGGCGAGGGCTCGTACTGCCTCCGGAGCTCAGTCAGATCCTTGCTCCCGCTTCACCGGGGCGCGACGGTGGACTGACCCGCTACCTTCCCCCAGGCGGGCGCGACGGATGGTCACGACCAATGCTGGAGGAGCTATTGTCCGAAGGAAAGTCGCCGAAGCTTGGCGAGCCCCGAGCGCCGCTGCCCACGCGCCTGCCACCATCTTCGTCCTGATCAACGCCGGTGCTGGTCACACGGCCGCGGTCGTCGTCTTCGGGGCAGCACCCAGCACGACAGACGTCTTCCCCGAACACCCTCACGTAGAGGGTGGCATCGCCGTCGAACTTAAAGTGCAGGGTGCACCTCCGGCTCAGGCCACGCGCGCGGGCAAATGTTTGCCAGCCACGGGTCAGGGACGCATCCCCGGCGGCGGAGACCTCCAGCGAAGCCCAGGAGGCCCTACTGCAGCAACCGTCCGCCTGAAGCCAGAGGCGGACCGGAGCGTTGGCCGGAAGTTCACCTACAAAGAAGCGGGGGAGCTAGAGCCAGGTGCTGGTCGGGTCCGCCGACCACACGACGAACTCCGGCAGAACCTCCACCGACTGGAAGCATGGCCTAGGGGGTCGCGCAGCTGCGGCGTGCCTCCCATCTGCAACTCGGCGCTCATCGCCGCACAGGGGACCGCCTCCACGACCACGCGAAGCCACTACGGGGGCCGCGAGATGCTTGCGAGGGCGGCCCCGGCCGTGCTTGGTCGGAGGAGAGTCAGGCCCTTCCTGACGGGCCTTTCCCTTCTCCACGGCCGAGAACCTCTTCTGCGTAGCCATGGGAGTGGCGAGTAGCCGGGATGGAGAGAAAGGAGTAGCAAGAAGGAATAGACTGAAGGGGCTCACGCCGTTCCGTACTTATAGCCGGAGAAGGCCAACCGTCGGCCTCCACGACCGCAGGTAATCATAACCTGTTTTTGAATGCAGGGACTTGTCAGTCATGCGGTCCCGAGGCATCATGGGGAAGCAGAGACGCCCACGTCCAATCAATCGCCATGCGGCATCCAAGGCCGCAGGCTATTGGGGCCCGCGGCGCTTAGCACTTGCCCCTTCGCTTCTCTGCTAAGCCAAGTCCGGGCGCGCCTTGGGCCCGGGGGATACTATCAGCGTTCTGGGAACGGGGGTCCGCAGACTTGCCTACCTGCGGCCTGCGGCGTGGCTCAAGTAAAGGCCCAGTACAGCCCAGCTCCATCAACTCAAGCTCAAGACCCTCGCGAGGGGCCAAGCCTCGCGGGGTGAATGACAGGAAGCTTCCTCAGGGGTAGCCTCATCAGGCAGGCTCGTGAGGAGGCAGAGAGATCAAGGCGAGGGCACCTCGCGAGGAGCTCGTGACGCAAGCCATGACGATCGAGGCCAGGCGGGCGCCGTCCCGCGTAGTGTCCTTGTTTCCCCTTCGGTGCAAAGGGGCAAGCACAGGCCAAGGCAGCAGGCAACCGTTTCGGTGCAAAAAACCAAGACTAGCAGAACGGCAGGATGGAGGTCATCGTGGAGCCCAGGACGGCGTCACCACCAGAGTCTTTGGCAGACAAAGACCAACTTTAGTCAGGATAAGTGTACTAGATGTTCCCCTTCAAAATGGCCAATTGTTGGCAGCCTTCCCGCTCATTATTTGGGAAGAGGCCCAGGGCCTCCCTCTATAAATAAGACTAGCCACCAGAGAGTAGGGGCATCTAGAAAACAAATCGTTCTGAGAGAGAGAGAGAGAAGCGACAGAACTCACCCAAGCAGGTCATCGCACCAGCTCAAGAACAGCCCCTCGCGAGGCTGTTCTCCCTTTGTACTATTCATCATCAGCCCCTGAGGCAATCCACCACACCACACACTGGAGTAGGGTATTACACCACAATGGTGGCCTGAACCGGTATAAATCTCGTGTCCCTTGTGTGTTCTTCTTTCTAGCCTAGATCCTTTGCAAGACTTCGAGACGTGAGCTGGTAGGGTAAGATCTTCGTCCTCACCCTAGAGTTCAAACCTGAAGGGTCTACCAGAACCCGAAATTCGACAGTCCCAGTGAGGAAAGGATGATGGAGACTATGATTCCCCCACAAGTCGGGATGAGACTCCGGACAAAAAATAAAATAAAAATAGGTCAAAAAAGAGAGGTCCCAAAAAAAACAAAAACAAAAAGAGACCAAAAAAACAAAAAGAGAGAAAAACAGAGATGGGGCAATGCTACCATCCTTTTACCACTTTCATGTACTAGTGGGAATTTTTCATTATAGAACTTGGCTTGTATATTCCAATGACGGGCTTCCTCAAAGTGCCCTAGGTCTTCGTGATCATCTTGATCTCGTTCTGGCACCCTGCCATAAGGGGGAATCATCATCTGTGGCCATCTTCATCATCCCAGCGCTCTCCATGACGAGGAGGGAGTATTTCACCCTCGGGGCTGAGGGTATGTACCAGTAACTATGTGTTTATCTCTCTCTCTCTCTCTCTCGTGTTCTTGATATGGCACGATCTTGATGTACCACGAGCTTTGATATTATAGGTGGATCTTATAATGTTTCTCCCCCTCTACCTCTTGTAATGGATTGAGTTTTCCCTTTGAAGTTATCTTTTCACATTGAGTCTTTAAGGATTTGAGAACACTTGATGTATGTCTTGCATGTGCTTATATGTGGTGACAATGGGATATTCATGTGATCTACTTGATGTATGTTTTGGTGATCAACTTGCGGGTTCAGTGACCTTTGTGAACTTATGCATAGGGGTTAGCACACGTTTCGTGTTGACTCTCTGGTAGAAACTTTGGGGCATTGTTTGAAGTTCTTTGTGTTGGTTTGAATAGATGAATCTGAGATTGTGTGATGCATATCGTATAATCAAACCCGCAGATACTTGAGGTGACATTAGGGTTTTGGTTGATGTGTGTCTTAAGGTGTTATTTTACTACAAACTCTAGGGCTGTTTGTGACACTTATAGGAACACCCCAATGGATTGATCGGAAAGAATAACTTTGAGGTGGTTTCGTACCCTACAATAATCTCTTTGTTTGTTCTCCACTATTCTTTGGAGTGACTCTTTGTTGCACGTTGAGGGATTGTTATATGATCTAATTATGTTATCATTGTTGAGAGAACTTGCACTAGTGAAAGTATGAACCCTAGGCCTTGTTTCGAAGCATTGCAATATCGTTTTTTCTCACTTTTGTTACTTGCTACCTTGCTGTTTTTATATTTTCATATTACAAAAACCTATATCTACCATCCATATTATGCTTGTATCACCATCTCTTCACCGAGCTAGTGCACCTATACAATTTACCGTTGTAATGGGTGTGTTGGGGACAAAAGAGACTCTTTGTTATTTGGTTGCAGGGTTGTTTGAGAGAGACCATCTTCATCCTACGCCTCCCACGGATTGATAAACCTTAGGTCATCCACTTGAGGGAAATTTGCTACTGTCATACAAACCTCTGCACTTGGAGTCCCAACAACCTGTACAAGAAGAAGGTTGGGCAGTAGACATCACATGCAGAAAGGCCGTCATTGCCTGAGACGTGACAGGCCGGCGGTTAGCCTTCCTCTGGCTATAAATGGGTGAGGGGGTGGAGCTCCTAGCACATCTTCATCTTCTCGCCTCCTACTTCTCCTTATTCGTTCCGCCATCTTGCCAGAGTTTCCATGGCGCCAGTGAGGAGGTTCTCTTCTGCGGAGAAGGGAAAGGCCCCCAAGGAGGGACTGGACTCGCTGCCGCCCAAGAGGGGCTGCGGCCATCCCACAAGGATGTTGCGACGCTGGCGGTGGCTCCCCGAGGGCATGGGCGCACCCCCTTGTAGGCCGGCGCCACCTCCGGCAGCTGTGGGGGGTGCTCCTTCCCGTTGTGGGAGTTGTCGCGACCAGGCAGCAGCGACGAAGAGGGGAGGAGCACAACGACCGTCCGGCTACCACGCCCACGGTCCCACTTGGCTGACGCGTCCCCAGAGTTCGTGGTGTGGGCGGAGAGGTCCGCGAAAGTTTGGTTCCAGCTCCCGCGCTTTTTCGCGGGCGCGCTGCCAGCTGGGTGACCCAGTGGCCTCTGGCTGCAGGCCGACGGCTGCTGCAGCAAGGCCTCATGGGTGGAGGTGGAGATCACCACCGCTGGCAACGTGTTCCTGAACCGCGGGTGACATCCGTTTGCCTGCGCGCGCGGCCTACATGGGAGGTGCACCCTCCACTTCAGGTATGATAGCGTCACGACCCTCTACGTGAGGGTCTTCGGGGAAGATGGACGGCGCCTAGGGTGCTGCCCAGAGAGCGACAGCAACGACAATGACAACGACGACGGCCGGCGGGGCAGCACCATCACTGGCGGTGAGCTTGCCCTTTGTGACAGTAGCGCCACCTCCAGTTGCAGCGGCTCCTCTTCTTGGGAGAGCACGAGCGACATCGACTACGACGAGCTGCCACGCAACCGGGCTCAGTCCCGGGAGGGTGAGGAGCCGCCTCGCCGCCGCGCCCCGCTGAAGCAGGAGGAGGACTCCGATTGAGCACGGGGGTTGCTGGAGCCGAGTCTCGGGAGCCGCTGCAGTCGCGCAGCTGCTTTTGTTTCTTTCTTTCTCCTGCATAAAAAAAATTAGAAGGCCCTGTTAGGGCGTGTAATGAACCATGGCGCTTGTGCCATTAAGTTATCATTTTTATATTGCATTGTGATATCCATGTTGTTGTTGATTGTGATTGGGATGACTTAGCTTAATGTGCTTGTGGTACACTCCCGTGCTGCGAGAGCGTGCCTCTCTAGGGCTTGGATTTCATGCATGCCCCTTATTCCAGGGAAGTTCTCCAAGGGTTTTCTTCTTGAAGATTTGAAAGTCGTCGAGCCTTAGGAGGCACCTTGTGGCTGCAAGTTTAGGAAACCTCTGAAGGTTCCACACCTCGCGCGAGCCCCTGAGCATGGGCAGGTCACCGCTAGTACGTCATGGCACGGACTCAAGAGGGCGTGTGTGCACATAAGCTCGCTTGAGAGCGTCACGCAAGGATTAAGATGCCAAAGGCTAGGGCATGAAGGCTTTGGAGAGGTGTGCTTGCAGGTCATTCCGTCGAACACACTGTGCCCAGCCCCCACGCGCATGCCACGCGAGGAAGAGCAACGGGCGACTCCCACTCTCCCTATGGCAAGACCTGAAAGAGCAAATGCAGCGAGAAGAAAAAAATTCCCAACCCTTTCAAATAAAATACGTGAAAGCTCCAAATTCATTTCAAGAAGTTGCAAATTAGCTACAGAAAGCAAGCAAAAGAACAGCCGCGTCCCACACCTACACTAGTCTTCTGGTCTTCCCACCAGCGCAGAGCATGGGGCCTCCACTAGGATGTGGGTGGGAGCCCCTGTGAGGCCCAGGGGCAGCACTCAGGAGACTCCGGGGCATGTACAGCCCCAACTCATTATTGCGTGAGAGATTAACGAGCGGAGACTTGAGAGGCGCATGGCCTTGATCATGGATAGAACTTCCAGAGGTGCTGGATGTTCCAGGCATTCTGGATGGGGACCCCGTCCTACGTCTCTAGGCGCACGGCACCAGGCCTAGAGACACGGGCCATCCTGAACGAGCCCTCCCACATAGGTGAGAGCTTGTGAAGCCCCTCCCTGGAGAGCACCCGCCTCAAGACAAGGTCACCCACCTCGAGGGTCCTGGAGTGGACGCTATGACAGTGATACCGCCGCAGCGCCTGCCGGTACCGCGCAACATAGAGCGAGGCTCGGTGGTGGCCCTCCTCCCCAGCATAAGGTCCATCCCCCAAGAGGCGTCCTGGCATGCCTCGTCAAACGCCAAGACCCTCGGGGAGCGGTGTTTGACCTCATGAGGGAGGACCACCACAACCTTGTAGACGAGCAAGAATGGGGTCTCACTCGTGGGCTTGGTCATGATGGTGCGGATGGACCACAACACAGACTAGAGCTCATCGAACCAGCCCCTGCCGTAGGCCTTGAGTTTCTTCTTGAAGCTCCTTGCCTTGAGGCCCCTCAGGACCTCCAGGTTGGCGTGGTCGGATTGGTCGTTGCTTCGCGGGTGTGCAACCGAAGCGTAGCACAATATGTTTTGAAAAGGTTGCTCGTGAACTGAGAGCCATTGTTAGTGATGATACGTTGGGGACCCCAAAGTGGCTCACGAGGCCCTTGATGAACTTGACGGCCGAGCCAGCTGGGATGGTGTGCACATGCACCACCTTCGCCCATTTGGTGAACTTGTCGATGGCGACGTAGAGGTAGTCGCAGCCTCCGGCTGCATGAGGGAACGGGTCCGGGATATCCAGCCCCTAGACCCCGAACGATGATGATAGCGGAATGGTCTGGAGGCCCTGAGCAGGCTGGTGGATCTGTTTGTCATGGAACTGTGTCGGGTGGTAGGTACGACATATGCCAACGGATGGCTTATCATTGTGGGAGCCAGTAAGACATCGCCGGTGCCTGGAAACGGGATAAGGCGAAGACATGAACGCCGGTGGATCTTACGCAGGTTGGTGGCTCTCCGTGGAGATAATACCCCTACTCCTGCTTTGCGGGGTCTCCGCATGATCACTAGATCGGTAAGAAGCAACAAGAGGCTCCTTGAGCTGTTCGGTGGAGGGAGGAAGAAGGGCAAGGCTAGCTCTCTTAACTCCCTATGGTAGTGTCTAAAACTCTCTGAGATCAACCCTTTGCATGGGTGTCCCGGGGGGTTTATATAGGCCTACCCCCCCGGGGGTACAATGGTAATCCGGCCTGGGTGTGGGCCCAGGCTGTCAGAGTCTACGTCCGCCGGCTTCTAGGGCCCGCCGACTGGTGGGTCCCGCCGGCTACCGGCCCCACCGCTTGGGGGGTCTTGTCGTGGGCTGGTTACTGTTGCCTCGCCTCTGATGACGAGGGCTTTGTCGAGGTAAGCATGGCTACAGTGCCGCCGCCTTGCGGGCGCTCACTGTAGCCTTACCTCATCTTGTTTGCTTGATGGTGCGCGTGCCCCGGGGAGGGGAGTAAGCCGGCTGCAGGAAGCCGGCCTGGCCTTAGGCCGTCTAGGGGAGGCCAGGCTGCCTTCGGATGTCTCTCTGACCGAAGGGGCCCGCCGCTTCTGGGCCGTACCAGCGGCCCGTCGTGGATGGCGTCATGATTCGCATGGAAGCAGTGCCTCGCCGGACAGGAGATGTCCGCCCTGTACGGCGTACTGTAGCCATGCTTGCTCCGAGTTTCGGGGGTGGAAGGGTCCACTGTAGCCACGCCCCGTCTCGTCACTGTTATGGGGGGTTGACTATAGGGTATGGCCCATGGCCGCATGCCATGGGCCAGCTTTCTCGGAGCCGGTCCTTCATGGGCCGGCTTTCTTGGAGCCGGTCCTTCATGGGCCGGCTTTCTTGGAGCCGGTCCTTCATGGTCCGGCTTTCTCAGAGTCGGCTCTATTGTGGCGTCGCCCGAAGATTATTTGCGGTCGGGCCGCCTTTCGCTAGTCGGCCTAAGAGATAGCCGGCCGGAAGAAGGCGGCCCCGTGTCTTGGGCGCCTCAAGGCTCCGTCGGCCCATTGTTTTTTCTGAGGGCCAAAGGGAGCCGGTTAGGCTACCCGTGGCCATTTACTCCGACAGTAGTCCCCGAAGCTGGTCGGGCTTCGCGGCTAAAGGGGGGAAACGAGAAACTCGGCCAGCTTCCTATCCCGAAGAGCCGGCAGTAGGAGCCGGCATCCCTTGCGCGTGCCTTCTCAGTGAAGCCTTCCCAAATTCCAAAGGCAGGAAAACAGCTGGTGCGCCAGCCAAGCGGCGGGTTGACCGCCCGGCACCCGTGCGCTGCGTGGCTACCTTTGGCTAGGAGGGCCTGCCAGCCCACACGCGCGACGGGACGCTGCTGCAGGCCAGAGCCCACCACTTCCGCGCCTCGGCCCGTGTGCGGATCTTTTGTGGCCCGAAACCGACCGCACGTCTTCCGGCGGCGGTTCCCACTCGCCATCAAGGTGCGATAATTGCGGGTCGTGGGGGAGTGGGCGCAGTTAATCCCACGCCCCCCCCACGCCTCGCCTCCTCGGCTTCGCCGCGCGAGGCTATAAGTAGGGGCGGGGAGGGGGAGCAGCAGTTGTTCGCACGCTCGCCCTCGCCCCGCCTCCTCCCTTTTCTTCCTCACCGCGGTAGCCCTTCGCTGTGCTCCCGCTCCTCCATTCTTTTCTTCTTCCCAGCGTGTCACATGCCTGCTACCTCCACGCCGAGCGCACTCCACCGCCACGCTTGCCGTCATGGCTCTGACGTCATGCTCTTGGGACAGCTCCACCGTCCGCGATGACCACATCGATTTCCTCCGCAAGACGCGGTGGCTGCCCGGCGAGCATCTTGTGCGAGTCCGTCTTGCGCTAGCGAGGGATGTTTCGCCGGCGCCGGAGGAAGGCGAGCGAGTAATCTTCTACTTGCACTGCCTACGAGGCGTCGGCCTCCCCGCGAGCGGCTTCTTCCGTGCATTTCTCGATTTCTACCAGCTTCAGCCGCACCACCTCACCCCCAACACGGTGGTGCTGCTGTCGGCCTTCATCTTGTTGTGCGAGGGTTTCCTCGGCATCCTCCCCACCATCGAGCTCTGGGGGGAGCTCTTCCAATCCAAGCTCAGCACGGTCGTCGCGGGCGTGCCGGCTCCGTGCGACGCCTTCATCGCCATAAGGAGGTCCACCACCGACAACCCCTTCCCTCCTATCGCGCTGATCCAGTCGGTGAAGCTCTGGCAACGTTCTTACTTTTACGTGAAGAACGTTGCCCCGAACGGCGATTATGTCAATTTGCCGCCTTACGTGGCCGGCCCGCCGGCTGCGAGGCCGGCTTCAAGGTCCTATCGGGCCAGGTCGCTAACGTCGGCTGGAGCTGGTGCCGTCGCCCGGCTTTGGGTGCTCGTCCAGTCGGAGCGCCTGACCGGGCCCGACTTGATCGCCGCCTTCGTCGAGCACCGGGTTCTTCCGCTTCAGGGTCGCCCTCATCTGATCTGTCAGATGAGCGGCCGCTTCGACCCAAGCCGGCTCAGCACCAGGGAGATGCCTCACGACGAGGTGTCATACATGGTGAACTACATCGCCAACTGCAAGCTCACCGAGGACTGGCAGTATGGCAAGGCGTCGTACTACTCTCGCGCCAATCCACCACCCTTGGTAATTTTTGTTTCTTCCTTTGTCGTCCAATTTTCTTTTCTGGCCGACTCTTAACTAGTCGGTTTGTCTTCAATTAGAATCCTCTCCTTCATCCTTCGGCTGGGATTGCGGGGCTGAAGCGCGAGTTCGCCCCCGACCGCGAGGCGGACAACTCCGAGGACGCTGACTTAGGGGCGGCTGCCCTGGACGACGCCGCCGCGGGGGGCGGTGGTGAGACAGGCGGCTCCGGCTTCAGCGCCGTCTTTGACGACTGGCCCGATGATGACGAGGCCGATCCCATTCCGTGCCGCCAGCCGGCGACCGACCCCCAAGGTGTCGGCCCATCCGGTGGGCCGACCGCGCGAGGCGGCGCATAGAAGCGCCGAGCGGCGTTGACTCTCATTGGAGGCCGGCCGAAGAAGCCCAAGGGATCCGCGGCGGCGACCAAGCGGGACGAGGCGGCCGCGAAGGCGGCCCACTTCTGCAAAGTGGTGAAGCAGCCGCAGGCGGTCTCGGCGTAAGTTTTGGCCCTTACGCACTTTTTATTTCTTTCTTTAGTCGATGTTCTTCTAAGCCCTTTCTCCGTTTTGCCAACCAGGGCCCCGCTTTCTCTTGAGCGGACTACCGCCGCCTCCATAGTCGGCGGAGCAGGAGGATCTGCGGGCTCCCATCGCATAGACCCCCACGCCGAGCTTCAGGCGGCAATGGATCGGAATGCGCGAGAGGCGCGGGAGGAACGGGAGGCGGAGGAGCGAAGGGCAGCTGCCGTCGAGTCGGCCCAGGGGACGACGGCGGAGTCGGCCGAGGCGCACTCCGACGCTGAAGCCAGGGCCCGGGCGGAAGCCGAGGCCGTAGAGAGGGCGGCGGAGGCCCTGTGTGGCCATCGTCCGCAACTTGTCATCCCCCTCCGCTCCGCGCTCCCGGGCGTCCCCGTGCCCCCGACGGAGGAAATCGACCGCGACCCGCCGGTGATGGAGAGGGAGGGGGTGACGTAGTCATCCCAGAGGGAGAAGTGTTGCCGCCTCCGTCGGCCGGGACTGGCCAAGGCGGCCAGCCCGAGGTGCCGCCTGAGAAGCCGGCGGGAGGAGAGCCGACAGCAACGATGGATCTTGTAGTCCTGTCGCCGACTCGCCGGCGTGCGGGGAGGGCGGCTTCAGAGCCGGATTCGTAGAGGGTGGCCGGCTCCAGCTCGTTCTCGCATGATCTGGAGTCGGCCACAGCTAGCTCGTCGGGGTGGATGCCGGTCGGTGGGACGGTCGCGCTGAACCTGGCAGCGCAAGATGTTCACAGCAGGCTTCAGGCTCAAGCCACCGCGCTGCAGCAATGTACCTGAGAGTTTCTTGCGACCCGGGCGGTCGTTCGGGTGAGTTTTCTTGCTCATGATTTTTTCGTGGGGGCGTGTCAGCGCACCCACTAGGTGTAGTCCCCGAGTTCCGAGCCGGCTACTGAGCAGGCGGCTTGGAACTTCTTCGAAGACTTTGCCTTACTGATTTTCTTTTGCCTTCGCAGGATTATCACAACCTCTACGCCGCTACCTTCAACTCCCAGGTCCGGGAGGCAAATCAAAGGGCCGCCGATGTGACGGAGAGCCGGCGTGAGTGTCTTTGTCTTTTCATCTCATGTGGGGGCGCGTCAGCGCACCCACTGGGTGTAATCCCCGAGATTCGGGCCGACTGCTGAGCAGTCTGGTCGGATATTTCTTGTCGACTTCTTTCTTAACTTCTTCTTTTCTTGTTTCCAGGCGCCAACGCCGACTTGAGGCAACAGCTGGGTGTGGCCCAGACCGCCCTTCGCACCAGGGAGGGCGAGCTTAGTGCCCTGGCTCTGGAGCGTGACCGCCTGGCCAAGAGACTGGCCGACCAAGAGGAAAGCCACAGGGCGGCCCTAAAGGCGGCGCAGGATAGCGAGGCCGCCCTCAAAGCCGAATACAAGACCGAGGAGGCAAGCTGGGCCGAGGCAAGCCAAGCCTTGAGCGAAGGCTACGGCCGAGTCGAGGATTTGGTTGACGGTAGGCCGCCTTCTTCTTCACTTTTCTTGTTCCTTGTAGGCCAGTTTATCTCCTGACTTGCTCTATTTCTTTCTTCTTTGTGAAGAGTACTTTCCTGGCTATTCTGTCACCGCCAACCAAGCCATCGAAGCTCATCGCGAGGCCCGGCGGCAGGCTGGGGTTGAGATCGCGCCGGATGCCCACCGGTCGCTTGAGGAGCAACTTCTGGCGATCCAGGCCCACCTTCAGTTGGCCTACCGCATGCTCCAACAGCTTCAGCGTGCCGGAGCACAGCTGCTGGCTGCCCTCTGGCCTGGCAAAGTAATTCCTCGCACCCCCAGTCATACCGCCGACTGGCTGGAGGTAGCCTTCGGCCGCCTTGAGGCCTGGAAGGCTTCAGCAGCTTGATCCGGTGCCCGCCGGGCGCTAGAGTTCTTCCGGGCTTGGTATCCTTGGCTGAACTTGGACCAACTGCGCACCTGGCGGCAGGAGGCTGACGAGGAGCTGGAGGTGGTGTGGCCGGCTATCATCCAGCGCGCCTCGGCGATCGCCGACTTCACCGACACCAGCGCTTTTGCTCCTGAGGTGAACGAAGACGGCCTCGCGCAGCCGGATGAATGGTTCGGGCTGAACCCGGGCGATGGTGAAGACTCGGCGGAGGAGATTGACTCTAGCGACGAGGGCGAAGAGGAGGAGGAGGAGGAAGACGGCGAAGATTCTGTGCCGGATGTTGGAGTAGCTAGCCAGCCTCAGCCTGACCATGCCTCCAGCAACGAGGCGCGCGCGAATGCCCCGCCTACTGCCGGTGCTGACCAGGCCGAGACTCGCCAGCCGACCACTCCTCCAGCCGACACCATCGTCTCAACCAATCTTCCTGACGCTCCGGGCGCTCCCTTGGCTTGATTCACTGTTTTTATTTTCCTGCTCGACATTCTTTGAACAGATTTGTTATCTTTGCACAATTCCACCCACTGGGGGTGTATTCAAACTTTGTTGAATGCCGGCCTCTCAAAGGCCTTTTATGTAAATATTATTATGCATGAGCTTGACTTCCATTCCTACTTGCTCTTTATCTCTCGGCTTTTTTCCTTTGCCGCCTTCCTTTGGGTGCCGCCTTCCCAGCCGGACAGCTGCTCTGCAGTCTGTGGCCGGGTAAGGAGTTCAGCCGTTTGGGAAGGCAAGTACTCAAGCTTTCTTAGATTGTAGCAGAGTAGGAAAGGAAGCCGGCCAGCCGGCTGCTTCAACAGCCGATTGGCGAAGGGGAAGCCGGCTTGTGTTATGTAAGTTCGTTAGTCCTTAGCCGTTTTTCATGTGGGCAGCCTTTCCACCTTCAACTCTCGCTAGTCGGCAGTGGATTCTTCGAGCTGTGCCTTTCGCAAGAGAGGGCTTCGGTGTCGGCACATTACTTGTCTGACTGCAGGTAGAACTTGGACATAACTCAAGGCGGCAAGTCCTCGGGCCGACTAGTCGGACCCGGTGCCGGATGGAAAAATAAATGTGGTGGGGTAACCATGGGTATGATACCCGACATATATAGATAAAATAGGGTAGTCCCCGAGAACTCCTCAGGGGGCCCGTTGTCTGATACTTAATACAAAAGGTAGCGTGATACATACTTCATTTCAACTGTAAAATCTTCGAAGAAGATTAGCGTTCCATGGGCGCTCCGACTCCTTGCCGGAGTCGGCTCTCTTGCGTGCCTTCGGCTTTTGTGCGTCGCTTAAGTAATAGGAGTCGTTTCCCAGAGCCTGGCTGATGACGAAGGGGCCTTCCCAAGGTGCTGAGAGCTTGTGCTGGTCGGCTGTTCGCTGTATCAGCCGGAGCACAAGGTCTCCCTCTTGGAAGGATCTTGGCTTCACCCTCCAGCTGTGGTAACGGCGCAGACCTTGCGGGTATATGGCGGACCGGCTGAGGGCTAACAGCCGACTTTCTTCCAGCAAGTCGACGCCGTCTTCTCTTGCTTCTTTAGCCTCCGCCTCTGTGTACATGGTGACCCGAGGTGAGTCGAATTCAATGTCAGTTGGGATGACAGCTTCGGCACCATATACAAGGAAGAAAGGGGTGAAGCCGGTTGACTTGTTTTGGGTAGTGCGCAGACTCCAGAGGACGGCCGGTAGCTCGTCGAGCCAGCAGCCGGCCGAACGCTCCAGCGGCATGACCAGTCGGGGTTTGATGCCGAAGAGGATGAGGCTGTTTGCTCGCTCGACTTGGCCGTTTGAGTGCGGGTGGGCAACGGACGCTAAGTCCAGTCGGATGCCCTGTGTCGCGTAGAAACGTGCCAGTCCTCCCTTGGCAAAATTTGTGCCGTTGTCGGTGATGATTCTGTGTGGCACGCCATACCGAGTTGTAATATCCGCAATTAATGTTACGGCAGTCAGCCCATTCAGTTTCTTGATCGGCTTTGCTTCAATCCACTTGGTAAATTTGTCAACGGCGACAAGCAGATGTGTCATGCCTCCGCGCGCCGTCTTGAATGGGCCGACCATGTCCAGCCCCCAGACAGCAAAGGGCCAAGTGATGGGGATGGTCTTAAGTGCCGAAGCCGGCACGTGTAGCTTGGAGCCGAAGACTTGGCACCCTTTGCAGTGTTTGACTAGTTCCTTGGCATCCTCCAAAGCAGTCAGCCAGAAGAATCCATGGCGGAATGCTTTGGCGACGAGCGCCCTGGAGGCGGCATGGTGGCCGCATTCACCTTGGTGGATGCCTTCGAGGATTGCTATGCCTTTCTCTGGCTCGACGCAGCGCTGGAAGACTCCGGTAGCACTGCGCCTGACTAGCTCTTGGTTCATTATTATGTAAGCTCCGGCTCGGCGTTGGACATGTCTTGCCGAGATCTCGTCAGTCGGTAGCTCTCCATTTACTAGGAAACGGAGGATGGGCTGGGCCCATGATGGAGCTGTGATTTCTTCGACTTCCAAAACGGCTACTGCAACCAGGGTGGGCGGGCTGGGTTGTGAGGAGTTGGAGTCGGCCTCCGCCTGCTGTGTTGCTGCAGTCCCCGGGCCGGGTTCGACTATGGCAGTCCCCGAGCTGGCCGCCGAAGTCCCCGGGCCGCTTGCCTGGTCCCCAAAGTCGGATCCGACTGCGTCGGGGTCAGGCGGCACGAAGATGGAACTCGATTCCGGAGACGGCTTGACAGATGGCTTAAGGAGGCGTTGGAGGGCGACACCGGTTGGTATAGCTTGCCGGGTGGAGCCTATTCGTGCCAGGGCATCTGCTTGCTCATTGTCGGCCCGTGGCATGTGAAGGAACTCGCACCCCTCGAAATATCTGCTGAGCTGCTGGACGAGGAAACGGTATCTTGCCATTTTCGCGTCCTTGGCATCCCAGTCGCCGGATGATTGCTGAACCACTAAGTTCAAGTCGCCATAACATAGGATCCGGCGGATGCCGAGTTCCTTGGCTAGCCAGAGCCCATGTATGAGCGCCTCGTACTCAGCCACATTGTTGGAGGCGGCAAAGTGGATTTGCAGTGTGTATCTGAGCTTGTCACCCTTGGGAGAGGTGAGGACGATGCCAGCTCCCAAGCCAGTGCGCATCTTGGATCCGTCAAAGTGCATCCGCCAATGAGTGGAGTCGGGGGCCGGTGGCAGGTACTGGGTCTCGGCCCAGTCGACGAGGACGTCGGCCAATGCTTGGGACTTGATGGAGGTGCGGGGCTGATAGTAGACTGTGTAAGGAGCCAGCGCGATGGCCCATTCCGCCACTCGGCCGGATGCATCCCGGCTGCCTATGATCTCGGCAAGCGGGGCAGTGCATACGACCGTGATGGGATGTTCTTGAAAGTAGGGCTTGAGTTTCTTGGAGGTGAAGTACACACCATAGCACATTTTCTAATAGTGCGGGTAGTTCTGTTTTGAGGCAGACAGTACTTCTGTCAAATAATATACCGGCCTCTGGACTAGCTGAGCCCGGCCTTCTTCGGGACGCTGGACTACGATGACCGTGCTGACCACCCGACTGGTAGCGGCGATGTAGAGGAGCATGGGCTCCTTCTCAGTTGGGGCCGCCAAGATAGGTGGTGTGGACAACATCTTCTTCAGCTCGTGGAAAGCTTGGTCCGCCTGGTCATTCCACTCAAAGTGAGTGGACTTCTTCATGAGTCGATAGAGGGGGAGAGCCTTCTCTCCGAGCCGGCTCATGAAGCGGTTCAAAGACGCCAAGCATCCGATGAACTTTTGGATGACTCGCAGCTTGGTAGGGACCTTCATTCTCTCTATAGCCTTGATCTTCACTGGGTTGCACTCGATGCCGCATTCGGAGACCAGGAAGCCTAGAAGCTGGCCGGATGGCACCCCGAACACGCATTTCTCCGGGTTGAGCTTGATCTGAAACCGGCGCAAATTCTCAAAGGTCTCCTTGAGGTCTTCTAGCAGGGTGCCACGCTTCTCCATCTTCACCACGACATCGTCTACGTAGACGTGGGCATTTATTCCGAGTTGCTTGAGGAGGCATTTCGGCATGCAACGCTGAAAGGTCGCACCAGCATTTCTCAAGCCGAATGTCATAGTCAGGTAACAGAAAGCTCCGAATGGGGTGATGAAGGCGGTCTTCAAGCGATCAGCCGTGTTCAACTTTATCTGGTGGTAGCCTGAATAAGCATCCAAGAAACTCAACAGCTCGCATCCGGCTGTGGAGTCTATCACTTGGTCGATCCTTGGCAGGGCGAACGGATCTTTACGGCAGGCTTTGTTGAGGTTGGTGTAGTCGATGCACATGCGCCACTGCTTGTTCTTTTTCAACACGAGGACCGGGTTGGCTAGCCATGCTGGAAAGAACACTTCCATAATGAAGCCGGCTGCCAGAAGCCGGGCTATTTCTTCTCCTACTACTCTTCTCTTCTCTTCCAACAGGCGGCGCAAGGGCTGCCTGACCGGCTTTGCATCAGATTGGACGTGTAGCTTGTGCTCGGCGAAATCCGTCGGGACACCCGGCATGTCTTTGGGGGACCATGCAAAGACGTCCCAATTCTCACGAAGGAAATCGACGAGCTTGCCTTCCTATTTGCTGTCAAGGCCTGTGCCTATGGCAGCGTGCCTCTCCGGGTGCTCTGGGTCCAGAGGTATCTTCTTTGTCTCCTTGGCCGGCTGGAAAGAACCTTGAGCTTCACATTCTTTGGGGTCAGGGGACAAGGACGGCTGCTTGCCAGCCAAGGTCACAATTCGATCCAGCATCTTCTTCTCTTCGGTGATCACGAGGGACTCAGCCAGCCGACTGCTGGCTGCTGCACACTCAGAGGACTTCTTATAGTCTTCGGCTATGGTGATAATGCCCTTGGAACTCGACATCTTCATCTTGAGGTAGGCGTAGTGGGGCACAGCCATAAACTTGGCCAACGCTGGTCGGCCAAGCAATGTGTGGTACTGGCTCTCCAAATCCACTACCTCGAACCATATTGCCTCTCGGCGGAAATGATCCTTGTCCCAAAAGAGGACATCCATCTTGATCTTGCCGATTGGTGAGCAGGACAGGACAGGTACGATGCCGTGGAACACAGTCCGGCTTGGCATGAGTTGCTTCGGCTTTTAGTTGAGCTTCTCCATTGTATCTCGGTACAGTATGTTGATAGTGCTCCCGCCGTCTATCAGCACGCGGGAGAATCGGGCGGCACGCCTCTCTGTCGCCAGGGTGGCATCCAGAACCAGGCATAGGAGCCAAGAGACGGCATCACCTCTAGGTGGTCGTCCGGCTCCAGCTGATGGGCTTCTCTGACCAATGCATGAACTCAGGGTTACTAGAGGCGACCGCGTTGACTTCTTGCTGCTGTCGGCGCCGGCTGCGCCGATCTTCTGTCTGGCTGGTGAACATGACGTAGGCGGCTTGCTCGTCGAGGAACTCATCTTGGATAGCTCCGGCTGTAGGCCGAGCGGCCGGCTGCTGCGTGGCAGGATGCGGCTGGCCTGCAGGCGCAGGAGGCAGTAGCCCCTCGCCCTTGGAGATTCGGGTGAGCCAATGACACTTCTTGTTGTATGGTTGGACGGCTTCGCGCCGCTGTGGAACTTGCAGGGGGCGTCGAGGGTTTGCTCGTAGGAGAGAGCCGGCTGCCAAGCTGGCCTACCGCCCTTCTGCTTCTTCGGAGCCGGCCGTCCCTCAGGCTGCTCTTCTTTGATCGTGGCCACCTGCCGACTAGTGGAAGGCGACATAGGGGCCTTGCGCTTGTGGTCGTTTTAATACGGGCGCCGGCTTGATTCTCCAGCCGGCGTCTTGGGAGCTGACGTCAGCACCTTTCCGGAGGCGTCTACCCGGAGCTCGGTCTTCATTGAGGAGTCGGCCGTGGCATACTTGTCCGCAATGATTAGAAGCTCATCAAGGGTTGCCGGCTCGTCGCAGAGGAGTCGGTGCTTGAGGAGAGTGCCCTCGCGGCACCCAGCGGTGAAGTACTCTATGGCCTGGACCTCGTGCACCCCTTCGCAGGAGTTGCGGAGCTCGGCCCAACGTGTGAGGTAGTCGCGGGTTGATTCGCTGGGCCCTTGTATGCACAAGGAGAGCTGTCGGGGCTTGGGAGCCCGCTTGTAGGTGCTGGTGAAGTTGCGTATGAAGGCTTCGGTGAAGTCTAGCCAGTTATTGATGCTGTAAGGCTTGAGGCTGTTGAGCCAGGTGCGCGTCGTGCCTTGGAGCATCAGGGGGACATATTTCACGGCAACGCGTTGATTGCCATTCGCTATGGGAACGGCGGTGGAGTAGTCGATCAACCAGTCTTCTGGCTTCACGGAGCCGTTTTACTTGGGCGTGTCTCTTGGGAGCGAGAACCCTTTGGGAAAGGGCTCGTCGCGAATGCGGGGGCCAAAAAAAGGCGGGCCGACATCATCTTCTTCTTCCAGGGCCAGGGATCGCGCTAGGCGGTCGATCCGATGGCGGGCGTCATTCTCGCCCACTCCTTCGCGGCGACCAAGTCGGCCGCTGAGAGCCGGATACTTGGCAGGCGGCGGAGTAGGATATCTTTCCTCGCGAGGCGGAGGAGGAGGCAGGTCGCCTCGTCGCTCCACTCCTCGGGGGCGGCCTTCTGCGTCGCGCTCGATGGTAATGCGAGTCCGGTTGCGGCTAGCACCCGGCTCCTTATCCTGTCTTGTACGGGCGCCACCCGCAGTCGGCGTACGCGACGTCGCGCCGTGCTCTCGGCGAGGGGGGCTTCCAGCTCGGACATCGGCTTCATGCCGTGTTGCGGCCGCATCGATCAGCTGCTGGATGCGTCCTGTCATGTAGGGGAAGGCGTCCAGGAAGCACGGCAAGTCGCACTCGGTGGTGGATTCGACGGTCTGGTCGATGCACAGAAGAGGGAAATGGTCCTGAGGGCGGGCCTTGTTGAGGCTCATGAAGTCGACACACATGCGCTCCTTTCCGCCCTTCTTGGGAACAATGACTGGATTGGCCAGCCAATCTGGGTGACACACTTCCCGAATGACACTAGCCTCTTGTAGCTTGTGGATCTACTGGACGATGAACGACTACTTCTCTAGGGCTTGTCGTCGTGCCTTCTGCTTCACCGGTCGCGCATCGGGGCACACCATCAAGTGGTGCTCAATCGCTCCTCGCGGAACACCAAGCAAGTCCGTTGCCTCCCATGCAAACACGTCCTTGTTCGCACGGAGGAAGCTAACCAGCGCCTCTTCCTGGTCCGAGGGGAGGCCGGCGCCTATGGTGAAGGTGGGGCCTGAGCCCCCGTCGTCGACTGCCACTTGCTTCATATCGGACCGGTCTTGGGAGAACAACTACTTATTCTTTGCGGGTGCAGCCTCCGGGATCTCCAGAGCGCCATTCGCATCCGGTCGTGCGGCCGCCGCGTCCTTGAAGGCGAGCTTGAGGGCCAGGAGTGCATCCTTGGTGTTTCCCACCATGGTGAGGACACCGCTGCTCCCCGTCATCTTAATGACGTTATAGCCGGGGTGAGTCGCTGCCATGAACATGGCGAGGGCTGGATACCCGAGAATAGCATTATACGTTAGGCCGATGCATGCGACATCGAAGTCAATGAGCTTGGTGCGGTACTTGTTGAGCATACCAAAGGTGATGGGGAGGCGGTTTGCCCCAGAGGAAGGGTGGAGCCGTCGACCACCCCTGAGAAAGGCTTGGTGGGGAGGAGCCAGTCATAAGGAACATGAAGCTGACCGAAGGCTTCCATAGAGAGGACGTTGAGGCCAGCACCGCGTCGATGAGGGTCCTGGTGACTGCAACATTACAGATGGTGGGGTGCAGAGCATGGGGAGCGCGCTGGCGCTGACCGTGGTCTTGGGGTGATCCCTGGAGTGAAAGAGGATGTCAGCCTCGGGGGGCACCCATCCTGGAGGAGCTTGATACGTGTCCGTCGTATCTATAATTTTTGATTGTTTCATGCCAATATTATTCAACTTTTACATACTTTTGGAAACTTTTTATATGATTTATTTGGACTAACTTACTTATCCAGTGACCAGTGCTAGTTCCTGTTTGTTGCCTATTTTTGTATCGCAGAAAATCCATATCAAACAAAGTCCAAACGTGATGCAGCTCCGTGGAGAATTATTTTGGAATATTTATGATTTTTGGGAGTTGGAATCACTGCAAACGGAGGCCCACACGGACCACAACCCACCAGGACGCGCCACCAGGCCCAGGCGCGCCCTGGTGTATCGTGCCCTCCTCGTACGTCGGTTGGAGCTCTACTTCGGGCGCAAGGAAGCTTATATCAGGAAAAAATCATGTAAAAAGCTCAGCGCAGTTGGAGTTATGGATCTCCAGGAATATAAGAAATGCTTTTCATCCAGATCTGGGGAACGTGAAACAGAAGAGAACAGAGAGGGAGATCTAATCTCGGATGGGCTCCTTCCCCTCCGCTGCCATGGAGGCCATGGACCAGAGGGGGAACTCTCCTCCCACCTAGGGAGGAGGCCAAGGAAGAAGAAGAAGGGGGTCTCTCTCCCCCTCACTCCCAGTGGCGCTGGAGTGCCGCTGGGGCTAGGATCGTGACGGCGATCTGAATCAACAATCTTGCTACTGTCAACACCAACTCTCTCCCCCTCTATGTAGCAGTGTAGCACCTCTTCCCCCGCTATAATCTCTACTTAAACATGGTGCTCAACTCCATATATTATTTCCCAATGTTCTATGGTTATCCTATGATGTTTGAGTAGATCCGTTTTGTCCTGTGGGTTAATCGTGATCTTGGTTGGTATACGGTGCCCTCTATCTCGTGCAAACATGAGCAGCCCCCGTTGTAGGGTGTTGCAATATGTTCATGGTTCGCCTGCAGTGGGTTGCGAGAGTGATAGAAACATAAACCCGAGTAGGTTTGGTATGACGTATGGGAGTAACGAGGACTTGATACTTAATGCTATGGTTGGGCTTCACGACCTTAATAATCTTTAGTAGTTGAGGATGCTTGCTAAAGTTCCAACCATAAGTGCATATGATCCAAGTAGAGAAAGTATGTTAGCTCATGCCTATCCCTCATATAAATTTACAAGAATGATTGCCGGTACTTGTTATCGATTGCGTAGGGACAAATGACTTGTTCACAAAAGCTATCTACTTTTATTACCTTGCAATTTATTCTTAGTTTTATTCTCGCAAAGTACTCGTAGTTTTATTCTCGCAAAATAGCTTCATACTTGTTTTAGGTAAAGCAAACATCAAGCATGCGTAGAGTTGTATCGGTGGTCGATAGAACTTGAGGGAATATTTGTTCTACATTTAGCTCCTCGTTGGGTTCGACACTCTTACTTATCGAAAGAGGCTACAATTGATACCCTATACTTGTGGGTTATCAAGACCTTTTTCTGGCGCCGTTGCCAGGGAGCAATAGCGTGGGGTGAATATTCTCGTGTGTGCTTGTTTGATTTATTACTAAGTAGTTTTTACTTCATGTTCTAAGTTGTTTTCTATCTTCAGTTACGGATATGGAACACGAAACACCAAAAAAATTAGTTGTACTCGCTACTCATGGAGATGTGGAACCTCCTAAAACCCTCAATGCTCGTTATGTGAAAAATATTATGCACTACTTTGATAATCCTGAGAAAACCCCATTCAACTATATAATGAGAGTGACATTGGATCAACGTGAATACTTTAGGGATTATCGCTTGACACAAAAAGGGAAACTTTTATGGGATCAAATTTATATGTTGCATTGGTATGCTCGAGATTTATGCTTGAGATATGATTTTACTTGTTGCTCTAGCATGAATGCTCCACACCTTCCCTTTTTATGTGAATTTAATGATAATGAAACCTTGGATTCTGATGCTAGAGGTATATATGATTATTATGATGCGGAACGAATAGAAGAATTTGTTGCTTTTAAGTGTGCTTATGAAATTGAATCTTTGTTTCAAAAGTTTGAAGCTTTTGATGATGATGTTTATAGGCCTGAAAATTTTGCCATCCTTAAACATTGCTATGACAATTATAAATTTAATTCCGATATTGATGCATTTATCGAGAAAGTCTCCGCTGTCCTAGAAGAGACAAATATTTTGCAGGAGTCTATGGAAGAAGGAATTGATGAAACTGTGAGCTCATTGGATGAAAAAGATGATGAGGAGAGCGAAGAACAAGTGGAGCAAGAACGGATTAGCTATCTGTGCCTACCTTCTAATGAGAGTAACCATCCAACTCATACATTATTTAATGCCCCTTCGTTCTTACCGAAGGATGAATGCTATGATAATTGCTATGATCTAGTTGATTCATTTGAAATATCCCTTTTTGATGAACTTGATGCTTGTTATGCTTGTAGCCAAGATGCCAATATGAACTTATGGAGATGAACTTGCTATAGTTCCTTATGTTAAGAATGAAATTGTTGCTATTGCACCCACACATGATAGTCCTATTATCTTTTCGAATTATCCAAACTACACTATATCGGAGAAGTTTGCTCTTATTAAGGATTATGTTGATGGGTTGCATTTTGCCATTGCACATGACAATTTTGATGAATGTAATATGCATGTTCTTGCTGCTCCTACTTGCAATTATTATGAGATAGGAACTACATCTCCGCCTCTTTATGTTTCCAACGCGATAAAATTGCAAGAAACTTCTTATGCTATGTATTGGCCTTTACTTGATGTTCATGAATTGTTCTTGTATGACATGCCGATGCATAGGAAGAGACATAGACTTCGTCATTGCATGATATATGTTGCTTTATGCTCACTACTAAATGCCAAATCATTGTTAATTAAAATTGGATTTGATATACCTTGGGATCCGGGTGGATTCATTACTTGAGCACTTTATGCCTAGCTTAATGGCTTAAAATAAAGAGCTGCCAAGGAGACAACTCGAAAGTTTTAGAGACTCATTTATTTCTCTTGAGTGCTTTTATAAAGTTTAAAAACAAAAAATAGAGGGGAACACAAAACTTTTCAAAAAGGAAAGTGAAAGTGAGAGAGACAAGCATTGTTGAAGTGGGGGAGCTCCTTGAACTTTGTTCATGCTCACGGAAACTTTGTGAATCTTAATTACAGAAATTTTTCAAAAATAATAATTATCCCCTTGTACAATTCCACTGCATTATAAAAATAATGTGCCAAGATTTGCCTTTAGGATGGGTAGATTGCTTGTTGGGTTGTGCGGTGCAAAACATAAACTTTGGCTGTAGTGCGTGATTTTACTTTTTTACTGGAATGTCATATGGTTCGGAAACTTTTTGCACTATATTACTATACAAAAGTTTCATTTTTCCTAATTTTCTCAGAATTTTTAGAATTACAAAAATATGGTGGATGTTCAAATCTTTACAGACTGACTGGTTTTCACAGATTGATGTTATAGCTTCATTATTTGCGTATGTTTGAATTCTTGTTGAAGCCTCCTTGACTTGGGGCCATAGAATTGTGGTTGAATACAGTGGGTAATGTTTGTTTATAATTATACAATAATGTTGCAGCTGTACATGATGGGATTTCATTGCCATTTTCACTAACCCCGCCACTAAAAGTTCGTTTAAGTTTTGTGTGGATGAAGTGTTCGAAGATTGAGGAGGTCTCGATATGAGGAGGAGGAGAGGCAAGAGCTAAAGCTTGGGGATGCCCAAGGCATCCCAAGTAAATATTCAAGGAGACTCAAGCGTCTAAGCTTGGGGATGCGCCGGAAGGCATCCCATCTTTCTTCAGCAAGTATCGGTATGTTTTCAGATTCGTTTTGTTCATGTGATATGTGCAAATCTTGGAGCGTCTTTTGTGTTTATTTTTCACTATGCTCTTATGCACCATGCTGGTATGAGATAGTCGATGGTTGATTTATAGAATGCTCATTGCACTTCACTTATATCTTTTGAGTATGGCTTTATAGAATGCTTCATGTGCTTCACTTATATCATTATGAATTGTGGATATTTCCTATGTGTTTATGAATAAAGATAGTCCTTGGATGTAATCAATGATACTTGTTGGCAAGTACATGACTTGTTTATGAGATCTTGTGTTGTATGATACATCCTAAACTGTCCCTAGTCGCAAGTGACGTGTGGGCACACGTCGGACTAGACTAGCATATGACACGGTGGATGGCTCGGTCTCACTAGCCATGCAGCATTGGATGCTAACCGGATAACATGGGCTCGGAAGGATCTGGCCGGATTCGACGTAGTCGAATCCGAGTCGAGATAAGGTCCGAGTCGGATAGACCCAACTATGATACGCTGTGATATGTCATCTATGAGTCTCTAGTACAACATACGTTCTATGTCCTAACACCTAAGCTGACACATGTACTCGGGATGGTGACAGACTTGCTTTGGGCCGACCAAACACTACTCGATGACTGGGTAGTTACAAAGGTGGGTTTCTGGTTTGTCCAGTCCCATGCTGCGAGACATGGTCGAGCAAGATGAGTTTGCCCCTCCGATAAGGAGAGATATACTCTGGGCCCCTCGTGTGATCCGACCAAGATAAGCATGGCCACGCGACAAGGATTATTTGATAATCCAGTTTGTGGTCGATATCAATGGAACGAGAAAGAGGTCGGGCTAGCACAAGGATGGCTGTCTCGCCTTGAGCCCGACAACATATATCATGATGCAAAGGGAACAGAAGTGTGACATGTTGTACAGGTTTGCCTAACCAGCTTCATAGTCTGCTTGGTGGTCGGCATGCCTTGCTAGAGGCCGCTACCAACCATGCAGGTCAGAGGTGATCCGCACTGTGACCAAGCCGACTTGAACCTAAGGGGTCGCGCGCTTAAGGGAAGGAACCTACGAGGTCGGTTCGAAGGACACTGGTCGGATGTGATCTGAGCTGGACTTGGTACACGACCGAGTAGACTTTGGGCTTTAGGATCCGTGCAAAGGCCCAAATGTTGAGCCCGCGACGGATGCCTATAAATAGTGGAGGTGTGACACACTTATGGAGTTGATTGCTTCGGCGCCGTTGTTAGGGCTTTGCATGTGTTACAACTAGCCACCTCCACTCGCTGCCGGTTGTGTGCTTAGACCAAGTAGTCCGCCGCACAACATTCCTCATGCACACATGAATACTGTTAGAGGCGGTGCAATTGCGCCGCTCCAGCGAATCTGTTCGCGGGATCCGATTGGCTATGTGGGAGACCGGCAAGGAGGAGACGACTCCAGGAACATGAGGCGACTCCGGGAATGCGCTGCCTCAACTCTACTTCCGTTGCACGGCACCGCACATCTAGTGGTAACGATCTATGATCCATCTCCCGTAGCATGTTCTTGGTTGTTCTGCACATAGGCAATTTTAATTTGCAGTCGGCGCACCCTACCGTAGAACCCAACACAAATGACTTGAGGATGCACACGGTATGTTCAATCTCACCCTAAATCGACTGGCATGGCCTACTTTCCTGAACATATACTAAATATTGCTACATTTGGATAAAAGGTGCCACATGCAGCATATACGTCAAAGGGGTTTTTTTTCCCCTCTTCTTTCTATATTAGGAAAATTAATGATGTATTGTTCTTTCGATTACTCTCATATTTCCATGACATCATGTTTACCCTATCTGTTTAATTATAGATTTTTGTCCGTTGATTTCAACTGTTGTACAATTCTTTCAATTTGGGCCCATATTTGCATGTTACAATATTTTGTTTAACAATCCTACCATTTCTACAATGCATCCCTTCCTATGCAACAGAATCTGTAGTACACAATCTTTCCCTTTACATAAATTAAGGCTGTAGGGATGTCATACCGAACACAAACCATGGATTTACAAAAATTGCTACTGTAAGACTTGATGAACGTGGTGACTCCTATTTTGGCACTGGCCTTTGGAAAGAAATTTCTAAGTTTTATGTACTGAAAGTTGGCACTAAAATTGCACTTCACATAAAAGAGCCTGGTCATGAGATATATGCTAACTTCCTCGACGACATCATCCATCCAGACTTTGTTCAGAGTAAGTGTTCCTTTTGAGTTTTTGCATGTTGACTTACCCATCAATATCAAATGAATTGTGTAGTATTTAAGCAACCCATTGTTATTCCATTTTCTTACTCTATTCCTACCTACTAACTTCTAGTTACCAATACACTTTTTTATTGCCATGCTAACTAAATATTCCCTGTACTCCCACTTCTATCAGAAAGCGTCACTAACAAGGAGACTCCAGAGGTGGAGAACTGGGCTGCCAACAAGCAGAGAGGGTCGAGCAAGAACCACAAGCGACTCCAGCAAGCCTATACTTCATTAGAAGCCTCCTCGATGATATGTTGACAGTCATCATCTCCCTCCTCCCAATCAAATATGGGGCATGAACAAGCGTCCTTTCCCGGCGGTGGAGCCCCCTATGGAACTCCACCCTTCTCGACCTCATTGACACCCACGAGCTCTAACATGGCTATTGCAAAAGCTTGGATGCGCTCTCCAAGATCCTCGGCAATCACCCTGGCCCAACCAGAGGCCTTAGCATGGAAAAGTTTTGTTCCAACTGCAAGGATCGAGCCAAGGTTGACGACTGGTTCTGATGCCCCACCCTAAATCAGCTCGGGGAGCTCACTTTTGATGATGGGCATATGCGCTTGCTGCCAACGTTTGTGCTCGGCCTCGCGCCCATGCCGGTTGTCACCAAGTTCAGGAACTGCCATTTACCCCTCCCTCCCCCGCCCTTAATGACGCGCCCTCTCCTATTCTTCCACGACTGAAGCACCTCGAGCTTGTCGCCAAAATTGATAGTGGTGGGCTACTCGTCTGACAAATACTCCAAACTTGTTATTGGATCCACACCCGTTCAGGTACAACAGCCGCCTTCTAACTTCCTTCTAGAAATTAACATTATTTCTAATTTTGAAGATGTATGTTCGTCTGTGATCATGAAAATGATTCCGACAAGCTTGACCCTGAAACTGCGCATAATGAAGGTCTTGGCACTAGAATCTATCGGCCTCAACCTCGAGCAAGTTGTCAGTTTCCTGAGATGCTTTCCGTGCCTGGAGAAGCTATATATCAAGGTGATGTTACTTTCTTGTTAAATGTTAACCATAAGGGAGTTCAATTTGTGACACCTTTTTCCAAGTTTACAATGACAATGTACTACGATTCTGAAGGATTTTTTGGAGGATTTCATTACATGCATGCCCCCCCCCCCATATTGGTTGCTTGATGCATATGGTTACAATACATAAGCATTTCTTCTTTGGATTCATCTATACTAGTTTTCTTAGGGAACTTTTCATCATTTCCAACACTAGAAAAAAACACATCCGTGACATTTTGGGCCGAATGAAACTTTTTTCTATCATACATATGACACTTCTATGACGGTAATTGTGACAAAACCCGGTATCATCATAGATGTGGTGGGCTCCTACTTCTATGACAAAAAATCATGACAGAAAATGGACATTTCGTCCTGGGCGGGCCGAAGACGCAGCTGCAAGACATTCTTTGGGCCGTCCATGACGGAAAAAACCATGGTAGAAGCAGGGGCGAGGAAAATTTCGGGGAGTTCCCGGTTATGGTGGGAGGTCGGGGGCAAGGCGTGTGTGTGCAAGGCGTTGGCTCTAACTGAACCCGAGCGAGGCATTGGGCTCTAACTGAACCCGAGCGATTGCACTGCAGGCTACGCGTTACTAAACCCGAGCTATCGATCGATGGCTGTTAACTGAACCCCATCGAGCGATTCCTTCGCTACTGCTGCTAACTGAAGCCGATCGATGCTACCTCCGTGATGAACAGTGAGCGTTGCGGGGGGGGCGGGGGGTTGGATGAACATTGAGCGGTGGCGTTGCCTCTGGATGAATAGGACCCCGTGGTGTGGAGGGCTGGATGAACATTCTGGATGAATAGTAGATGGTGGAGGGGTGCCCATGGAGGGGTGGTTGAACAGTAGTCGGTGGAGTAGCGCGCGGTGGAGGCTGGATGAACAGGAGCCCGTGGAGGCTAGAGGAGGTCGACGGTAGCCCGTGGAGGCTGGAGGAGGTCGACGGTGGAGATGAACAGTATCCCGTGGAGTCCCGTTTTGCGGTATGCCACACTCCTCCCGATGAACAGGACCCTCGTTTCGACCGTAGCACTCCAACACAAGTTCGTTTCGTCCGTTTTGCAGTACGCCACACCCCTCCCGATCAACAGGACCCCCATTTCGACCGTAGGAGGTACGTTGCCTCCGTTTTGCGGTACGCCAGACCCCTCCCAATGAACAACATCCCGTTTTGAATGTGGCTGGTCTAACACAAGGCCGTTTCCTCCGTTCTGCAGTACGCCAGGCCTTGTTTCCATCGCCTGTTCCGTCCAAGCCCTCCCGATGAACAGGACGACGCATTCCGTTCTGACCCAGCCGGTTGGCTCCCCATGAACACGACGACGACGATGTTTCTCCGTTCCGACCCAGCCATTTACACGAGCCCTGGCCGTACGTATGCGCGAGTAGGCAGTCGAGACCCCGCCCGCATATACACATACGTGGCCGTATTTTCTTTCTTGCACCCTGGCCGTTGTACGTACGTGTACATGCTACGTGCTTCCTCTACTACGACATGTGCGTGCCTCTACTATGACACGTGCGCGCCTCTACATCCACCAGTATGTACGTACACGTTCGCGACCAGAATGACAACGCTGCGTACGCTTCGACCAGGTGGGTTCCGACTGTCAGGCACTTCCTTGCATGCGGAGATGTAGCTGGTGGGTCCCAGCAGTCAGGGGGGCGAATCGTTTTGTTTTTTTGCCCAGACGCACTTCCTTGTGTGCGAAGGTATAGCTGGTGGGTCCCAGCATTCAGGGGCGAATCGTTTTTTTCCTGGACGCACTTCCTTGCATGCGAAGATGTAGCTGGTTGGTCCCAGCAGTCAGGGGGGTGAATCTTTTTTTCCCAGATGCACTTCCTTCCGTGCGAAGATGTAGCTGGTGGGTCCTAGCAGTCAGGGGGCGAATTATTTTTTTTCATGAAATACGGTGGCCCGTCCGATGGGTCCCTGTAGTCAGGTGGAGGAATAGTTATTTTTCGCGTAATAAGGAGGCACTTCCCTGCGGCTGTCGTGGACCCAGCTGTGAGCCTCTCCACCTACAGTCCACGTCCGATGGAAGTCGTTCCTTGACCATGTTAACCACGCCGCGCCGAGAGCACCACGGCGGTGGACGACGGCGAGGCCTAGCAAGAGGACGACGCGGAGCCGAGGAAGACGCGGTAGTGGATGCACACGCGGAGAGGTGTACGAGGGTTCACTAGTTCGGCTGCGCTGCTGTCGCCGCAGAATAACACGGGGTGTGGGTGAGTGGAGGGATGGCCTGGCCAGCAGTGAGAGTTGTAGGGGGTGGTGAGGCCTCTGCAGCAGCACAGCCGGCCATGGGAGGCAGGAGCAGGCGGCACGACCGGCACTGCTTTGGGCGGCTAGAGCAAGAAGACCAGAGGTTGAAGAAGCACGAGGCCGTTGGATGGACATCGTACGGTCACTGTAGTTAGAATCGTTTATATTGACTAAGTTGACAAAGCCCTTGGTACGTCAACTTAGTAGGCCCACAGGTTAGCTTCCGAAACGGTGCGCCCCATATGTTAGGGGAGGAATCATTTTTTGGGCGGGTGAAGCTAGAATATCCGAGATTGAAGAAGAAGCACGGCATCCGTTGGATGGACATGCAACGGCCACTGCTGCTAGAACCGTGTGTTGACTATAAGTTGACAAAGTCTTGCATACGCGTTAACTTTGTTTTTTTAGGGGACGCGTCAACTTAGTAAGGCCAGAAGTGTGTGGCAGAGAACTTATAGCCCATTTCAGATTTGTAAGAATGTGCAGCCCATTTTTGAATTCTAATGGAATTTACTACAACCCATATACAGTTTGTTAAAAGTATAGCCCATTTCAACCAACCGTTCAAAACAGAATTCGATAAATTTTTGCCACATTTTGATGGGGTCCAAAATATTTTTATCCCGAAATTTCTAGTCAGATTAAATACAATTTCAATATAAATTTATATTACGTAAAAGTACAATGAAACATTGCGCTCGCGACAATTAATGAAATTAAAATTTTCAATATCCAAAAATAATATTTTATAAAGTAATTACGTGTTTGGTGCATTTTTTGTAGTTACTGTCCAGTTTTTATATTTACGTCCCATTTATTATTTCTTAAAGCCCATTTTCTTGTTAAGCCTAATGCATTCCTCCTAGGAAAGATTTGCAGCCCAACGGGGCGGAGAATAACAACTTGACCTTGCCTGGGTATTCCTAAAAAAAGTATAGTTGGGCTAGCCATTTTCAGCTTGAAAAAACTTAATATCTGGGCTGGATATCTGGCCTGGGCTAGACGGGCCACAGGCCGCCCAATTAATACCTGCAGCGATGTTTTCTTTGTTGTTCAGAGGAGAAAAATTAATACCTGGGCTAAACATTGAAAAACTCTGAAGTGCTCACACCTCAAAAACACAAATACTGCTCGAGCTGCTTGGTCCCAGCTGTTGGCCGCTTCTTGTGCAATTCTCTCGTTTATTGACTACTCCCTCCTTTCCGGTTTATAGTGCTCAATTCAAAAATCTCACCAATCAAGGTAGATGGCGAGTGGTGGAATACTTTTTGTAGTTTTGCAGAAGCACCTAATTAATGCTCTTGTTATCCTCAAAAAATTATGTTTATAAATGCATTAATTGCAATGCATGCATGCATAAAGTACATTCATTGGTTAATTTTCTCTTAATACTTGCATGCAATGATTTAATGCACCTTGGAATTTGAACATGTGATGGAAAACAACCAAATTGAGCCTTATAAAATGGAAAAACTAAAATTTTGAGAGAAGCCCTATAAACCGGAAAGGAGGGAGTACATAGGTTGACAATGGTGTGGGTCCATGATGTCAGGAAACCAGGAGGAGGCAAAATATATTATAGTTATATATATAATAACGAGGCACTTGCGTACGTGAGGCTATGGCCCTGGAGGGTCCCCATTGTCATCCTGTCCAAGTAAAGTCATCTCCTCGCCCGCGCGCGCTTTTCGCCCGAAACAGTCAGCGCCGCCCGCCCCGCTTCCCGGTGCAGGCGATTGCTCCGCCTTCAAATGACACAAGTCCCGTCCGTCCGTCCATCTGCCACCCACATTAATGACATGCGGTTGCCGAGGCGGCTACTCCGGTGCCACACGTCCGTCCCTCCGCCGCCCACCATTGCTATATAAACTGTTGCGCCGGCCATAGCTGCAGTCATCCGCATTCGTTCCCTTTCTCCTGTCCACACCACTAATGCCCACCATGGCTTCCTCACGCTCCAGCGCTCTTCGGGACGAGCAGACGACAGACCACAAGGAGATGGCAGCCATTGCTGCCATCCGGCTGGCCGGCAGGCAGCCGGAGGACGACGACGTCCCAATAGAGAACATGGTAGTCGATGATCTAGCGCCAACCCCCTCCTCCGCGCCATCCTCGCCACTGCATTGCACCATGACCATCGGCGAGGCCCGTGCCCAATATATGGAAACGGTGAGGCAGATGCATGAGGAGCAGTTCCGGGAGGCGCAGGCCGACGCCGCCTACAACCACCATCTCCTCCAGGAGCACCTGCAGGCAGAGGAGGAGATCGCTGCGGAGCGGGCGGAGCAGGAGGCGTTGCTCGACTCGTACCGCTCTGCTCGCAAGGGCCACCTCGAGTGCTGGCAATACCGCATGCGGGTGGCGGAGGCTGCGGCCGCCTACAAAGAGGGCGATGAAGCGGGCGAGGCACTGTTTGGCGAGACTAAGGACGAGGCAGAGGACAATGTCAGCTCCGACGAGTCCCCACTCTGCTGGCGTCGATGAGGCCCTGCTCCACCGAGGCCCCGCGGCGCCAACAACGAGGAAGAGGACACCGCTGGCTCCGCCGAGGCCCTGCCCCGCCAACAATGAGGCAGAGGACATCACCGGCTCAGCCGAGGCCCCACTCTGCCGGCAACGTGGGGGAGGATTTCCCCCGCTCCGCCGAGGCGCCGCCCGCCGGCAACGAGACAGAGGACATCGCCGGCTCCGCCGAGGCCCCGCCCCGCTGCCAACGAGGCCGCGCCACACAGAAAATAAGGAAGAGTAGAACACGGTAGGTCACCGCCACTCGGGTCCAAGTAAGGCCACCGCTGCTACCCTTCGGTTGAAGCCAAGCTAGGCGGGTTGACCATTGACGGCCGGTTAGCTTCTTGGCAGTGATGTGGAGTCGGAGAGCTGCGCTGGAGAAGAACGCTGCTTCTACTTAACTGCTGGTGCAGTTGGCTGACTGACATGTGGGCCCAACAGGCCACATGTCAGTTACGCAACTGCACCTGCAGTTAAGTCACTGAAGCTTCTGTTCGGCTCAGCGGAACACAGGTGGGTAGCTTCGGTTAATTAATTATACCTCCAGCGCACCCCTTTTTAGTTGAAGAATGTATGAAATGTAATGAAATCCGGCATGTTTACATGAAATCTAACCGTGTATGAATGAATTTATTTCGATTAGTCCGAACTCCTGTATCACTGGCATTGGATGAACATGCAAAACAATATGTACTAGCATTATTCCCAGGGTGATCACCTCATTTGCAGCAGTTTCACATGTACTCCCTCCGGTCCTTTCTAGTCTGCATACAAGTTTTGTCTGCAGTAAAAGTATCTCTACTTTGACGAATCTTATACAAAAAAGTATGCACTTTCACAATGTGCGAAGTAAAAAGGAACAAAAGGAGTACAAAGAGTTTGAGCAGCTATTTAGCGTTTCTGTACATTGCAATCAAACACACAGGGCTGGCAATTCATAGAGAACATTCAAAACAATCGATGATTATGCATCTCAGTGACTCACATGTCAGAGGCAGTATTTACTTCACAACTAAAGAATAAAGAAAAAATTGATCGACGCTGCTGACAGCAAAGGGCGTCCCATTCAAAAATATCAAACGCATGTCTTGCTAAAATCAATGAGCAAAATTTGACAACATTGTCCCATTCCAAAATATCAAATGCCTACGATTGTGGAATGGGCAAGGTTTGCCATCAGTTCGGACATTGACATGTCACCTCGTGCTAAATAAACCATCTGTTCTTTTGTGCAGTTCCACCAAAATCAACCAAATTCGCGCGTAGCTTGTATGATTTCACCCTTATATGTTGCAACACCTTGAACTTATCGGCACCTCCTTTCTTGTGGTGGAAATGAATGATTCAATGTATTCATGAACATTTTGTGCAGTTCCAATTGAAATCAAGCTGAGCACCCCTGTTTGCGCGAATACAAAAAAGTGATTAGTATAAAGGAAACTGTACTATGAATTGATAGTTTAAACAGGCACCTACATGGTCCATGTAGAGCACACTTTTAGAAAAATGGAACTCACCAGAAAGAATCCTAGAACAACATTGTACTCGCGCATCACATCAAAAAAATGGAGATTTGTCAGTCCTTCTGAGCTGAAGTTAGTTTGGTCTTGTGAGGAGTAATGTAACCATCCTTCAACTGCTCCTTCTGATGAGAAGATAGACAGGGATTCTTCATCCTGGCATAATCGGAACTAGTCACTTCACGTACTCCATATTCTTCTACAGAGGAAGATGATCCTGTTGTGCAAAGACAAGAGGACTACTAAATGCTAGCATCGATGTTTGCTCAAAAAAAAGGAAAGGAAATATTTAAAACAACACAGATGAAGCACTTCTCAAGGACAATACCACTTTTTCACGACAGTATCTAAACAGTAGCACAACACCAATAGAGATGACAAAGCTCAATCATATGGATGAAATCAGTGGGCGAGTACCAACCTTTGTCAGGAGGCTTATTGTGTGGAGCATATAGATGAAGCACTTCTCCGGAACCATCTGTTGCTATCTACAGTGGTGGCCATGCTTACTATATACTCCTCGATTAGTTTAATGTTTCCAACATCTTCTTGTGCAGTTCCACTAAAATATATGGTATCTTCAAAGAAGATCCCTGTTTGCACAAGTAGAGATAATTAGGTATTACATTAAGAGTGGCATCAAATCAGTGGCAAAACAATTGCTTGTTCCAGCCATAGCAATAAATTAAGATGCAAAATTATATCATTACTTGTGTCATCACAGTTCCAGTGCTTCATTACAGCACCAGGACTTGATTTTTGTTTTTCTTCCGCTTGTTCTTCCCCTTCATCACTTGGTTCAATAACAGACAAGCTTCGCCTTCAATTTAAGATTTGGCATGTCAATTAGGGAGCACAAGTATAGTACTAAACTTAATTTTCTGATGAAAGTGGCAAAATAGAGGCACACAGTTGTGAAATATCCTTATCTTACCTCAGTGGGATATTACGGTGCACATACAGATTGGAAGTCTTGTCTCCATTTGTGCAGTTCACTAAAATCAAGCAACATTATCGTACAAGTAGCACAACATATGAAAGCACACTGCAGAATCATGTGAAAGAAGGCTAGTACTGACCTCTCATGATGCGGAATTCAAACAACTCACAAGAAGAAGATCTGAACCAAATTTGCCAACACGGATAGGAAGTAAGATCTCCTCTTGTGCAGTTCCACTAAGATCAAGCAATCAAGCAACATTGTCGGTGTGACATTTTGGTTGAACTGCACAAAACACTCTTAAAACAAAAGTGTTTTGTGCAGTGCTACAAAAGGTCACAACAGCAATGAGGTGAAGTAGATAACCCTGTTTACACAGAGGTGCAAAGGAAACAATTAATGGTCAATAACAGTGGATGACACAGAAGCCAACAAAAAGAAGCATCTACCTTATCTAAATGGGAAAGAAAGCAAGACAGTAGCATTTCTCAAAAGGTGGCATTGGTTAATATTAACATAGATATTATATTAACAATAAAATTTGTTAAACATGTAATTTGATTTTAATTATGGCATTGCATCAATTCTCCAGCGGCATTATTAGAGGGTGTTTGTTTACAGGGACATTTTGGTGTAGGGACTAAAAAAACTCCGTGTTAGTCCCATCTAAACCAAACAGGAGGGACTTTTAGGGACTAAAAGTGGGAATTTGGGACTAAAGAAAGAAGACCCCGAGGGAGTCTTTTTGGGACTTTTTCCAACAGTTGCCCCTGCCACGCATCGCACCTTGTCTCTATTAGTTCATTACTAGGGGTAACATGGTCTTTTAGCATGTCATTTAATAACCTCTAGTCTGTGTTTAGTCCCTGGAACCAAACATGTAGGGACTAGGGAGTTTTTAACCAAACAGGGCCTTAGATTAACAACAGCTAATGAGTTGCACGGGACAGTGGACGCACCAGCACCATGTGCCTCTACCAATGTACTGTGGTCATGCACAGTCTGTTGCTACAAAGAACAAACAACCAAGGAGCATATTTTTGTTGGTCCCAGTTATGTTATCTTTAGACACCTTTCCCTATGTGAGCGCAGCAAATCTAGTCCTGCTCAAACTCTACAGCCTTGTCCCCCAAAACGAAAGATCAGTTCGTTAGAGATGTGCGCACTGCGTTTGTCATTGTTTCCCCTTTTCGACCAACATAGGTGCTGGATAGCCAGTCTGTACTAGTACTTTCGCCCTTTCCTTTCCTCTTTGAACCACATCCTAGATTTATGCGATACAACTTTCCACACTACTTTCCCCCATTCCTTTCCTCTTTGAACCATGTCCTAGATTCATGCTATACAACTTTCCCCTTCATTTCCTCTTTGAACCACGTCCTAGATTCATGCTATATACAACTTTTCCCACTACTTTCCCCCACTCCTTTCCTCTTTGAACCACGTCCTAGATTCATGGTATACATGCAGCTAGAGCAATGCATGTGGAGTAAGTAAATTATACCTTAAGGTTCTTGGGGCGTGGTTCCGTGGGCGTCAGTACGGCGACGAAGAAGAAGGGGTCAGAGGCCCTCCCGCGCCACTGCTGGGTGAAAGTGAACAGCGGCGCTAGTAGTGGTTTCCCTCCCTCGCCGATGGCGACAGCATTAAGCCTCCTTCCCTTCCCGGTGGATGGATCCTACCCGCTCTTTGAGCAGCAGTGAGGGGAGAGAGAGGCTGACGAAGTCTTGTTTAGATCTGGAGAGGGCGAGAGAGTGTGAAGAGAGAAACTACAAGTGCTGAGGCTCCAACGTGTATATATATACTGGAGAGAGATTGTGAAGCGTGCAAACCCTAGAAAACAAGTGCCGAGGCTGCAGCTTATACGTGATGAGGTGATTATACGGTCACTACAAGATCGTATAGCTCCGTATCCATCCATTTTGACCAGTCAAAGAATCCTCCTGGCACAAATTATGCTCAAGTGTAGTTATCGAACCCGAGAACTCAAGTTTGATGAGCGAACATGCTAACCAGCTACACAACCCTCCTGTTATGTTCAACGAGAGGAAAATGACCTTTTATACATTCCTGCATTCGTGTGACAAGCATGTCGTGTTTTTGTGTGTGTGTGTGTGTGTGTGGGAGTCATTGGGATTTCAATCATAATCGTGCCATGTGGTTTTGGTGGTTAGACTACCCACAGTGGTGCAGAAATAATGCAGCCTTAGTCACCTTACCTCTCTCCACGTAGTACGTTGGGTCCCACCAGTCAGAGGGTGAAACAAAAAAATCAATAAGAAAAATTAAAAGCGCCAGCGGTGTATCTTACCTCACACATCTCGCTACTGCTAGGGAACACTGTCCTATTGATCCCTCTGTTCGCTCACGTACTATTTTAAGTGAATCCTTATTATAACATGCACACAATTTTGGGCACTTCTATTCGACTTAAGTCAGTGTGCCACCGTGTCTCGTATACTTACTACTCCCTCCGTCTAGGTGTAATAAGTCACGTTAGAAGGTGCAACTGGACGAAGGTGCGTGTGCGTGTGTGTGTGTGTGTGTGTGTGTGTGTGTGTGTGTGTTTAACATCATGTGTGTGTTAGAGAGAGCGATAGATCGACCTACTCCTATAGAGAGATGGTGTGTAGTGTATGGTTTTAGCCGCGAGAGTCGATGCATCCTCTCGTTTCCGGGCGTGTCCGGTAGGGACATGCGGACAGCTGCCACGCCTGCTCCTGACCAGCCTGGCCCACCCAAAGCCCCTCCATCGCCCGGGCGCGGTTCCCTCCCGAAATGGTCAGCGCCGCTCTAAAGAATCGGTGTCGCGTTCATGCCCGGGCAGAGCGGACGCGACCTCTCACTGGCGCAAGAGTGATGGTTGCTTCGTCCGTCCAACTTACTCCTGGGTCTATGTCATTTGACGGCTCATTGGTCTTTATTACTGCGGTGGTAGGACTGCTGGATGTCCCACGCTTTCGGCGAAAGGAGGTACTACTAGATTACAATTTTCTCCATTCTTACAGCGGAGGAGTGCAAGAGCAGTGAAAACACTCATGCTCAGTGATTACATGGCCCACCTAACACTATCACTGTGCGACACCTAACTCTTTACATAGTACTCCCTCCATTCCTAAATATTACTAGATGAGTCCCCGCGTGTTGCCGCGGAATAGCCGTATATCTCTCTGCGCAAAATTATCAATTTCATAGAACAAAAAAAACTCTATAACCGCATGAAAAATGTGGTATCCAAACTAAATAAACTCCCATCATCATTTAGATCATCCCACGTAAGGAAAAAATATCAGCCAACTCCTACTGCATAATGGGATAATATTTTTCTTTTTGACATGTTAATGGGACTTAAAAGCTCACTTACATGCATGCTACTGGTGCATACTTGCATGCAGACATGTTGATGTCATTTAAAACCCACTCACATGCATGCCACGGTATATCTGCATGCTTGGATGTGGCTTAGTGCGGAGCCTCTCAACATCTAGATCAGACGGCTATTATGGACTGATTTAGTTCATCTAATGGCTACATTAATTTTGATGATGTGGCTCAAGGAGAGGATAGAGAATTCCTAGTAGTGGGGGCTAGCTATTACTAGTAGATAAGTCTTTGTAGAGATTCCACTAGGTGAACTACATACGGAACAAAATGAATGAATCTACACTTAAAATGCATCTATATACATCCGCATGTGGTTCATGGTGAAATCTCTACAAAGACTTATATTTAGGAACAGAGGAAGTACCAGTATAGTACGTACTGTAATTTATCAGCGAGATAAATTTGTACAATGCCATGAAGCTTCCAACTTCTGTTACATGTATCTTGCGTCCAAGGTTGCCCATTGCAACATTTCATCAAATACAAAGGAGACTAACATGCATGCTATTGCATCTCAATGATTGACAGATAATAGCAAATATGTACTCCCTCCATTCCAAAATAAGTGTCTCAACTTTGTGCAAACTTTATTACAAAGTTGTACTACTACTAAAGTTGACACTTATTTTCGAACAGAGGCAGCTAAAGAAAAAAACAATCCATGCAGTCCCTAGCCCTTGAACCGTGAACCCTAACGAGGCTTCAATTTGCTGGCAACGTTCGAGCTTCCTAATAAATGAAGTTTGCAACCTTTTGACCATCGGATCATTTTGTGCAGTTTCACCAAAATCGAGATGAGCATCCCTGTGGCAAAGAAATTGAAGAAGCATGATTAGAATAAGATTACTGGGACTAGTTGATGAGACATAAACTCATCACAAATACAGTACGTAGAAGCCAGTAGAGGTATCTGCGGGGCAAAGAAGTAGAGAAATATCCACAAGGAGTGATGTGGGCAGCTGGAGCAGTGGTGCAAGCGACTGTAAAGGGGGTTGTACCTGAGGGACGTAGCTCAACCTTGAGGAGGGCGACGGGAGGCGGCAACTGCCCACGTTGCGGCAGTGAGCAAGGGACGAAGGCAACCTCACCAGCTTTGTGAGAGAGAATGGCGGGGACCCCTGATCGGGACGTGCCGATAGTGGGTTTTCGCCGTCACCGACGGCGACCGCATCTATAATAAGCATCCACCCCTTCCCCCAGTGGACGTGATCCACCGGGATGTTAGAGATGTGGCCACAGTTGTTTTGTGCGAGAGAGTGTGAAGGTTTCCTTTTCTCTCCATATGAACCTATCATATTGTGTATGTGCCACTGAAGAAAAAAAACTTTATTTATAAATGACGTGGCACCTACTACTCATTCTCCAATAACCTTGCACTTGGCATCTCCAAAATATTAACCTTGCAATTGGCTCTTCGCATCTTCGGGAAGTCGACCAATAATGGTAGTGCGGTATATATCGTTCTGGCTATATGAGACCGAATGAATTGTCGCATGTACACCACGTGGGCGAGGGTTGAGGAGCGAGGGAGAGTGCTACATACGGAGCAAAATAAGTGAATCTACACTCTAAAATATGTCTATATACATCATTTTTTGTAGTATGTACTAGTAGTTCATATTGAAATCTACTAAAGGAGATATATATTCCAAACAATATGACATAATCTCTATAACCAAGGTAGTAGGGACGAGGAGTAAATGGAGGGAGTATTAAATTTTTCTCCTCGTCCAGCGAGCCACCGTGCGCATGGGCGAGGGAGCGGGCGTAAGGAGGAGCAAGCTTCACCTCATCTTGCGATGCACCGCGCCCATGGGTGGGGGAGACGGCGTACTAAGAAAGCTTCTACTCGTTCTGCGAGTTGACGGGACACATCAAAAGTACTCCAGTGTATAAAGCCTTGCCTCTAAGGTAGGCCCCACATGGTTTGCCTCTTTTTTAACATAACACGTCAAGTCGCAATTTGTTTGTTCACCCGTGGTAGATGATCCTCCCTCCACCAAGTGGACAACTAGTACACGTGCCAAATTACCACGTGGACTGCCTTTTTGTACAGAAATGAGCTCCACCATGTACCCGTGCAGGTGTGGTTGGGAAAGAGATGGGAGTACGTGCGACGTGCATGCACATCTTCTCTTCGTGCACGTCCCCCACCTACGTGTGTGTGTGTGTGAGAGAGATACAAACCGCGTTCATGTGTGTTTTTTGTTTTGGGGTGGGCGGTGGGGGGTGGGGTGGGTGGTTGATTTCGTGAATTATTTGTGGGAATATGTGTGGATTACATCTCAAACAAAATTTTGCATGCAATGTGTGTGAAATGGAGGCCTATCCATATCATATATAGAGGGTCGGGCAATCCACGAGAAGAGAGGGAGGGGTCATAGCTATCGATAGAATCAAAGAGAGGAACAAGTGGGTGGGTGCGAGATCGATGAAGAGAGCCATCGAAATTGTGTGTGTGTGCAAGTCAAAGATATAGGGCGACTGGCCTACCGGAACGTTAGAGGGCACATGCCAAGTTTGTGTGTGGCAGGGAGACATGACTAGAGCGCT
>NC_041385.1:338712097-338714913 GCF_002162155.2 Triticum dicoccoides
TAGTACGACTCGTATATGTGTTGAGAAGGAGAGACCCAACTATGTCTTGAGGGAGATCGGTCGACATCCATACATAACTGAAGGATGGGAAATATGATGGGACAGAGAGAGAGAGAGAGAGAGAGAGAGAGAGAGGAGAGAGAGGGGGAGAGGGGTAGAGTGCTGGATGGGTGATGGAGTTGCTTCTCGAAGATGGTGGGAGAGGCCTACTAGACAAACTGAGGGTGGAACTGCAATGTTATCAATAAGAGTGGTGATGTTTTTCTGTGTGCGCCTGTGCGTGATAGAACTGTCGGGACGCATCCATGGATATTGAAGGGGAACCATGTGTTTGGTAAGCAAACCTAACTAGATCGGTAGATCAATTGTTGTTTGTCAGAGGAAGGGAGAGACACAACTAATGAGGTAGATCGATCGACGCGTGGGTAAAAACAAGTTATAAGGACCTAGCTAGCTATATGTATAGATAGATATCGGTCGGTGTACGTCCATTTGTTAGAGGCAAATAAGGCCCAGCGAGAAGGATAGACAGAGAGAAGGGAGCTACGAGGTGTTGCGAGAGGCCCAGCTACTAGCTAGATACGGGGAGGAGTGTGCGGTTGTGAGAACGATGAAAAGAGGGGCGAGAGTTTACACGTGTGTGTGACCGTATGAGTGACACGAGGCAAGGACACATAAAGGAGGAGATTGAAGGTGTGTGTGTATGTTGTAGGCAGGCATCGCTGGAGAGGTTTCTCGAATGGTGTGTGTCGGAAAGGAGTTGTGGAGACTCTGGGAGAACGACCTACAGAAAAAATGAATGTGCTCGGTGGATAGAATGCCGAGGGAGGGGGAGGGCGAGGAGATCGTGTGCATGCACGAGAGAAAGTTAGTGGTAGCTACAAAGGTTAGAGGATTGTGTGGGTGTAAGAGACTAACAAATATCATAATTTGATATGAAAGCAGATTAACATATTTGAATAGGAGATCGTAGTGTTTTAAACATTGCATGCATGAATATAGCGGTGATACACATGCTGTGTGCACATGTTATACCATAATGTGATAATGCATGGCGTTTGCAACTCACAGCTAAGTGTCGAACAATCTAAACCATACTATACAACAAACAATCTCACATTTTATTTGAATTTGTGATAATGTGTGGCGTTTGCAGCTTACAACTAAATATCGAACAATCTAAACAATACTATATATCGAACATTCTCACATTTTATTTGAATTTGTGGTAATGTGTGGTGTTTGCAACTCACATCTAAATACTTGTAGGCGTAAGGGGCGGGGCACCATACATAATGTGATAAACACATTATACATATGAGACATGGTTTAGATTATGAAGATGTAGCTAGAGCTAGAAATGTAATGTGATTTGAAATCAAAATAAAGTGGATTCAAAAAATTGAGTTCGAGTTCATATAGTACACATAGTTCATATGTAACTCGAGACTAATCATGTGGTGTGTTGTGAAGATAATACACAAACGATGGTTTAACTTCACAATAATGATGATTGTAGATCTTATTAAAACAGAGAAACGAATTCAAATGCTTTGACTTTGCAACAATCATTACCGTAGATCTTATTCAAATAGAGAAACAAATTCAAATTTAGTTCATATTGAAGCGGTAGTATATACGTTTGGAATGCACTAAAACGTTCATTTGAGTAGTAGGTTGCATGCATTATACACGTAGCGAAATATTTTAATTGAACATAACATGAATTCAAAGTCTTGAATGACATTTGTAGTGCACATTGATTTGGTACAGTACACGTTAGGCTTGTCCGGAAATTTCAACCCGCGCCTTGTTAGCCCAAAATATTTAAGATATATCTTTGCCTCGTCGTGCTCCGACAACTACCTCCATCTCAACTTGCGCCTTGCTATTCCCAAATTACAACGCGCGTGAAAACTCCCACCTCTTGTGAAATCCCGACACGTGAAATGCCCGTGGTACCCCTGAACCGAAAGAACCGCCTCAAATCGGTGGGGGCACTTTCGTAACTTACCCCACATTTCGGACAAGCGCGTCCCTAAGCCATGGTTCCCCACTGCCATCCCATCCGCCCATCCATTTGTACACCGAGGCCGCGAAAACCCGCAACGAAACCCCACACCCTGCTCCGTCCGCCACCCAGCCGGAGCCTCTTCCCCGACGACGTCGTCCACAGCAACACCTAGATGTCCCTCATCCACCATACTGGATGAGGATCTGTCATCAATCTCGTCGTCCCGCCGGTTCAGCCACCCCGTCCTCCACCTCCAAGTAGCTGCCCCGACGTTCCCATCATCTTTCGTGCCGCCTCCATTCCCACACCGATGTCTTCACCTGCCCCACCAGAAGAGCATCATCATCACCGTTTCCTCGGATGAAACTGCGGCCTAATAGGCGCCACCAAAGAGGTTGTACACTAAATGCCGCATTTTCTTCTTGATTCGATCTCATGGTGCTGCCGGCGCTCGGTCCCGAGCCGACACGGCGCGGCTCCATCCACGGCGGCTTCGCCGGCCACTTCCTCCACGATGTCGCTCCCTCGGCGGTGACGTCCACGTCAGTAGGAGCTGCTGTTGCTTTAGCTCTCGCTCGCGCTGCTGCTCTGCTCTTGCTCTCGGTCCCCTGCCTGGTCTGCTCTTGCTATTGCTCTTGCTCGCGCTACTGCTCTCACTCTTGCTCTTGCTTGGGATGCTGCTCCGATTTAGTTACACTTCAGTCGACTGAATCGACTTTTGGGTCAGTCGATTTTCAGGGGGTGGGGGGCTCGCCGGGGTGATGGAAGAACCAGCCGCAGCAAGGAGGGGGGCTCGTCGGAC
>NC_041385.1:338715322-338749449 GCF_002162155.2 Triticum dicoccoides
CGGTGGCGTGGGGATCGTAGGAGAAAAATCTCGGCCGGGGGGGGGCCTAGAGGGATGGCCGGGGTGGCGGTGGGGAGTGTTTTCGGGGCGGGCGGGGCGGCGCACCACCGGCCGCAGGCGGCGGATGACTGCTGTTTGGCCGGTGGTGGCTGGCGGCTCAGGGGGGTGGAGGTTTAACATGAACCACATGCCCTTGATTTCGTATCCAACGGCTACCAAATTGACTGACCAGAGATGAATAAGTCAATCGACCGACGTGTAGCCTCACCTTGCTAGTGCGCTCAGTTTCGACAGCAAAATTCAGTTTCGACAGTTAAGTTCAGTTTCGACAGTTAAATTCAGTTTCGACAGTTAAGTTCAGATATGAGCGGTTGATGTATTTTACATCTAGCACTTTGTGGTTATGTATTTTACGTCATGTATTGGAGATGCTATTAGAATTCCACTCAGGTTAAGGTTGTTCGTTGTCTCTCTTGTCCTGGTTCAGCCTCAGCGTTGTACAACTCATCGGAGCTGCTCCAACGACGAAACCCTCCATCACAGCGGAGCAGTACCTCAGGCTCCATCTCCAGACGCCTAAGATCTTCTTCCCCTCCTCCGACAGCAAAGTCATCCGGAGCATCCTCACCGGCCAACCCAATCACGCTGAGATCGACATTGCTTCGCCAAAGAGGTTGTACACTTGTTGCATCTCTTTTTTACTCTACATGTTATATATATTGTCCACTGAGCACACGGATTTGTTCCTTTTGTGTCTCCTTGAAAGAAAAAATGTAGGAATTTTAATTTTCACTTGTCCTCCTTTTCAAATTCCTATTCATGAAGCACAAGACTAAGAGATAGTAGCATAATAGCATTATAACCATACATTTTCTTGTGGTTTGACTTAATCTCACCATGCGTCTTTGGATCCTGTGATCTTCCAATTGTTGTGAATCAAACACCCAGATTGGCAGAAATCCTGTGTTTTTAAATTCTCTATTTTGCACGTGCATTCCTATCCTATTCTTGCATATTTCCTATCCCTGCATTGTTGGAATCCTCCAATTCAAATGAGCCCTTATAGAATTAGATCTCTTAAAGATAGTTGTCAAAGAAAACCTTGCGTGGTTTGTCCCACTCCTGTTGCGCCATCTTCCACCCCAGCTCAGCTGCTCCAACGACAGAAGGGTCCAGCACAGCAGGTATCCGGCCTCCAGACTATCTTTCTCCACCTCAGATCTTCTTCCCCGCTGCTGGTAGCCATGTAAACTGCATTACCATCATCAACCGAGCAGATGACCTCAAGGACTATACGGGTCCGCAAGAGAGGTCACACTCTTTCGTGTCTGCTTACGTTATGCATCACTTAATATTACATGCTACTTTATCATCCTGTTCACCGATTAGACTCTGAGTCAGCTCCAAACTAATTGTCAAACTTGAGTTTTTAAATGGTTGTGGGGTACATATCGGGGCCGCAATCAATAGTATCTATCTACTATCTGGTCAATCTCCCGTGTCTACTATGAGTTTCATGTTGGGTGGGAAACAAACAGTAAAGAAGCCATTATCTGTATTTTTTAACTGAAGCCATTATCTGCCTGCTATTATTGGTTTTGGGTCTATCCACATGTTGCTACCATCACTCTGGATTTCTGCATGCACTCCTTACATAATCACACTATGTTTTATTCCTATGCATGACAGTTATTGTAAACAATGAAACTGGACATTTTGAGCAAAAGAGACGAGCCTTGCATGGCAATAAAATTTCATGCAGATGTCGCTCCATGGTAGGCGCAAAGGCAGCCCCCCCTCCACACATTTCGGATTGTAATTGAGAGTAAGATATCTGTTCTGAGGGGGATTCAGAAGGAGAAGACAACTCCTATTTACCCCCTGAGGTCTTCGCTCTAACTTGGCATGCTGATGTTGGCTATATCATGCATATGGTGTCTTGCATTGCTTACTTTATACATCAAATATGTCATCTGCTTAGTTTAGACATCCTTTGTGTGAACTCCATCTGTTTAGTTTATTCATCATTTATGTGAATTATGCAACGCCATCTTGTTTAGCCAGGCATCAGATATGTGAATTTTGCAATGCCATCCTGCTTAGCCAGTCAACTTATATGTAAATTATATCAGGCCATCCTTTTTCTTTGTTACATATTACATTTGTCAACAATGTTAGCACATTCAACTACTCTTCGTGTGCATCAGCCATTTGACACAATGATGGTAAATTTTGGATTGAAAACAAGGTATTCAAAGCAGACTATGCTATCTGACGAAGCGCATATCTCACTGGTTACGGATAGCTCCTCAGAGGAGGATTCGGAGAAAGATGACCAGTCCTATCCCCCTCCCCCCAAGGTGTATGCTCTAACTTGGTAGGGTTATGTTGCTCATGTCGTGCGTATGGTGTCTCGCATTGCTATGTCATTTGATTAGTTTAGACATGCTTTATGTGAATGCCACATGTTCAGTGTCTCATTACCAAATATGTGAATTATGCATTGTCATCTTGTTCCAATACATTGTATATGTGAATTATACAATGCTATCTTGTTGCAAAGGCATTATATATGTGAATTATGCAATGCCATGCTATTTAGCCAATCATCATGTATGTGAATTATACCATGCTATCATTTTTTTGTATTATGTGTTCCATTTGTCGACAATGTTTGTATATTCAACTACTCTTCCTATGCATCAGCCATTTGAAGTGGTGATGGAAGTATCTGGAGTGAAAACAAGGTATTCAGAGCAGACAATGCTACCTGCTAAAGCAGACATCTTGCTGGTTACAGAGAGCTCCTCCGAGGAGGATTCAGAGACTGATGACCAGTCCTATTTCCCCCCTGATGTCTATGCTCAAACTTGGCAGGGTTATATTACCCATTTCATGCATGTTGTCTTGCATTGCTTAGTTTTTACATCATATATGGATTGCCATCTGCTTACTTGCTTACTATATAAATCATATATTTGAATTATATCATGCCATCATATTGCCATCTGTTTACATAGTACATACACATCGTCTATCTGAATTATGGCATGGCAACCCATTTAATAAAGACATCATACAGTTATATCATCTCATCCTGTTTAGTGTTTACAGTCATCATATTTTGAATTATGGCATTCTATCCGTGAATGTATGTGAATTATGGCATGCCAACCTATTTAATAAACACATTATATAGTTATGTCATGTCATCCTATTTACATAGTCTCATATTTTGAACTATGTCTTTCCATCTTTTTTAGTTAGCCATCATAATGTGAAATTGTGTCATGCTATCCTGTTTATTTAGCCATCATATATGTGAAATTGTGTCATGCTATCCTGTTTGGTTAGACAACATAAATATGAATTATTTCATGCCCTCTTTTATTCCCCACTATACATTGCACCTGTCTATCATACAATGTCTATACTTTCAATTACTTTTCTTGTTTATCCGCCATTTGAATTGGAGGAGTGTGATGGCAGTATCTAAGGGGGAAACAACACGGTCTTTAGAAAAGATAGTGCTACCAGTTGATGCAGATAAAACCATGGTTGTACTTGCCCAAGGACCAGATCCACCACACATAACCCAAACTCTCGCAGATTGTACCCCTACCCAGTTGGACAGAGAACCAGCAACACCCTTTCTAACCCCAACCCCGGCAGATAGTAACCCAGTTCGAGTTGACACAACACCATCTCCACCACAGAGCACCCAAACACGAGCAGTTAGTAAGGGAACTGCAGTGCCCAAAGCACGAGGACCACCACTCCAAATCCCAACTCAACGCTTAAAGGAGAAGAAGATTTGTTCTCAGGTCAGGTTCTCTAGCTGTGGTTCATACTCCTTTGCTCTTGCATTACTGTATTTACTCATACCAACTATTTTCAAATTTGTAGGATAGAATCGGCACTCCAATGGCGCAACAGGTATGTTTTAAACCTGTTTCTTTAACTGGTTTGCTGTTATAACCTGCTCTATGTTGATTTCAGTTTCAATTGAATAAATAGTTATGTTCTCATGTCATGCACATTACAAGTGTTGTTATTGCTCTATAGTTTCCCACACTTATATTCTATCTATTCTGCTTTGTCTTGAACAAATATTATTTGAACTGTGTCTCTATCTTGATTTGGCAACAAAACTAGAATGATATAGACCATAAAGTCACCATGGTACATAGATATATGTTTGTTTCATGCTGTTATCCTGTCCACTTTACTACTGAACTCATTTACCGAAATGAGTTTCATATACAACATGGTAAACATGTGATGTGTCTGCTTGTTTCTCTTTTAGAATGCAGACAAAATATTGGAGAACAGTACCGCATTATCCAATGGTAAAGGAAGTAATGCAGATAAGGTTCAAGATAGTGAGACATCCCTGTTGGTCTCCAAGAAAGCTGATACAAACTATCTTGACGATAGTGAGAGAACCCAAAAGTCCTGTCTTGATGTAGTGTTCGAGTTACTGGCCACTACTGCTGGCACAAGCTCTTCGAACTCGCTGACTGAATCAGTTCGTCTTCTTGAGTATCAAATTCAAGTTTAAAGACATCGATCAGATGTGTTGCGACAGGAAGCTGAAGGACTGAGGAAGTCCCTACAGAATTCTGATGCATATTTCCTGGTGCAACAGCAAGCACTGGAGGATTTAAGCGCCAAACAAGAGAAAGTTAATAAGCTTGCTAAGCATCTTGCCAGCATTATGGGTACCCAGGATATTGTTTCTTGAGATCTTCTGAAGTGGATTTAGTTCTGGATTTGTTTTGTTGCGGTGTTTATTTGCGTTGGTCGCCAATTTGACAACCAGTGTATATGATATGCTGCTTTGTTCCCTATATTTGCACTGGTGGCAAACTTTGATGCCCAGTGGATGTAATATGTGCAATAGCCGTGATAACCTAGCGTTAGTTGCTTGATTATTTATTTCCTTGTTGTCTTGTTTATTTGTTTGCTTGTAGTCATTGCAGTTCTTTTTCCGCGGTTTGCTAGTGGCTGCAATAACCTATTTTTTAAAACTAGGCCACAATAACCATGGGCTAATATTTACTGTAGTGACACTAGGCCTCCTACGGGCCGTAGAAACAATGGGCCTTCTACGGGCCATAGAAACAATGGGCCTTCTACGGGCCGTAGAAACAATGGGCCTTCTGCGGACCGTATCAACAATGGGCCTTATACGGGCCGTATGAACGATTGGCCAAACATGGGCCAAACAGACCGCATTATGGTCGTAAACGGGCTAGAGTTGGAATCATCCGTTCATGGGCCGACCATAACGGGCCATCGTTAATAGGCCGTATTTGATGACGCTGTGAAAACGGCCCAACATATTAACAGACCACAAACGGGTCGACTATAACCATGGGCTGAATTTGGACCACAAGCAGAAAATGACAGTAACGGGCCGTAAGTAAACAAATGCTGGAAATGAGCCCAAGAATAAATGGGCTCTAAGAAGGCCAAAAGATAACATGGGCTGGAAATGGCACAGCGGAATAAGAGGTCGTTAATGGGTATAAGGTGATACACTGTTCATTATGGGCCACTTTCACCACGGGCCGTTAATGGGTGTAAAGTGATACACTGTTCATTACGGGCCAGTTTCACCACGGGCCATTAATAGACCAGGAGTTACAAAGGGCCTCATATGGGCCGAGAGACGTCATGGGCCATACATGGGCCAGAAGTGAAAACGGGCTGGAATCATATTGGATGGCCCAGATGACGCTACTGGGCCTAATTCGGATAGGGCATAACGGGCCTTGGGTTAGCGGGCTGTAAATGGGCTATATGCGAACAGGCCGTTAACAGGCTTTCCATGGGCCGGCCTGCCACCTTTTGACCAAGTCAAACGGGCCGACCTTTTCACAGGAATGGGCATCTGTTGGGCCGTGCCACGTGTCGACGTATCATAGGCGCCTTCTGTCCAATGAGTGGATGGCATCTGTCCCAATGATGAGTCGACACGTGTTTCCTCCAGCCAATGATGATTTTACATGTGGAAAATTCCCATTGGTCGGGGCTGTTAACGGGTTATCGGATCCAAGACCCGACCCGATAGCTTAACAGTGTTCCGTTATGGTGGATGCCACGTGTCGGTCACCCTTGACGAAAGCACTTCTGTGGATGCGCGATTTGTCGTCATGGAAGTGGACACTTCCATGATGATAATTTTGGTAATGTCATGGAACACTTCTACGATAGCACAAATATGACTATATTGATTCTGTCATAAAGTCGTCACGGATGTACATGCATGACAAAAAATGTGACCTACTTTTTTGTAGTGCAACCTCTTGTGAAGAAGGCTACATTTTTTCTAGATTGTGATCAAATGCCCATGTTAATCATGTCAGATCGAAGATGGCATGTTAGTGCATTTTAAAAATCCTGCAAACCAAATAGGAATGTAGTAGTGTTCAAAACTGCATGTAGGCACTAACATGTTTTCTTATTTTGCAGATAAGATTATGCCCAGTGGTGGATAATGTGATACAATATAACAATCACATCGAATGCTTAGATCTGCATCTCTCATAAATTACTTTGAACTCCTACCGAGAGACCTTACCAGAGATTATATTCGCCAGGTTCTTTGTTGTTAGAGCAAGGGTGCTGAAGGTAATGAGGTTTGCCCTACATTTATTTCACAACAATGAATGGTTTGTTGATCAATGCCGGCGGCTGCGCTAGAATGGAATAGGCTCCGAAAATGCTGAATTTCATTTTGGAACTTCAGATGACAGAGTAATCGGAAGTCATCGTGTCAACCCCATACATGACTTCTCAGTGGATGAGCCCTTTGCAAAAATTATGAGGTTTCGAAACCAGAGTTACAAGTGGTAATATTAGTTTGAACCTCTCTGATATCCATGTTCAGTGGATCAGCATGAGCATTTGCAGCTAATGAGCTGAATTTCATTTCTAATATTAGTTTGAACCTTGTAATCTTCTAATTTGAGCCATATAACTCTGGAATTTGAACCTTGTAATATTTTGATCTTTTGTGGTACAATCTTTGAAATGCCATCGTATGAGACTCGTATATTGGTAGCACTACTTTGACCTTAATATGCAATGGACTTAGATTTATTAACCATTCTCGAATCTGTTTACCTTGTCGATCTCATAGCACACGATCTATATAGCTAACTCGACTGCGATCTTCGACACTATTGCACACAGTTGGTTTCTTCAACCGTGTGCCCTGTAGAGTGCAGAATTAATTATCACACTCGAGTGTCCACCATCACCCTTTTGTGTAACTTTGACCTCATCACCCATGGGTAAACTTATGACCAAAGTCATTCCACACACTTTATTTTTACAAAGTTTTTTGCCAATAAACACCCATGATTTGTCCCTCTTCTAGCCGACGTGTGGCAAACTAGCAAGGCGGGAAGCTTGTCTGGTGAACTGTGTGATGGCGTGGGAACAGGCTCACCGACGATACATTTGGCGCCTCTTCGAGCCCATGTGTGGTCAAACGAAACACGTATTGTGTGGTGTTGTCAAGCGTGCACTGGAATCCTCCGCTATGAACGCGGTGACAAGACGTGACGTTTACAGGCTGGCCGGCCCCCATTTATTACAGCATCCATTTAATCCTTGTGTCTCTTCAACCTTTCGATCACACCCCACCATTGCAAGAAGCACAACCACCATGAAAAATTCTTAAAGGGTATCCTGCGCGGCTCTAATGGCGCTCCGAGTGGCTGCCGCCGCCGAGTAGCAGTTCACCATGTATGCCATGGTGGACACCCACAAAAGGTTCACGGAGCTCTCAGTGGTGTACACCAACAACCCGGTCTGGGTGGAGCACTCCATCCACATCATGGAGTTGTTGCTTGCTGAGGAGAAGTACAAGGTGGTCGGGTTCGACCTCGAGTACACCCGCGCTCGTGCCGGGTCTCATCCCAAGGTCGTCGTCGCCCAGATGTGTGTGCATGATCACGTCCTTGTCTATTACTACTGCCTAGCCAGAAGGCCTTGCGAGCATTTCGCCAGGTTTGTCAACAGCCCCAAATACATGTTTGCTACGGTGGACATCACCAATGATGTAAAGGTGCTCAAGAATTCGGGCATCGCCTACCAGAATCATGTCGACATCCAGGGACAATACAAGATTTGGGGCAGCGACGAGCATGAGAAGGACTCACTGGTTCACCTCGCCGAGGCCATCATCGATCCCTACTACATAGACATGAGGGATTCCTGCAACAAGGACAAGTGTACCTGGCACTCGGCCTGGATGGAGAAACTTGACAAAGCTCACATCCTGTATGCGGCCAAGGAGGCATACACGAGCTACGAGATGTACAGGTGGATCGTTGACATGAGAAAGTGCCTCCTTCCCCAAAACGGCCTGGGATCCAGCCGGAAGCAGAGCAATGGCAAGCGTCATTGCAACAACAAGTAGATGATTAGATGCTGGTTTGTCCTAGTTTAGTATGCATGTAATTGCTTACTTTGGTGTCTGGAAATGTTCTGCGTGTAGTCACTTGTGTAATTGTATGCTTAATTTGGTTTTGCAATGCTGTCTATTTAAGTATATATATTGATGCTCTGTAGACAGAGCATAGATGTTGTGCAGACAAAGCAAATCACATTGCACATGGACTAAACAATGGAACCCGTCGGTGATGATTTCATCAATCACTGACAATTGTATACAAGCAATGGTTTACTCACATCACACATGTCTTGTTAATAAGAATCATCTATGTTGTTATCGATCTTCCAACACATTTCCAATTACAGACCTATTTGTCGTGTATCACACACATCTTGTTAAGCTAAACCGTTTCTGTTCTCCACCCTAATCGAAAACAGCTCATTCAAGTGAACCGTATGTCGTATATCACACACACCTTGATCTGGCTGACTGCTTCTGTTGCTTTCCCTAATAGCAAATGGTTCATCGGAGAAAACTGTATGTCGTATATCACACACACACATTGATATGGCTGCCCATTTCTTTTGATCTGTCTAATCACAAACAGTTCATATGGATCAACCGTATGCCCAGCATCGCACACTCAACTAAACACTGAACCGCGATTGATGTATCCGCCATCACAAACGTTTTGCATCTTTTTGACATTTTTTTACATCGCCGTTTGTTATTAATGCATCGTACACAGTTTTGTCAAAGGGTCTCTGATCGTAGTGTCGTGTTAGCACCATCCTGCAGTAGTGACACTCACGAATGCACACGCCATCTCTCTCTAGGTTTGTATCTGTCTCACACCCACCCAGCTAGGTGGGGTACGTGCACGAACAGAAGTGGTGCACGCACGACGCATGTACCCCCGTCTCTTTCCCAACCACACCCGCACGGGTACACAGTGGAGCTCATTTCTATATGAAAAGGGAGCCCACGTGGTAATTTGACAAAAGTACAGGTTGTCCACTTGAGGACCGTGTACCACGCGCGAACAAACAAAGTGCGACTTGACACGTTGGCACGTTATTTAAAAAAAGGTTTTATTCCTCAATAGCACACGTACTGAATATAAACTGATTGTCCTCGAGAGAAAAAATAAAATGGCTCCACTATACTATATATATAATATATACAGGATCCTCAATGCTTGCTTGCTGGGGTCGGTCTCTTCTACTCTCTCACACAAGATGGTGGTGGCCACTCTTTCTCTCTCTCTCACTGCTGGTCCCTGATCCGGTCGGATCCAGTCCGCCGGTTGAAAGGGAGGATGTGCAACATTGCTCTGGTCGCTGGCGTTGTTGCAAGAAACCCATTGCTGGCGCGTCACGATCTGCGGTACCCGCAGTATGGGCAAATCCCGCCCGCTGCCATCCTCCTGGTTACATCCCGACGACCCTTAGGTACAGCTTCCTCTGGAACCGGCCTTGCTCCACCGCCCGTCTTCCAATGTTGCTGCATGAGGATCTTCTCTAGTTCTATGCCTAAAACATATTATAGCTCGGCCGGCGTACATTCCATGTTTCATCAACAGTGCCACTATTATTGCAATCACACTTATTCAATATCCTTGTCAATAGGGATGCTCAGCTCCATTTTAGTGCAACTACACAAAATGATGGGATGGTGCATGCATCCAACTGCTACATGTCTTGGCGGGCATCAACGAGCCGCGTGAAAATGTCTACCAACATGCCCACCATGGCCAGGAAATGGAAGCATGCATAGGGACCTATTCAATCATTTTTTTCTTTATTTGTACACCTTCTCACAACTTTGTCTTAAGTTGTGAAGTAAATATTGGGTCTGATATGTGAGTCATTGATATGAATTAGCATGCATGTTAGTTTCCTTTGTATTTCATGGAATGTTGTAACAAGAAAACCTTCAAGGCAAGACACATGAAAGAAAAGCTGAAAGCTTTGTAGCATTGTACTAGTATAATTTTCTCTCACTGACAAATTATATTTACTAGCACAATATATATAAACAAATGTTGAAAGGTCAGTAGCATTGCGAGAAACCATTAGGAGCACAAAACTTCCTTTCCTCGACATGTGGGACATCCATCATCTGGGTCCACATGTGCACAAACGCAAGGAATACTACTAATGAGCCATCAAATCTCAAAGCCACACCTTTCCAATAGTAAGTTGGACGCACGAACAACACATCATTTGACACATCGTACAATCCTCTCGTAATAATTTTCCAAGAAAACAACACACGTGAAGATTGGACGGTACTGTTGTAGCAACATATAACCCTTCTCTGATACATCTAGTATGGTCGTATGGGGATGGTACCACAAAATAATATTCCCTCCCTTCCGGTTTATGGGCCTCAATTCAAAATCTAAACCAAGCAATGAGCTAGTACTACTAGATAGTGAGTGTTTACTACTGTATCATGTATGTACTAATTGCAACACATGCATGTATTAGCAGTACAATGACCACATATGAATTTGATGGTACGTTTTGTGTAAGTTGCATGTCATATTATTGCTCTAACATGTGGTCAAAGTTAGCCTCCAAAATACATTTTAGACCCTATATGAATTAAGGGAGTACATGCATTGCTGAGTTTTCTCTTAATCCGTGCATGCAACATTTTTATTGAAGCTTGAAATGTGAACATGTGAATGGGACGGATCACTACAACCCCTGCAAAAGAACTATACTTGTACTAATGGTATCGTACTCCCTCCATTCACCATTACATGTCACGTACTTTTGTGAACTATGGTAGTAACAAAATTATTCTACCACTCAGCATCCATATTGGTTAGGGAGATTTCAAATTGAGCCATATAGACCAGAAAGTAGGCACTTCTGTACTACTTTTGATGTGTCCCGTCAACTGGCAGAAGGAGGAAAAGCTTGCTTAGTACGCCCTCTCCCCCGCCCACGGGAGCGGTGGCTCGCACAGTCGCATGATGAGGAGAAGCTTGCTTACGATGCTTATGCCCGCTCCCTCGCCCACACGTGCAGTGGCTCACAGGACGAGGAGAAGATTTTACTACTCCCTCTGTTAGACGTATAATCCTTGTCCCTACCTAGGTTAGAGAGATTATCATATTGTTTTAAATATATGTCTTTTAGCAAGTTTCAATATGAACTACATACTAAAAATACTGATGTATATGTAGACATATTTTAGAGGGTAGATTCACCCATTTTGCTCCATATGTAGTCCATATTGAAACATACGTAGTAGTACGCACTTTCCCTTGCCCCTCACCCACGTGGTGGACGTGCATCAATTCATTCGGTGTCAGATAGCCAGAACCATATACTATACTACCATCATTGTTCGACTTCCCGAAGAGGCGAAGAGCCAAGTGCAAGGTTAATATTTTTGAGATGCCAAGCGCAAGGATTATAGGAGAATGAGTAGTACTGGTAGTGGTATGTACTGTATGAGGAAGAAGGAAACAAGAATGTATGTTTTGCATGACAGTTTCTTCTTACAGGACGTGCTAGACCTAGTGGGACCTCATTGTTGTATTGGGAATATCATACAAGTGCGTATCATAGATGGCACGATCCAGAGTGGTGGGTAGCGGAATAATATTCGAATCTTCTTAGTCTTAAACCCCATGAAGAAGTCCCTCGAAAGGAATAGTCATCCTCTACACGTGCTCCGATGTAAAATGAGTAGTAAATGAGAGAAAAAGAGAAAGAGACAAAGTAAAAAATCACCAGCCTTAGAGCCAGCCCTATTGTATCAGTGAATGATATTTGTATGTCGTTATTGACATGGCTATATTAATATTAACCATGCTACAGAGGTACCAATGGATGGATATTCAAGGAGGAGCGAAATGATGGCTACTTCCTCAGTCAAAATTATGGAAAGGTGGGCCTCGTGATTTGACATCTCATTAGTCATTATTACTACTGCCTATACTCTTTGCCCATTTAATAACTGTGTGGTAGAGTAGTTGGCTATACTTTTAATAACCATGCTCGAAGAGAAGAGGTGCATGCCCACGCACGTAGTAGTACTCTCTGTGTCTTCCCCAACCACACACGTGACACAGTGGAGCTCATTTATGTACGAAGATGCAGCACACATGATAATTTGACGCATGTACTAGTTATTCACTTAGTGGAGGGTCGGGAACCATGCATGAACGGTGTCATGTTATTTATAAGTAAAGTCCTTTTTCTTCACTAGAACATACGCAATATAAATATGTTCATATGGAAAGAAAAAGAAACCTCTCCACTATATAAATAGCCAGGGGTTGCTCTCTTCACACTCTCTCCCACAAAACGACTGTGGCCACATCTCTAGTCACACATCCGGGCAGATCACGTCCGCTTGGGGGAAGGGGAGGATGTTTTGTGTAGATGCGCTCGTCGTCAGCGAGGGTGAAAACCCACTGTCGGCGAGTACTGATCAGGGGTCCCCCGCCGTTATCTCTCACAAACCCGACGTGGTTGCCTTCGTCCCTTGCGCATTGTCGCGACGTGGGCAGATACCGCCTCCCGACGCCCCTCCTAACTTCATCCTGACATCCCTTAGGTACAACTTCCTTTACAGTCAGCTTGCACCACTACCCCAGCTGCCCACATCACTCCATGTGGATATTTCTCTACTTCTTTGCCCCACACGTACCTGTATTGGCTTCTACTGTATTTGTGATGAGTTTATGTCTCATGAACTAGTGCCACTAGTCTTATTCTAATCACACTTCTTCCATTTCTTTTCCACAGGGATGCTCAGCTCGATTTTAGTGAAACTGCACAAAATGATCTCATGGTCAAAGGGTTACAAACTTCATTCCTTCGAAAGGTTCAACATCACCAGCAAATTAAAGCCTGGTTAAGGTTTAGGGTTCAAGGCCTAGGGACTACATGGATCTTTTTTTGTTTAGTTGTCCCTGCTCCAAAATAAGTGTCTCAACTTTAGTGCAACTTTGTACTAAATCATTGAGATGCAATAGCACGCATGTTAGTCTCCTTTGTATTTGATGGAATGTTCCAGCGGGGCAACCTTGGACGCAAGATACATGAAACAGAAGCTAAAAGCTTCATAGCATTGTACCATTTTATATCGTTGAGAAATTGTAGTATTGTGCACTAAAGAGTTATGTGTCGCACGGTGTCCAAGAAATCACTAAGTTGTCGCGTTTTCACTGCTTTCGCACTCCTCTGCCATACGAGTCAGCAAAATTGTAGTTTTATCGCAGAATAGATGAATTAAAAAGAGTGGAGACGCTCTACTACCTCCTTTCACCGAAATGTGGGACATCCGGCATCCGGTGCATGTGTCATGCACCAAACTAAAGTGTACAGTACAACAAGACTCAATACGGTCGTACCACCTCAGTAATAATGACCAATGAGCCGTCAAATCACATAGACCGACAGTAAGTTGGACGACAATGCAACCATCAGTCTTCATTGAAAATCCACTTCTGCCTTCAACACAGGTGCTAGTGAAAGGTCACGTCCGCTCTGCCCGAGTATGAATGTGGCACCAACTCTCTGGAGCACCAAACTGTTTCGGGCGGGAAGCGCGCGGGGGCGATGGAGGGGGTTTGGGTGGGCCAGGGCGGTCAAGACCGGGCGTAGCAGTTTTCCCAACCAGATGCCCAAAAATGAGAGGATGCACCAACTCTGGCGGCTAAATCGTAGTACTACAACTCCTTCTCACAATGTAAGACATTTTTACAAGCTAGTTTAGCTTGGAAAAACGTCTTACATTATAGGACGGAGGGAGTATACTAGTAGGACACGCCATCTCTCTATAGGTCGATGTTTCGCTCTCTCTAACACACACAATATTAAACAAAACACACATGTGTGCGCGCACAAACACGCACACACGGGTTCATATAATAGGAATATCGTGGGAGTGGGAAACCACGGGAAGTGAGATAAATGTAGTACGTATAATTAGAGAAGAGGTACACGCATGTCCGTCGCAGACATAGTCGCCGCCTCGCACCATAGCCCAGCAGACCACAACACGACGGTCGGATATGTGCCTCTCTCATCCCGGCACCGGTGATCAACCACTTTATCTGCGGCCACGGGATTTGACGCACGCAGATGCCCGATTTGGAACATTCCGGCCGCCTGCGACTGCGCCTTGCCATGGATTGTCCGGGTACCGGGTTGCACAACAATGGCAATGCCTCCATGTCGCAAGTAGGTACTGAATCCTCCTCTAGTCGCATGGATCTATTTAATCAGCGGCTTGCGGGCATAGACACGGGCGGCCACCATATGAGATCGGCCCTGGCCCAGCGGTCAGTCGGTTCATCGTTGCCGCTCATAAAGTGCGATGGCTATCGACGGCAGGTCGTGCGCCATGTTTCGACCATGCCGGAACATCCTGGATGGGTGTTTATCAAGTGCAAAAAATATAAGGTGCATATTAGTTCTTTTGATCCGTTGTGCTCCCTTATTCGGCGCATGTTTGACAGCATATGCTCAAGCTTGTGTGTAGGATGGATGCAAGTTTTGGTTTTGGGAAGAAGAATACATCGATTTATTGACAACACGAAATTTGGTAGATGCTCGTGCACTCCTTGCTAGAATAGAGGCTAGAGATGAGACTAGAGATTATATTAGATGTGAAGCAATGTCTTAGTTCTTTAGAATCAAATAAGGAAGAAGTGTGCAAGCTCGAGAAGCCATAGATCAACAATGAAGATGTAGAGAAGATATTAATACAATTAGTGGGAGCAGTTATGGAAATAGGATATCTTTTGAAATGTCTAATTGGGGTTCTTGTTTTCTTTGGTCTTTCTCTCCTAGCCAAGAATTGGTGAATGTACTTCCCTATATCAAAATGTCGTTGATGAAACAAAGAAAAGTATAGGAAAATAAATGTGTGCATATGGCCGAGGGTCGTATTAATTACTTTGGTTCTGAATTTTTCTTCATTTATTGGGCTCATCTCATTTTCTTTGTTTTACCATATTATACAGTCTTATTTTCCCTTCTTTCCACCACATGTTCACATTCCAAGGTCGATTAAATTAATGCATGCAAGGATTAGAAGAAACTAAAGAGTGCATGTAATCATTCCTACTGATTTAGTGGTCGTCCATGAATATATTGTAATTAATGCAGATTAAAGTTTGAGTAATTTTGTAAACTACAAGATGAAGTACATTTCTCCACTCATCATCTGCCTTGGTTCATGAGATTTAAATTTAAGCCCTATAAACCTGAAAGGAGGGAGTAGTTAAAAATTTTGGTCAAACTTTCACAAATATATGATGTGGCATAAAAACCTGGACGGTGGTAGTAGTACGAGATACGGTGGTACACAAACTTAGGCCGAATACAAGTGCCCAAAATTATTGGAAGAGAGAAAAGTGTACATATAAAAGAATTAAAATTGAATTTCTCAAAAATATTTAAAATTGGAGGATGGTGCAGTCGACCTTTCCAATATTTTGACCGTGTGTGGATCAGTTGTTGTTCACTTCAGAGGGTCATGTACCACACGTGAACGATCATAAGTGCGACCGGGATGCGTGGAGTGTTAATGGCGAGTTGACTCCTTTGGTGTTAAATTTTCCTCACGTATTAGCATTGCCCTAGTATTTTTTCTTCACTAGTACGTTAAATAAAGAGTTCCATTTTGTGCACAATTTAAAAAGATTTATATGGAGAGGAAAAGAAAACCACTCCAACTATATACACTGTAGCCTCGGCGCTTGTTTTCTAGGGTTTTCTCTCGTCACACTCTCTCTCCACAATATATATACACGCTGGAGCCTCAGTGCTTGTAGTTGATCTCTTTGCATTCCCTCACCCTCTCCAGATCTAAGCAAGACTGTGTTGGCTTCTCGCTCTCTCTCTCCCCTCACTACTGGTCAAAGATCCGGAAGGATCCCGTCCACCGGGGAAGGGAAGGAGGCTTAACGATGTCGCCGTCGGCGAGGCTGGGAATCCACTGTCGGCGCCGCTGTTCTCTTTCATCTAGCAGTGGCGCGGGAGGGACTCCGACCCCTTCTTCCCCATTGTCGTACATAGTGTGGGCAGATCGGCCTTCGGCCGCCCATTGAGCCACACCCCGAGAACCTTAAGGTATAATTTACTTAATACACAGACATTGCTCTTTTTCGCTTCTGCACTCGAATCTAGGTGTTGGATCAAACATGAAAGTAGTGTTGAAAGTTGTATAGCATGAATCTAGGACGTGGTTCAAAGAGGAGGGGAAGGGGGAAAATAGTAAAGACTGGATATCCAACACATATGTTGGTCGAAGGAAAAAAATGACAAACATAGTACACACATCTGTAAGGAACTGATCTTTCTGTAAGTGGGGGATAAGGCTGTAGATTTTAGTAGGACTAGATTTGTTGCCCTCACGTAGGGAAAGGTGTCTAAAGAGAACAAAAATGGGACCAACACAAATATGCTCCTTGGTTGTCTGTTGCAATAGACTATGCATCACCCCTTTATACATCCGTAGAAGCACATGGTGCTGGTGCCTCCACTGTCCCATACAACTCATTAGCTATTGTTAATCTAATAATGCCGTTGGACAATTGAAGCAATGCCATAGTTCAAAGCAGATTACATGTTTAACAAATTTTACTGTTAATATAATATCTCTGTCAATATGAATCAATGCCACTGTTTGAGAAATGCTACAGTCTTGCTTTCTTTCCCATTTAGATAAGTTAGATGCTTCTTTTTGTGGGCTTCTGTCTCATCCACCGTTATTGACAAGTAATTGTTTCCTTTGCACCTCTGTGTAAACAGGGTTATCTACTTCACCTTATTGGTATTGCGACCTTTTGTTGCACTACACAAAACACTTTTGTTTTAAGAGTGTTTTGCGCAATTCAACCGAAATGTCACACCGACAACATTGCTTGATTGCCTGATCTTAGTGGAACTGCACAAGAGGAGATCTGACTTCCTATCCGTGTTGGCAAATTTCTTTCACATCTTCTTTTTGTGAGTTATTGAATTCTACGTCATGAGAGGTCAGTACTAGCCTTCTTCCACATGAATGTGTACTGTGCTTTCATATGTTGTGCTACTTATATGGTAATGTTGCTTCATTATAGTGAACTGCACAAAAGAAGATCAGACTTCCAATCTGTATGTGCACTGTAATATCCCATTGAGGTAAGGTAATGATATTTCACAACTTTTGGCCTGTATTTTGCTATTGTCATCATAAAATTAATGTCGTTGTTTAGTGCAATACTTGTGCACCCTAATTGAAATGCCAAATCTTATATTGAAGGCGTCATGTCGCTTGAAGCTACATCGGTATTTCCCCAAAGAGGAAGTGATTATGCAGCACAGATACGATAGGTATTTCCCTCAGTTATGAAACCAAGGTTTCAATCGAGTAGGAGAACCAAGCACCACTATGTAAACGGTACCTGCACACAAAGAACAAATACTTGCAACCGACGCGTATAAGGGGTTGTCAATCCCTTTTCGGGTAACAGCGCCAGAAATTGTCAAGTTGACGGGATTAAAATTGTGGTAGATTGGATAAATAGATCTTGATAAACCATGAAATAAAATAAGTAATAAAAAAGTGCAGCAATGTATTTTTGGGTTTTTGGAATAATAGATCTAAAAACAAAGCAAATAAAAATAGTTCTCAAAACAAATATGATAAATAATAGACCCGGGGGCCGTAGATTTCACTAATGGCTTCTCTTAAGAAATAGCACACAGTGGGTAAAGAAATTACTGTTGGGAAATTGATAGAAGATCGAATAATTATGACGATATCCAAGGCAATGATCAATATATAGGCATCACATCCAAGATTAGTAGACTGATTCCTGCTTGCATCTACTACTATTACTCCACACATCAACCGCTATCCAGCATGCATCTAGTCTATTAAGTTCATGGAGAAACGGATTAATGCAATAAGAACGATGACATGAGGTAGACGAGATCTATTCATGTAGGAATAGCCCCCATCTTGTTATCCTTAATAGCAACAATACATGCGTGTCTTGTTGCCCCTTCTATCACTGGGAAAGAACACCGCACGATTGAACCCATCACAAAACACCTCTTCCCATGGCAAGAAAAATCGATCTAGTTAGCCTAACTAAACCAAAGATTCGAAGAATAAATACGAGGCTATAAATAATCATGCATATAAGATATCAAAATAAAACTCAAATAATATTCATGGATATAGATCATATCATAAACTCAAAGTTCATCGGATCCCAACAAACACATCGCAAAAAAGAGTTACATCAAATAGATCTCCAAGAGACCATTGTATTGAAAATCAAAAGAGAGAGAGTGAAAGTGCTAGTATTCGACTGGAGGGGGTGAATAGGCGATTTTTATGAAAGTCTTCAAAACACGAATGCTTTGAAGACAAACAATAGAAATGAGCCTATTAATAGGCATCGGAAGGTAGACTACACTAGACAAGCCATAGTCAACTAAGCAATGTAGTGAAAGCACGAAGACTATCAGCAGCTAGGTAGTATGGATCAAGATGGAAGATAGTATGAAGCCAAACAGTAAACAGTCTTCACTTAGTGAACTCAAATACATCAAATAAATGGGCAATGACTTCACGAGGACAAACAGTAAGTAAAGAAAGAGGAAGGATAGAACGAGTTGCTCGGAGAGGACAGGAGGTTTGTTGGACCAGTTCCAGTTGCTGTGACAACTGTACGTCTGGTTACGGAGGGTGAGATTCAACTCAGAAGACCACGTCTTCACCTTATTCCCCTTGAGCTAAGAACACTTAGTCCTCCCCCAATCACTCTGGTAAGTCTTCAAGGGAGACTTCCAAACCTTCACAGACTTTGTTCACCGGCAATCCACAATGACTCTTGGATGCTCAGGACACGACACTTAACCGGCTGGAGGATTCATAGTCCTCAAGTGTAATAAGTCTTCAGATCACGCGGACAGAAAGACTTCAGCAATGCCTAACACTCTTTGGCTCTGGGTGTTTTGGGCTTTGTCCTCGCAAGGATTACTCTCTCAAAGGCTTCGGAGGTGGGTTGCTCTCAAACGACAAAACTCGTGCACTAACTCTAAGCAGCCACCAATTTATGCTATAGGGGGTCGGCTATTTATAGCCAGGAGGCAACCCGACCTGATTTGTCCAAAATGACCCTGGGTCACTAAGGAACTGACACATGTCCAACGCTCAGATTTCAAACACACGCGGCAGCTTGACTTGGGCTACAAGTAAAGCTGACTCATCCAGCTCTGAATAAGATTTTCTCTCATTGTCTTCCCTCGAAGACATATGATTTGGTTGAGCATCACTTTGGTCACTCTGACTTTGTTCACTTGGACCCCACTTAACAATACCGTGGTTCCTATGACTCAAGAAAGAAGAAAAGGTAACTACAAAACAACTATGTCTTCGCACTCCATAGTCTTCATGCGATGTCTTCTCATGACATAGCCTTCAAAGTGAATATCTTCACATACCACCATTGTCTACAATGTCTTCACACATTTTTAGGGGTCATCTCTGGTAGGTAAACCGAATCAATATGGGACTCCTACCTTTGTTATCCTACAATTCTCACAAACACATTACTCCCTCAACCAAGTTTGTCGTCAATACTCGAAAACCAACTAGGGGTGGCACTAGATGCACTTACAGAGAGGAAGCCATCTAGCTACTGCCTACAGACCCGTAGGTCTATGATGAACTACTCGCGCATCATCGGCGAGGCACCAATGAGGATGATGAACCCCTCCTTGATGGTGTCTAGATTGGATCTCATGGTTCTGGAACTTGCGCTAGCTGGAATTGTGTTTCATCGACTCCCCTAGGGTTTCTAAAATATTTAGGGATTTATAGGGCAAAGAGGCGGTGCGGGAGGTCACTGAGGGGGGCACAACACCCTTGGCGCGCCTGGGCTCCTAGGCGCACCCAGGTGGGTTGTGCCCACCTCGGGCCTCCCCTCTGGTACTTCTTTGGCCCATGTTGTGTCTTCTGGTCCAAATAAATTCTCCAAATAGTTTTGCTGTGTTTGGACTTCGTTTGGTATAGATATTCTATGAAGTAAAAAAAGCAAAAACAAGAACTGGCACTGGGCACTATGTCAATAGGCTGGTCCCAAAAAATGATATAAAGTTGCTATAGAATGATAGTAAAACATCCAAGAATGATAATATAACAGCATGGAACAAGAAAATATTATAGATACGTTGGAGACATATCAAGGCGAAGCTTGTCTGTTACTGAACAAAGTGATGAAGGGGAACAACAAGTGGAAGAGGAACAAAAATCAACTCACGGTGCTGTAATGAAGTACTTGAACTGTGATGACACAAGTAATGATATAGTTTTGCATCTTAATTTATTGCTGTGGCTGGAACAAGCAATTGTTTTGCCATCGTGATTTGATGCCACTCTTAATGTAATATGTAATTATCTCTACTTGTGCAAACAGGGATCTTGTTTGAAGCTAACATATTTATAGTGGAACTGCACAAGAAGATGTTGGAAGCATTAAACTAATTGAGGAGTATAGTGTAAGCATGGCAACCACAGTAGATAATAACAGATGGTTCCCGACAAGTGTTTCATCTGTATGCACTACACAATAAGCCTCCTGACAAAGGTTGGTACTAGCCCATGGATTTCATCCATATGATTGAGCTTTGTCATCTCTATTGGTGTTGTGCTACTATTTAGCTACTATCATGAGAAAGTGGTATTGTCCTCAAGAAGTGCTTCATCTGTGACGTTTTAAATATTTCATTTCTTTCTTTCGAGCAAACAGGGATGCTAGCATTTAGTTGTTCTCTTGTCTTTACACAATAGGATCATCCTCCTCTGAAGAAGAATATGGTGTACGTGAAGTGCCTAGTTCCGATTAAGATAGGATAAAGAAGCCAAGCATCTCTTCTTATAAGAAGGGAGCACTTGATGGTTACATTACTGCCCACAAGAACAAACTAACTTCATCTCAAAAGGACTCACAAATCTCCATCTTTGTTGCTATGATGGCCAATACAATGTTGTTTTAGGATTCTTTCCGGTGAGTTCCGTTTTTAAAATGTGTGCTCTGCATGGATTATGTTGGTGCCAGTTTAAACTATAAATTCATAATATAGTTTGCTTTATACTGATCACTTTTTTCTATTTACGTGAACAGTGATGCTTAGCTTGATTTCAATGGGAACTGCACAAAATGTTGTGATGGTGACATGTCAATGTGCAAACTGATGGCAAACCCCGCACATTCCACAATCGTATGCATTTGATATTTTGGAATGGGAAAACCTTGTCAAAGTTTGCTCATTGACATATGCAAAAAGACACGCATTTGATATTTTGGAATGGGACAACCTTGTCAAAATTTTCTCATTGAAGTTAGTAAGAAGACATGCGTTTCATATTTTGGAATGGGACGCCCTTTGCCGTCAGCAACATCGATCGACTTTTGTTTATTCTTTAGTTGTGAAGTAAATACTAGCTCTTATGTGTGAATCATTGAGATGCATAATCATTGATCGTTTTGAATGTTCTCTATGAATTGCTAGGCATGTGAGTTTCGTTGCAATGTACAGGCATGCTAAAAAGCTTCTCAAACTTTTTGTATGTGTAAAACTGCTGTAAACTAGGTAATCACCGTGTATCCTGAGAATAATGCTAGTATGTATTGTTCTGCATGTTCATCTAATTCGAACCAATCGCACGAAATTCGTTCATACATAGCCGAATTTCATATAAACATGTCATATTTCATTACATTTCATACATTCTTTAACTAAAAGGGGGTGCACTGGAGGTATAACTAATTAACCTAATATATGATCTCTAGCGCCATTCCCGTGTCCGACTGAGCCCCAAGAACAGAAGCTTCTTCTCCAGCTCCGCCTCCGGAGCCGTGGGAGGTAAAGCTATCCGACTCCACGTCGCAGCCAAGCAACTAATCGGCAGTCAATGCTCAACCCGCCAAGCTTGGCTTCAACCGGAGGGCGGGAGCGGTGGCCTTACTTGGACCTGAGCTGTGGCGACCTGCCATCTTCTACTCTTCCTCGTTTTCTATGTGGTGCGGCCTCATTCGCGGCGGGGCAGGCCTCAACAGAGCCAGCGATGTAGTGGGGCAAATTATCCCCCTCGATGACGGTAGGGCGGGGCCTCGACAAATCCCGCGATGTCCTCTTCCTCATTATTGGCTGTCGTGGAAAACCACGGCCACCAATGGGACCAAGGGAACCTTGCTGGTTCAGCAGGGGGATGTCACGTTGCACAAAGAATAGAGGAGCGTGGGGCAGCACGGTAGAAATCACACGGGCAATTTCACCTAGGTTCAGGCCGCCGTGAGGCGTAAAACCCTACTCCTACTTTGGTGGATTGATGGTGGAAAAATGGTGGTGGAGCGCATTACACTTGCCCGTCAGGGGTGACAGTGGTTAGCGCATATTAGTGTGCGGGTGTCCAACCTTCTAACCCCTTCTACCGTTGCCATGGGCCTCCTTTTATAGATTAAGGGGTCAGCACAATGGCAAATCAGTCATTATGCACTGATAAGATAGCAAACAGTGTTATCATACCTAACTCCGCATGCTGACAGAGCGCATTAAATGAGTTGCTCAACATCACATCATTGTTCGTCCGGTAAGCCTTGTCGGGCTACCTTGCCAGCTTCACGCCTAGGTGCTTGACGCGTCGCAGGACGGGTGTCGTCTGTAGGTATTTCTGTAGAAAGAGGCTTCCATGTGTTGAATGGCTGCCACTTAACCACTTTGCGGCTTGACACTGCACTGATTGATGACGTGGGTCGTGGTAGAGTGGTTGGTGAGGTGGTTTTTGCCTCCGTGAGTCCCCGCTAGGCCCTACCGAGACGTCTTGGATGTTCTCTTCCGGGGGTGGCTCCGCCCTCGCCAAGCTCGTCTGCCCGGCAACGGAGGCTTTTCTCCTGGTGTTATCTTACTTCTCTAGCTTGCCCTTGGTCCTCTTGATCTGTATGTTGGTCCTTCGAAGATCTTGGTCTCCTGTACTCTGGAATGGCCTGGTGCCATAATCTTGTTCCCATGCCTGTGCACAGTCTGGGCAACAGACCCAGGGTTTGTTGCACCAGCAGAAGCCCCCGGGCCTTCCCCGATCGCGCTGTCGAGCGTCGTCGGGGTAGGCCCTAATAAGTGCACAGGCAGGGGCGCCGAAGAGGATGGCCCCTTGAGGTCTTCTTTGCTTCTTCGTTAATCTTGAGCCTGGGCTAGTTTCCGGTTTTCCCGCGCGTCATGCGCAACGTTACGAAAAAACTCAGATCATCGCTTGCAGGACGCCCACGCCCCACGATCATGGGACGAAAACTGCCATCCCACTTGCCCCCTGCTTCGGGCGCACCCGCCACGTGCACTCCATGCATTAGGAGGGGTCGGTGGTGGATGCGGAGAGCACGGCTGCGAGTGCCATGGTAGAAAATCATGCGCCACTGGTTGGAGCCGCGGGTCGGCCCTGATTCCCTTAGCCACTGGATGGGTAGGCAGGCCATATTGGAGGAGCCGGGCGGCCGCCCCCATGAGCTAGAGGCCAGCCCCCTACCTCATCCTTATATCAGAGAGGGTAGGGGTGGTGCATCTTCATACACACATGCTTCTTCTTCTTCCTATGTAATCTTTCTTCACTTGCCGTGGTGAGAGGACAAGGGCGCGGTGATATTCCAGCAGTGGCAACGAGGGCTTCTGCTTGACAGCGTATTCCCCCTCCTCTGGACCCCGTGGTTCCGCAACTCGCTGCAAGAGGCGAAGGGAGGGGTGAGGTCATGGCTGCCGCGACGTTCGAGGAAGAGGAGGACGGGGCGAGGTCGTGGCTGCCGCGGCGTTCGAGGAAGAGGAGGACGGGGCGACACTTTGGCCGCGCCCCCACCAGCAGCTCCTCCCCCAATGGAAGGCCACATCGGAGATCAGCCTCGAGAGTTCGTCATGAGGCTGTACAAACCTCCGTGCGGCCACCTCCATTTCCCTACTCCATTCACACAGGAAATGGAGCTTGAGCTACCGCGTGGTCTGAGGCTGCACATGAGGGGTTGTGGGAATGACGGCATGTGGGTTGATGTCGACTTCCCCGCTCCTCATGTCATGTATCTTTGTTGCAGCTGGAAGACCTTTGCCCGATCCCATAGCTTGTCGGTGGGGCACGTTCTCCAGTTTAAATTAACGGAGAGTAGCCTACTCTCTGTCGAGATCTTCGAGCGCTCGGGAATTCGCTTAGGGAAGTGCGTGGAGAGCTCCACCGGTGACGAAAGCTCCTCCTCGAGCGAAAGCGACAAGGAGGACAGTGACGGCGATGATGATGGCAGCGGGCAGGAGGGCGATGACTCTGACTTCGGCTAAGTGCCGCCCGCACCATCTTCATCAGGAGGCAGCACCATCATCTGCATCTACATCTCCTCCCCAACAAGGCAATTTGCTGGGGAGTTGGATGGAGAGGTGGGGGTGGTGCCTCCTGGCTTCCTCCAGTGGCCTCCCAGCTGGACCCCGGCAGGCTTCCTCTCGGGCTGCAGCTCCGTTAGCCCTGCCGCGCCCTACTGGCCTTGGTGGCGGTGGTTTTTGGGTCGCCTCTTCCAGGCTCTGCATCGACGCGTTCACCAACGTCTCCCTATCTGCGCTGGGCTGCCTCTCCTGGAGCCCGATGGGGTCAGGTTGGGCTTCTGCCCAGGTGCTCCTTTTGCCTTCTACCACCGTGCCTAGGAGGAGAGGGACAATAAAGGGGATCACGGGGCACTTATCTTTTCTCAATCTTAAATCTGTAGGCATTTGCCAAATTTTAATTCAAATAATGTAATCTCTCGAATTCATGGTTGTGCTCTGTAAGGCTTGTACTTGTATGATCAGCATATTAATGAAAAAGATGAGCCTTGCCGGGAACTCGTGCATGTGTATGTCCATGCAGAGGTGGGACGCCTCTTTAGTTAAACAAATGAGTGTTCCTCGGCAGGCTATTCTGTCATTGCCCTTTATATTTTGTTCCCGAGGACCGGACTCTACTGGGCAAAAAATAAAGGGACCAGCCCCCTGCCAACCCTTTTTCATCAAAGGCCACTACGACCACCTAGGTCGAAGCAATCCTTCGAGCCGAAATTGGGAGCACCTAAGCTTCGAAGAGTGGCGAGTTTTTCTCATGCACAAGTTTCAGCTTACAGAGCACTTATGGACAAGAGGTAGAACTTATTTGTTTGGCTTGCCGGGGATCGCAACGCTGGTCCATCTCCCCAACTCGTTGTAGAAGCCAAGTCCATGGTAGGAACGTGCAGCTTCATGCAGATGAGGATCATGCAGGATGTGATCCTATCTATATGCCCATGCAAATGCTCATGAATTGCTTATGCAATGCTCTTGGATTGCTCATGCATGCATGCAACTTGGTCGGGGACCCCCCATCGCTTCTCTTATTTCTCTGTTACTCAGGGTGATCGCCCTGGCTTTGTACAAGGGGTTACATTCAACTGAGGCAAGGCATGTACAAAAGGGTGGCTGCCGAGTAGGGCCTGACAGCCGCGCCTTACGGGTAGAACTTGCGGAGATGCTCAATATTCCATGAGTTTTGCAATTGAATGCCATCTCTGGTCTCCAGACGGACTGTGCCAGGTAAGGGCCTTCCCACTTTGACGTCAACTTGTTTGTACCCTTGGCAGACTGAACGCGCCTAAGGACAAGGTCGCCTTCCTCAAAACACCAGGCACGAACCTTGCAGCTATGATAGCGACGCAGGGCTTGCTGATAGCATGCAGCATGTGTAGCAGCCTGGAGACGGTTCTCCTCGAGTAGCACAACGTCGTCACACTGGTGCTGATCTTGAATTAAAACAGAGAAACGAATTCAAATGCTTTGACTTTGCAACAATCATTACCGTAGATCTTATTCAAATAGAGAAACGGATTCAAATTTAGTTCATATTGAAGCAGTAGTATATACGTTTGGAATGCACTAAAACGTTCATTTGAGTAGTAGGTTGCATGCATTATACACGTAGCGAAATATTTTAATTGAACATAACATGAATTCAAAGTCTTGAATGACATTTGTAGTGCACATTGATTTGGTACAGTACACGTTAGGCTTGTCCGGAAATTTCAACCCGCGCCTTGTTAGCCCGAAATATTTAAGATATATCTTTGTCTCGTCGTGCTCCGACAACTACCTCCATCTCAACTTGCGCCTTGCTATTCCCAAATTACAACGCGCGCGAAAACTCCCACCTCATGTGAAATCCCGACACGTGAAATGCCCGTGGTACCCCTGAACCGAAAGAACCGCCTCAAATCGGTGGGGGCACTTTCGTAACTTACCCCACATTTCAGACAAGCGCGTCCCTAAGCCATGGTTCCCCACTGCCATCCCATCCGCCCATCCATTTGTACACCGAGGCCGCGAAAACCCGCAACGAAACCCCACACCCTGCTCCGTCCGCCACCCAGCCGGAGCCTCTTCCCCGACGACGTCGTCCACAGCAACACCTAGATGTCCCTCATCCACCATACTGGATGAGGATCTGTCATCAATCTCGTCGTCCCGCCGGTTCAGCCACCCCGTCCTCCACCTCCAAGTTTGTCGTCAATACTCGAAAACCAGCTAGGGGTGGCACTAGATGCACTTACAGAGAGGAAGCCATCTAGCTACTGCCTACAGACCCGTAGGTCTATGATGAACTACTCGCGCATCATCGGTGAGGCACCAATGAGGATGATGAACCCCTCCTTGATGGTGTCTAGATTGGATCTCGTGGTTCTGGAACTTGCGCTAGCTGGAATATTTAGGGATTTATAGGGCAAAGAGGCGGTGCGGGAGGTCACTGAGGGGGCACAACACCCTTGGCGCGCCTGGGCTCCTGGGCGCACCCAGGTGGGTTGTGCCCACCTCGGGCCTCCCCTCTGGTACTTCTTTGGCCCATGTTGTTTCTTCTGGTCCAAATAAATTCTCCAAATAGTTTTGCTGTGTTTGGACTTCGTTTGGTATAGATATTCTATGAAGTAAAAAAAGCAAAAACAAGAACTGGCACTGGGCACTATGTCAATAGGCTGGTCCCAAAAAATGATATAAAGTTGCTATAGAATGATAGTAAAACATACAAGAATGATAATATAACAGCATGGAACAAGAAAATATTATAGATACGTTGGAGACATATCAAGGCGAAGCTTGTCTGTTACTGAACAAAGTGATGAGGGGAACAACAAGTGGAAGAGGAACAAAAATCAACTCACGGTGATGTAATGAAGTACTTGAACTGTGATGACACAAGTAATGATATAGTTTTGCATCTTAATTTATTGCTGTGGCTGGAACAAGCAATTGTTTTGCCATCGTGATTTGATGCCACTCTTAATGTAATATGTAATTATCTCTACTTGTGCAAACAGGGATCTTGTTTGAAGCTAACATATTTATAGTGGAACTGCACAAGAAGATGTTGGAAGCATTAAACTAATTGAGGAGTATAGTGTAAGCATGGCAACCACAGTAGATAATAACAGATGGTTCCCGACAAGTGTTTCATCTGTATGCACTACACAATAAGCCTCCTGACAAAGGTTGGTACCAGCCCATGGATTTCATCCATATGATTGAGCTTTGTCATCTCTATTGGTGTTGTGCTACTATTTAGCTACTATCATGAGAAAGTGGTATTGTCCTCAAGAAGTGCTTCATCTGTGACGTTTTAAATATTTCATTTCTTTCTTTCGAGCAAACAGGGATGCTAGCATTTAGTTGTTCTCTTGTCTTTACACAATAGGATCATCCTCCTCGGAAGAAGAATATGGTGTACGTGAAGTGCCTAGTTCCGATTAAGATAGGATAAAGAAGCCAAGCATCTCTTCTTATAAGAAGGGAGCACTTGATGGTTACATTACTGCCCACAAGAACAAACTAACTTCATCTCAAAAGGACTCACAAATCTCCATCTTTGTTGCTATGATGGCCAATACAATGTTGTTTTAGGATTCTTTCCGGTGAGTTCCGTTTTTAAAATGTGTGCTCTGCATGGATTATGTTGGTGCCAGTTTAAACTATAAATTCATAATATAGTTTGCTTTATACTGATCACTTTTTTCTATTTACGTGAACAGTGATGCTTAGCTTGATTTCAATGGGAACTGCACAAAATGTTGTGATGGTGACATGTCAATGTGCAAACTGATGGCAAACCCCGCACATTCCACAATCGTATGCATTTGATATTTTGGAATGGGAAAACCTTGTCAAAGTTTGCTCATTGACATATGCAAAAAGACACGCATTTGATATTTTGGAATGGGACAACCTTGTCAAAATTTTCTCATTGAAGTTAGTAAGAAGACATGCGTTTCATATTTTGGAATGGGACGCCCTTTGCCGTCAGCAACATCGATCAACTTTTGTTTATTCTTTAGTTGTGAAGTAAATACTAGCTCTTATGTGTGAATCATTGAGATGCATAATCATTGATCGTTTTGAATGTTCTCTATGAATTGCTAGGCATGTGAGTTTCGTTGCAATGTACAGGCATGCTAAAAAGCTTCCCAAACTTTTTGTATGTGTAAAACTGCTGCAAACTAGGTAATCACCGTGTATCCTGAGAATAATGCTAGTATGTATTGTTCTGCATGTTCATCTAATTCGAACCAATCGCACGAAATTCGTTCATACATAGCCGAATTTCATATAAACATGTCATATTTCATTACATTTCATACATTCTTTAACTAAAAGGGGGTGCACTGGAGGTATAACTAATTAACCTAATATATGATCTCCAGCGCCATTCCCGTGTCCGACTGAGCCCCAAGAACAGAAGCTTCTTCTCCAGCTCCGCCTCCGGAGCCGTGGGAGGTAAAGCTATCCGACTCCACGTCGCAGCCAAGCAACTAATCGGCAGTCAATGCTCAACCCGCCAAGCTTGGCTTCAACCGGAGGGCGGGAGCGGTGGCCTTACTTGGACCTGAGCTGTGGCGACCTGCCATCTTCTACTCTTCCTCGTTTTCTATGTGGTGCGGCCTCATTCGCGGCGGGGCAGGCCTCGACAGAGCCAGCGATGTAGCGGGGCAAATTATCCCCCTCGATGACGGTAGGGCGGGGCCTCGACAAAGCCCGCGATGTCCTCTTCCTCATTATTGGCTGTCGTGGAAAACCACGGCCACCAATGGGACCAAGGGAACCTTGCTGGTTCAGCAGGGGGATGTCACGTTGCACAAAGAATAGAGGAGCGTGGGGCAGCACGGTAGAAATCACACGGGCAATTTCACCTAGGTTCGGGCCGCCGTGAGGCGTAAAACCCTACTCCTACTTTGGTGGATTGATGGTGGAAAAATGGTGGTGGAGCGCATTACACTTGCCCGTCAGGGGTGACAGTGGTTAGCGCATATTAGTGTGTGGGTGTCCAACCTTCTAACCCCTTCTACCGTTGCCATGGGCCTCCTTTTATAGATTAAGGGGTCAGCACAATGGCAAATCAGTCATTATGCACTGATAAGATAGCAAACAGTGTTATCATACCTAACTCCGCATGCTGACAGAGCGCATTAAATGAGTTGCTCAACATCACATCATTGTTCGTCCGGTAAGCCTTGCCGGGCTACCTTGCCAGCTTCACGCCTAGGTGCTTGACGCGTCGCAGGACGGGTGTCGTCTATAGGTATTTCTGTAGAAAGAGGCTTCCATGTGTTGAATGGCTGCCACTTAACCACTTTGCGGCTTGACACTGCACTGATTGATGACGTGGGTCGTGGTGGAGTGGTTGGTGAGGTGGTTTTTGCCTCCGTGGGTCCCCGCTAGGCCCTACCGAGACGTCTTGGATGTTCTCTTCCGGGGGTGGCTCCGCCCTCGCCAAGCTCGTCTGCCCGGCAACGGAGGCTTTTCTCCTGGTGTTATCTTACTTCTCTAGCTTGCCCTTGGTCCTCTTGATCTGTATGTTGGTCCTTCGAAGATCTTGGTTTCCTGTACTCTGGACTGGCCTGGTGCCATAATCTTGTTCCCATGCCTGTGCACAGTCTGGGCAACAGACCCAGGGTTTGTTGCACCAGCAGAAGCCCCCGGGCCTTCCCCGATCGCGCTGTCGAGCGTCGTCGGGGTAGGCCCTAATAAGTGCACAGGCAGGGGCGCCGAAGAGGATGGCCCCTTGAGGTCTTCTTTGCTTCTTCATTAATCTTGAGCCTGGGCTAGTTTCCGGTTTTCCCGCGCGTCATGCGCAACGTTACGAAAAAACTCAGATCATCGCTTGCAGGACGCCCACGCCCCACGATCATGGGACGAAAACTGCCATCCCACTTTCCCCCTGCTTCGGGCGCACCGCCACGTGCACTCCAGGCATTAGGAGGGGTCGGTGGTGGATGCGGAGAGCACGGCTGCGAGTGCCATGGTAGAAAATCATGCGCCACTGGTTGGAGCCGCGGGTCGGCCCTGATTCCCTTAGCCACTGGATGGGTAGGCAGGCCATATTGGAGGAGCCGGGCGGCCGCCCCCATGAGCTAGAGGCCAGCCCCCTACCTCATCCTTATATCAGAGAGGGTAGGGGTGGTGCATCTTCATACACACATGCTTCTTCTTCTTCCTATGTAATCTTTCTTCACTTGCCGTGGTGAGAGGACAAGGGCGCGGTGATATTCCAGCAGTGGCAACGAGGGCTTCTGCTTGACAGCGTATTCCCCCTCCTCTGGACCCCGTGGTTCCGCAACTCGCTGCAAGAGGCGAAGGGAGGGGTGAGGTCATGGCTGCCGCGACGTTCGAGGAAGAGGAGGACGGGGCGAGGTCGTGGCTGCCGCGGCATTCGAGGAAGAGGAGGACGGGGCGGCACTTTGGCCGCGCCCCCACCAGCAGCTCCTGCCCCAATGGAAGGCCACGTCGGAGATCAGCCTCGAGAGTTCGTCATGAGGCTGTACAAACCTCCGTGCGGCCACCTCCATTTCCCTACTCCATTCACACAGGAAATGGAGCTTGAGCTACCGCGCGGTCTGAGGCTGCACATGAGGGGTTGTGGGAATGACGGCATGTGGGTTGATGTCGACTTCCCCGCTCCTCATGTCATGTATCTTTGTTGCAGCTGGAAGACCTTTGCCCGATCCCATAGCTTGTCGGTGGGGCACGTTCTCCAGTTTAAATTAATGGAGAGTAGCATACTCTCTGTCGAGATCTTCGAGCGCTCGGGAATTCGCTTAGGGAAGTGCGTGGAGAGCTCCACCGGTGACGAAAGCTCCTCCTCGAGCGAAAGCGACAAGGAGGACAGTGACGGCGATGATGATGGCAGCGGGCAGGAGGGCGATGACTCTGACTTCGGCTAAGTGTCGCCCGCACCATCTTCATCAGGAGGCAGCACCATCATCTGCATCTACATCTCCTCCCCAGCAAGGCAATTTGCTGGGGAGTTGGATGGAGAGGTGGGGGTGGTGCCTCCTGGCTTCCTCTAGTGTCCTCCCAGCTGGACCCCGGCAGGCTTCCTCTCGGGCTGCAGCTCCATTAGCCCTGCCGCGCCCTACTCGCCTTGGTGGCAGTGGTTTTTGGGTCGCCTCTGCCAGGCTCTGCATCGACGCGTTCAGCGATGTCTCCCTATCCGCGCTGGGCTGCCTCTCCTGGAGCCCGATGGGGTCAGGTTGGGCTTCTGCCCAGGTGCTCCTTTTGCCTTCTACCACCGTGCCTAGGAGGAGAGGGACAATAAAGGGGATCACGGGGCACTTATCTTCTCAATCTTAAATCTGTAGGCATTTGCCAAATTTTAATTCAAATAATGTAATCTCTCGAATTCATGGTTGTGCTCTGTAAGGCTTGTACTTGTATGATCAGCATATTAATGAAAAAGATGAGCCTTGCCAGGAACTCGTGCATGTGTATGTCCATGCAGAGGTGGGACGCCTCTTTAGTTAAACAAATGAGTGTTCCTCGGCAGGCTATCCTGTCATTGCCCTTTATATTTTGTTCCCGAGGACTGGACTCTACTGGGCAAAAAATAAAGGGACCAGCCCCCTGCCAACCCTTTTTCATCAAAGGCCAATACGACCACCTAGGCCGAAGCAATCCTTCGAGCCGAAATTGGGAGTACCTAAGCTTCGAAGAGTGGTGAGTTTTTCTCATGCACAAGTTTCAGCTTACAGAGCACTTATGCACAAGAGGTAGAACTTATTTGTTTGGCTTGCCGGGGATCGCAACGCTGGTCCATCTCCCCAACTCCTTGTAGAAGCCAAGTCCATGGTAGGAACGTGCAGCTTCATGCAGATGAGGATCATGCAGGATGCGATCCTATCTATATGCCCATGCAAATGCTCATGAATTGCTTATGCAATGCTCTTGGATTGCTCATGCATGCATGCAACTTGGTCGGGGACCCCCCATCGCTTCTCTTATTTCTCTGTTGCTCAGGGTGATCGCCCTGGCTTTGTACAAGGGGTTACATTCAACTGAGGCAAGGCATGTACAAAAGGGTGGCTGCCGAGCAGGGCCTGACAGCCGCGCCTTACGGGTAGAACTTGCGGAGATGCTCAATATTCCATGAGTTTTGCAATTGAATGCCATCTCTGGTCTCCAGACGGACTGTGCCAGGTAAGGGCCTTCCCACTTTGACGTCAACTTGTTTGTACCCTTGGCAGACTGAACGCGCCTAAGGACAAGGTCGCCTTCCTCAAAACACCAGGCACGAACCTTGCAGCTATGATAGCGACACAGGGCTTGCTGATAGCATGCAGCACGTGTAGCAGCCTGGAGACGGTTCTCCTCGAGTAGCACAACGTCGTCACGCTGGTGCTGATCTTGCGCTACTTCATCGTAGGCAAGCACTCGAGGAGACCCATAAATGAGTTCCATGAGGGATAACTACTTCTACCCCGTAGATCAGGGAGAAAGGAGTCTGCTAGGCAGCCCGATTTGGTGTCGTTCTGAGGGACCAAAGTACTACCGGCAGCTCATCCATCCACCGTCTGCCATGCTTCTGCAGCATATCAAAGGTTCTTGTGTTGAGTCCCTGCAGCACTTCAGCATTCATCCTCTTAGCTTGCCCATTTCTTCTAGGATGTGCGACAGAGGCAAATGAGACCTTGCTTTCTAGGGTACGAACAGATTGCATGAAGGTGTGGCTCGTGAACTGGGTGCCACTGTCGGTAATGATCCTTGCTGGGACTCCAAAACGACACACCAGTTCTTTCAAGAACTTGATAGCTGACTGAGCGGTCACCTTTCTCATGGGAGTCACTTCCGGCCACTTTGTAAACTTGTCGATAGCAACAAACAAGAATTCAAAGCCCCCGATTGCTCGGGGGAAAGGGCCGAGGATATCGAGCCCCCAGACCAAAAATGGCCATGATAAATGGATTCTCTGAAGAGCTTGGGCAGGCAGGTGGATGTTCTTGGAATGGAACTGGCAGGCCTCACATTGTGTGACTAGCTCAACCGCATCTTGGAGGGTTGTGGGCTAATAGAATCCTTGTCAGAATGCTTTCCCAACTAATGCCCTTGATCCAATGTGGGAGCCACACATGGCTTTGTGTATCTCAGCCAGCAGTTCCTTTCCTTCTTCCGGGCAGATGCACTTCAATTTCACACCGTTGAGCCTCCTTTTGTATAGAGTGTCATCGAAAAACTGATACATATTGGCCCTCCGGGCTACTCGTTCAGCCTCATGTTGGTCACTGGGGAGATCTCCATTTTGGAGAAAGTGGACTATGTGCCTTTCCCAAGTTGTAGCATAGGGCTCGGCAAAAAGAACTAGAGGCACCTCCTCAACCGCGGGGGCACACTCCTTGTCC
>NC_041385.1:338749804-338756211 GCF_002162155.2 Triticum dicoccoides
ACTTCGTCCGGACTATTGGAGCATGAAGATACAAGACTCAAGAATCCGTCCCGTGTCCGGATGGGACTCTCCTTTGCGTGGAAGACAAGCTTGGCGATCCAGATATTATATTTCCTTCCTTGTAACCGACTCCATGTAAACCCTAGTCCTCTCCGGTGTATATATAAACCGGAGAGGTTGGTCCTTAGAAGACCGATCACGATCACAATCATAATCATCATAGGCTAGTTTCTAGGGTTTAGCCTCTACGATCTCGTGGTTGATCAACTCTTGTACTACTCATATCATCAATATCAATAAAGTAGGAAGTAGGGTTTTACCTCCATCGAGAGGGCCCGAACCTGGTTAAACATTGTGTCCCTTACCTCCTGTTACCATTAGCCTAAGACGCACAGATCGGGACCCCCTACCCGAGATCCACCGGTTTTGACACCAACCTTGGTGCTTTCATTGAGAGTTCCTCCGAGTCATCCCTGCAAGGCTTGATGGCTCCTTCAATTGTCAACAACATGGTCCAGGGTGAGAGTTTTCTCCACGGACAGATCTTCGTGGTCGGCGGCTTCGTGCTGCGGGCCAATTCGCTTGGCCAACTAGAGTAGATCGACATCTACGCCCCTGGCAAGCAGGTCAGGTTCGGAAACTTGAACTACACGGCGGATATCCGTGGAGACTTGATCTTTAATAGATTCGGGCCTGTTCCAGGAGCGCCAGCAGTCACGATGAGCACGGCTTAGACCTGCTGTCGGATAATGCTCGGGATGTCGTCCCTGCGGCAGACCGCGTTGCCTAAGGACGGATGGATGGACCCCACCCTGCAGGCCGCACACTCATCGGCGGTAGAGCCGAACACAAGCCTCGCCCCCAAAGAAGCCTGTGACACCGGACCCCCGGACTCGTATCCGGCTATAGGTTCCAGTCCGCGCTCTCCTGAGACCGCCAAACCTGGTTGGGCTCCTGTAATGGTGTTCACCGCAGCGGATATCTTCGAACACTCGCCCTTTGGCGATGTGCTGAACTCGTTAAAGTCTCTCTCTTTGTCAGGAGGCTCGTGGACGAACTATGTCTGGCTCGAGTGGGAAGCAGGCGATGAAGGGATTCGTTGCCCACCCACCACCCACTTCATTGCCACGGTCGATGATCTAACTGACGTGCTTGACTTCGACTCCGAAGACATCGACGGTATGGACGACGATGAAGAGAAGAACAGGAACCACCGCTCACGGGGCGGTGGACAGCCACCTCCTCATACGCTATATATATGGTGGACATTCTGAAGGAAACCAATGGCGATGAGGCAATGGAGGATAACGCCTCAGGGAGAAAAGCAAAGCATGGGCGTCGTCGGCGCCTCTCCAAGCCCCGCCACAGCAATACCGGCCTAGGAGACGAAAACAATCCGGATGGTGCCGAAGAGGAACACAACCCTGATCAGCCTGCCTTCGAGCAGGCCGAGCAAGAAGACGGGTAGGTCAGCCCAGATGAACAGGCGACGGACGGATATTCGGAGGAGGACAACTACATGCCCCCCTCCGAAGATGAGATTAGCCTTGGCGACGACGAGTTCGGCGTTCCTAAGGACCCCGTCGATCAGGAACGCTTCAAGCATCGGCTTATGGCCACTGCGAGGAGCCTGAAAAAGAAGCAGCAACAACTCCAAGCTGATCAAGACCTGCTCATAGATAGATGGATTGAAGTCCTGGCAGTCGAGGAATATGGACTCGAGAGCCACACGGCTGACCGGCCACCTTGTGGCCGGGATAAAACGACATATCAGCCCGAATACCAGCCCGCACCCCCACGCCAACACACTACGGCCCGGGGCAATAGGCAAGAGCTCCAAGATATACTGGAAAACAAAGCAGGACAACCAAGATCGATCTACGGATCGCGGGGGCGCGCCCCAACACACGACGATGACCGTCACGCCGGATACACTATCAACAAGTCCGGCCCGGCCGAACACGGCCACCCAGACCAACTCGAACTGCGTAGCCACATAGCCCGGCACAGAGGCGCCACACACCCCCTCTGCTTTACTGACAAAGTGATGGATCATGAATTCCCAGAAGGGTTCAAACCAGTAAACATCGAATCATACAATGGCACAACAGACCCCGCGGTATGGATCGAAGATTTCCTTCTCCACATTCACATGGCCCACGGAGACGGTCTACACGCCATCAAGTATCTTCCCCTTAAGCTCAAAGGACCCGCCCAGCACTGGCTAAACAGCCTGCCCGCAAATTCCATTGACAGTTGGGAAAACCTGGAAGACGCGTTCCTCGACAACTTCCAAGGCACATATATGCAACCAGCGGACGCCGATGACTTGAGCCACATTACTCAACAGCCAGGAGAGTCAGCCGGGAAATTCTGGACTCGGTTCCTAACTAAAAAGAACCAAATAATCGACTGTCCGGACGCCAAAGCACTGGCGGCCTTTAAGCATAATATCCGTGACGAATGGCTCGCCCGACACCTCGGCCAGGAAAAACCCAAGTCCATGGCAGCTCTCATGACACTAACGACCTGCTTTTGCGTGGGCAAGGACAGTTGGTTGGCTCGCAGCAGCACTACACCACATTCTGGCACTTCGGATGTCCGTGACAATAACGGCAAGCCACGGCGCAACAGACATAAGCGACGGAACAATGGCAACAACACTGAAGACACTGCAGTTAATGCCGGGTTTAGCGGATCCAAGTCCGGTCAGTGCAAGAAGTCGTTCAAAAGAAACAATCAGGGACCATCTAGTCTGGACCGCATACTGGAACGCTCGTGCCAAATTCATGGCACCCCGGATAAGCCATCCAACCACACTAATAGAGACTGCTGGGTGTTCAAACAGGCCGGTAAAATAAACACCGAAAACAAGGACAAGGAGCTGCACAGCGATGATGATGAGGAGCCCCGGCGTCCGAACACGGGGGGACAGAAGAAATTTCCTCTGCAGGTGAAAACGGTCAACATGATCTACGCCACCTACATTCACAAGCGGGAACGGAAGCGAGCACTACGGGACGTCTATGCGATGGAGCCAGTCACCCCCAAATTCAACCCATGGTCAGCTTGTCCGATCACCTTTGATCGTAGGGATCACCCTACCAGCATCCATCACGGCGGCTCAGCCGCATTGGTCCTAGACCCAATTGTCAACATATTCCACCTCACGCGAGTCCTTATGGACGGCGGCAGCAGCCTGAACCTGCTCTATCAGGACACAGTGCGCAAAATGGGCATCGGCCCTTCAAGGATCAAACCCACCAAAACCACCTTTAAATGTGTAATTCCTGGAGTAGAGGCCCGTTGCACGGGCTCTATAACATTGGAAGTGGTCTTCGAATCTCCGGATAATTTCTGAAGCGAAGTGTTAATCTCTGATATCGTCCCTTTCCGTAGTGGTTACTACGCACTGCTTGGACGAACTGCATTCGCTAGATTCAATGTGGTACCACACTATGCATACCTCAAGCTCAAGATGCCAGGACCACGCGGGGTCATAAGAGTCAAAGGGAACATGGACCGCTCTGTCCATACAGAAGAGCATATTGCAGCCCTCGCGGCGGAAGTACAATGCGGCCTCCTCCGACAAACCACCAATCCAGCGACGGCAACCTCGAGCACCGTCAAGCGAGTCCGGAGCACCACCCCGCAACAGGATCACCAGGCACGCCAAGAGCGTGACTAGCAGTCCGGTCTCCACTCAAGCCCCATCAAAGCAGCATGCGTGCCACGCGTACACAATTATGCACTCAAAATACTATGGGCATAGGCGGAGGCGCAGCAGTGACTCAGTCAACAGTGTGGTATAACCGCAACATACCCTCATAACCCTCCCTTTTTATCTTTCAGGGCACTGCTTTAGGGCAGCCTCTTCAGAAGAGCCGGATTGTCGGACTTACATAGGAGAGAAAACCAAGGAGGCAACAGGCTTTGCGCTCAAAAGGAAATACCCAGGTGGAATCTGTTCACGATCGTTATACCTGTTTTATATACCTACATGTAGCCTGCTCATGGATAGGACATGTTAAATAGTCCTATTTACTGATGCTTAAACACACCCATTGTAAACATACGCTTCAATGTATTATTCATCAATGGGAGATAATATATAGCGTCAGCTTATTATTCCTATTTGCGCATTTTTCTTGCAAATGTTTATTTAATATTGCATCCGTACACCTTGGTACGATCAGTTTGCCAGGGGCTTCTTATGGCGCCTCATAATATGGCAAAACAAGTCCGAACACTTTCAAGAGTGCGGCACCCCGAACTTATAGCACTATATGCATCAGCTCCAAATCATGTCTTGGGTCAATAGTTGGGTTTGCCCGGCTCCCTTGTTTTGGTACCTTATGTTCCGTTATATCGGCTAAGGTAGCGCAGGGAGAACTACTGCGATTGTGTCCCGGTTCTTCCGGACGAGCACCTCAGTAGAGAAAGCCGAAAACTGACCGGCATGATGCGGCGAGAGATGGTCGTTGTTCGAGAGGTCTTAAAATCCTTAAAGATTTTTTCCCCTTTAGGCGAGGAATCGACCTCGTCCGATTTAGGCGTATATAGCGCCCCAATTCAGCCTTCCGATTTCTAGGGGCTTCGCCAAAATTTAAAATTGTAGACTTCTATGGCTAAGTGAAAATTATAAAGCCGCATAGTCCGGTTGCCTCGTTCGCTGCGCCGGATACCTCCTTAAGGGACCAAAATTTGGATAAAGAGTGTCCGTGTTTTCCCAGGAACACCCCGGTACTAGTTACGTGGGGGCGAAAGCCGACGACTGGCCTACTTTCAGAATTCTATAAACAGCCGCACAGAAGGTAATATTTTAAATCAAAAGCGCTACATTGCGCAAGTAACTTCGTCTTTATATTACAACAAACGACAAAAGTACATTTACTCAAGGATCGTGTCTTTGGGACATTCATCGTCCACGAGACGAGCGCCCTTCATAACGCCATCATAATATTTCTCGGGACAGCGATGCGACTTGCCCTCCGGCGGCCCGTCCTTCACCAGCTTCTCCGCATCTAGCTTGCCCCAATGCACCTTCGCACGGGCAAAGGCCCGGCGGGCACCCTCAATGCAAACGGATCACTTGATCCTTCAAGCTGTGGATAGGCATTCACCATCTGCTTGATCAGGCCGAAGTAGCTAGTGGGAAGGGGCTCACCAGGCCACATCCGGACTATGAAATCTTTCATAGCCACTCCGGCCGCCCTGTGTAGTTCAACCAACTGCTTCAGTTGGTCACTCAGAGGCGTTGGGTGTTCGGCCCTAGCATACTGGGACCAGAACAGCTTCTCAATTACACTCCCCTCCTCGGCACGGTAGAACTCCACGGTGTCTGATACGCTGCATGGTAGATCTGTGAATGCCCTTGGAGAGATCCGAATTCGGGTAAGTAAAAGAAACGCCTCCTCCACATGCTTGCTTTGCATAAAGAATGTCTTAGCTGCCGCTATCTTCTTGGCCGCCTGGATTTCCTGCTGTGCCTTTTCGGCTTCAGCCTTGGCGTCTTTCATACTCTCAAGGGCCTTCGCAATCTCGTCCTCTTTCATCTTAAGATCATGCTCCACGGACTCGAACTTTTTGCCGAGCTCCTGGAGCTCTTGCTGTACCTCGCCCACTCTAGAATCTTGCTTCTCGCGCTCCTTGCGCTCCAGAGCTGCCTTGTCCTAGGCCTCAGACAACGCTTTCTTCAGAGACGCCACTTCGGTGGTGGCCCCTGTTACAAAGTCACGATGCTTTGTCGTTAGAATAACCAATTTTGTCTATTCTTCATTATATGAGAGCGGGGAATTACTCACCTTTGTTCTCTTCGAGCCGCCTCTTCATGAGGTCGAGCTCTCCCTGCGCTTGCTCCAGGTCCCGTTTTAGTCCGGTGACCTCGGCTGTGCGGACAACAGCGGCAAACAACAGAGCCTGCATATTCACATGCACACTCATTATTAGACTCATGCGGATTATAATTGACCCTCTGTTTGGCTTTTCTTTCCGAACACCAAACAGAGTATCAGGGGCTACTACCTATCGGGTGGTAATTTCACACATTTTTATTACTTACCTCAAAGCCTCTCAGGAGGCTGGTGCAAGCTTCGGTTAGTCCGCTCTTGGCGGACAGAACCTTCTGAATCACCGCACTCATAAGAGTATGGTGCTCTTCATCCATGGAAGCGCCGTGAAGCGCTTCCAGCAGACTATCCGATGCCTCGGGTGTAACGAAAGTCCTCGGCACGGATGGCTCGCCCTCCCTAACGAGGTGCTGCCCGCCTAAGTCCGGAACCATTAGAGGTTCCAGAACAGTATCCGGCTGAGAGCCCGGCTTACTGCGGCTCTCATCGGCATGATCCGCGGGGATCTTGAACCCCACGTGTACGACATCTGGAATTCCGCCTTGGGGCACCTGCAGA
>NC_041385.1:338756486-338826422 GCF_002162155.2 Triticum dicoccoides
TTGGGACAACACCTCCATGTCATCCGCAGGTCAAGGAGTAGTGGCCGTCGGGAGCGAGTCCATCGCTGAATCGCTCAAGGACCCATCCGAAGACGATACCTCCGGATGGACCCGGGCCGGACTGCATATATGTTCGGTGTTATAACAAGACAATGCAGCAAAGTCGAACTAAAGTACAATAGAGTGCGGAGAATTACGATCTCGCCAGGGGATTCCCCCTGGGCAACCACTCCTCCTTGCTGTAAGTGGTCATGGTGGAGTAGTCCGGAAGGGACGTCTTTACCTTCTTGGACGTCCCAGCCTCCCCCTCCGGGGCAGCTTTCCTCTTTTTCTCCTCCCCGGTGCAAGGAGGCAGAGTTTCTTCTTATTTCCCCCCGCCTCCGCAGGAGGAATCTTCCTCGTCGTCGTCGGACAACGAGGGTATGACGACCTTGCGCCGGGGGCCTTTCCCGGCCCCCTGGTCCGCCTTCTTAGGCCCCCCATCTTCTCCGGATGGGGCGGCCCCTTCCTCTTGTTCCTCCCCTTCGGGGGAGGAGTGTGCCTCGTCATCTTCGGACGAGGCGTCCGGTACAACCTTACGCCGGAGACCCTTCCTGGTCCCCGGGGCCTTCTTTTCCGGTGCCTTGTAGGGCGTCGGGACTAGCATCTCCGTCAGGAGAGCATGTGCTGGACCTTCTGGCAGCGGAGCCGGACAGTCAATCCATTCTGCTGTCTCCACATAATCCTAATCAAATACACACAATGACTTAAGACTCCCCCATGAATATATTGGGAAGAACTGAATCCGGTGGTAGTCAGAAAACTCACCGGACAGGGGAGCCGCGCGGCATGAAGTCCGCGGTCCTCGGATGTGGGAGGAGGTACTTCGGAGGCCTTGAACAGCGCCTTCCATGCGTCTTTGTGCGTCATGTCGTAGAGCTTTCGAAGCGTCTAGTGTTCGGCCAGGACGAACTCCCACAGATTGAATACCCGTCTTTGGCATGGAAGAATCCGGCGGACAAGCATGACCTGGACCATGTTTACAAGCTTGATGTTCTTGTCCTTCATATTTTTGATGCAGTTCTGGAGTCCGGTCAGCTCTGTAGGTTCGCCCCAGGCCAGGCCCTTCATTTACCAGGAGGTGAGCCGCGTGGGGGTCCGGGATCGAAATTCGGGGGCCAATGCCCAGTTGGCGTCGCGCGGCTCGGTGATTTAGAACCACCCTGACTGCCACCCTTTCATGGTCTCCGCGAACGAGCCGCTAAGCCAAGTGACGTTAGGCATCTTGCCCACCATGGCCCCTCCGCACTCCGCTTGCTGGCCGCTCACGATCTTCGCCTTCACGCAGAAGATTTGTAGCCACAAGCCAAAGTGAGGCTTGATGCGGAGGAAGGCCTCGCACACGACGATAAACGCCGAGATGTTGAGGACGAAATTTTGGGCTAGATCATGGAAATCTAGCCCGTAGTAGAACATGAGCCCGCGGACGAAGGGATGAAGTGGAAATCTCAGTCCATGGATGAAGTGGGCGACAAACACGACCCTCTCGTGAGGTTCCAGAGTTGGAATGATCTGCCCGGCGTCCGGTAGTCGGTGCACGATATCTGTGGCCAAGTATCCAGATGCCCAAAGATTCATGATATGCTTCTCCTTCACGATGGAGGCCACCCACTTTCCTCCTGCTCCGGACATGTTTAGTTGTGCGGAGAAGACTTGGGCTAGGGCGCTGGAGCTCGAGGAGGCAAGGGTAATCAAGGGAGGAAGAAGGCGTGGGTAAAAATGGGGAACCCTTATCCCTTTATAGAGGCGGCGAAAGCGGTGCGCCTCCCCACTTGCTCATTGAGAATCTCTTACTTCCCAAGCGCCATGATTGATGGCGCGGTTGGGTTACCCATACCCGTATTGATGAGAATCCCGTGATAAGGGGACACGATCTCTATTTTGACAAGACGTGTCAAGGAAACCGCCTCGCAATATGCGCTGTGTCTGGTCGTGGAAAAACGGTTTGAATAATGACCTGACCGTAATGACATGTCATTCTATCTAAAAAAGTTGTCAAAAGATTATGTTTGTGAAATATCATTCTCTCTACGGTGGCATGTGAAGATCATTTTGCAGATCCGGACACGGTTCAAGTGTTCGATAATTACTTTGGAGTATTCGGAGATGGAACACGCCTTGCAATGCCGAAGACAAGACCGCGCGCCAGACTCATCGTCATTGAAGCCTGGTTCAGGGGCTATTGAGGGAGTCCTAGATTAGGGAATATCTGGACAGCCGGACTATATACTTCGTCTGGACTATTGGAGCGTGAAGATACAAGTCTCAAGAATCCGTCCCGTGTCCGGATGGGACTCTCCTTTGCGTAGAAGACAAGCTTGGCGATCCGGATATTATATTTCCTTCCTTGTAACTGACTCTATGTAAACCCTAGCCCTCTACGGTGTCTATATAAACCGGAGAGGTTGGTCCTTAGAAGACCGATCACGATCATAATCATAATCATCATGGGCTAGCTTCTAGGGTTTAGCCTCTATGATCTCGTGGTAGATCAACTCTTGTACTACTCATATCATCAATATCAATCAAGCAGGAAGTAGGGTTTTACCTCTATTGAGAGGGCCCGAACCTGGGTAAACATTGTGTCCCTTACCTCCAGTTACCATTAGCCTAAGACGCATAGATCGGGACCCCCTACCCGAGATCCGCCGGTTTTGACACCGACGCGGGGGGTGCGGGCCGGCGAGTTGTGAGGAGTTGTTTATGGCAGGGTCCCTGCCAGGAGCGGAAGGCTCTACCAGGAGAGGCTTACCGGAGTCCATCTTTCTCCTTTTCCGGGCCATTGTTGCTGGGGATATGGAGGGTTAAGTAAGATGGAGAACGAAAGTTCCTGATTCTACAGGAAGCTTTTGTGCAACACACTTTGATAGATGATCACCTATGTTGTTTTCTGCACTGGGTACATGCTCTATTTGCAATCTGTCAAAGCGCTCCTCCAATCTCGTCACTTCCTCAACGTATGCCTCCATTAATGGACTTTGGTAATCCTTGTTCACTTGTCTCACCACAAGTTGTGAGTCTCCTCGAATGATCAGCTTCTTGATTCCCAATTCTGCGGCAATCTAAACCCAACAAGCAGCCCTTCATACTGTGATGTATTGTTGGTTGCCTCTTCTCGGGCAAAATGCATCTGGACGACGTATTTCAAGTGCTCCCTTGAGGGGGCTAAAAGAAGCACGCTAGACCTTCACCTTGTAGGGAAAAGGCACCATCAAAATACATAATCCATTCTTAGGGTGCCTCCTTACCGGGGATAACTATTTCTGTCACTTCCTCGTGAGGGGTTGGTGTCCATTCTGCAATAAACACTTCCAATGCCCTGCTCTAGATTGTTGGTGTGCTCTCAAATTTAAGACCAAAGCTAGACAAATCCAAAGCCCACTTGCGTATTCTGCCGGTAGCCTCAGGGTTTCGGAGTATCCTTTGTAATGGGAAGCGAGTGACAACCGTGATCTCATGGGCTTGGAAGTAGTGGCGCAGTTTCCTTGAGGCCATGATGAGACTAAAGATCAACTTTTGCACGCCAGAGTACCTCGATCGAGGCCCCTGCAACAAGGAGCTGATGAAGTACACTGGGCGCTGCACCACTTTCTTCTTTACCGTGTCCTTGGGTTGCTCTCACTACCGTGCTCACTTCTGCCCTGATCCTTATCTGGCTCTGCCGGTCCTTGCCCACTCTCTACTTCGTCCACTTCCTGCTGCTTCACCAAGGCTGCGCTAACCACTTGGTTGGTTGCTGCTAAGTATAGCAGCAATGGCTCTTGTGGCTAGGGAGCAACCAAGGTGGGCACATATGACAAGTAGGCCTTCAAATCTTGCAAGGCCGCATATGCTTCTAGGGTCCACTTCATGGGCTCTACCTTCTTCAAGATTTTAAAGAACGACGGGGTGCGCTCGGCAATGCACCCTGTCAGACGCCTCACATCCTTGACTGTCCTTGGTGCTTGGATCTACTCAATGGCTTTAATCTTGTCGGGGTTGGCTTTGATCCCCTGATGGGACACAAAGAACCCAAGTAGCTTGCCGGAGGGAACGCCGAACACACATTTCTCTGGGTTGAGATTCAAGTTGATCTTGCGCAGATTCGCAAACGTCTCCTCCAAATCCTGAATAAGAGTTGCTCTATCCTTGGTCTTGACCACAATGTCATCCATATAAGCTTCAATGTTTTTGTGCAACTGTGGCTCAAAACCAATCTGGACCGCCCTTGCAAAAGTAGACCCGGAAATATAATCCGAAAGGCATGCGAATAAAACAGTACGTACCACATGGGGTGATGAACAAGGTCTTCTCTTCGTCTTCCTTGGACATGAAGATTTTGTGATACCCAGAATATGCATCTTGAAAGGAAAGCAAATCGTAGCCCGAAGTGGAATCCACAATCTGATCGATACGCTGCAAGGGAAATGGGTCCTTCGGGCAAGCCTTGTTGAGATCTGTGAAGTCTATGGAAAGCCTTCTGGACCACCACTGGATTTACTAGCCATGTGGGATGTAGCACTCCTCTGACCAAACCAGCTGCTTCAAGCTTCTTGATTTCCTCTGCAATAAACTGCTGCCTCTCCAAGGCCTGCTTCCGGGCATTCTGCTTAACGGGTCTGGCATGTGGGCAGACAACAAGGTGGTGCTCGATTACCTCCCTAGGAACACCAGGGATATTAGATGGTTGCCAGGCAAACACATCGATATTCGCCCATTGGAAGGTAACAAGCGCGTTTCCTATTTGTCAACGAGGGTGGTGCTGATGGTGAAAGTATCATCAACGCCAGCCAGCCCTACCGGGACCTTCTTCACTTGTGGAGCAGTAACCTTTGTCCTTTTGCTGTTGGAGCTCCCCGCAAGTCATCAACAGGCGTAGCATACTCAGGGGAGGTACGCTTCCTGGATTCCTTGCTAGTGTCCTTCCTATCCTTCTTCTTTCCTCTACTCTCCTTTGCGGGAATTGCCGCTGCCGCTGCCTCTGCCGCGACCGTGTCCCGGTACGTCTTGTCCATGCAAATGATCACATCCTTCTCATCAGATGGGATGTAAATGACTCCAACTGGCCAAGGCATCTTCAAAATGTTGTAGGCATAGTAGGATGCCTCCACGAATTTAGGCAAGGTTGGTCGTCCAAGGATCCCATTGTACGGCAAGGGGGGTCGACCACATCAAACACAATCATTTTAGTCCGATAGTTCAGCTCCCCTCCAAATATCACAGGCAACATGATCTTTCCCTTAGGATGACTCCTGGCGGGATTAACTCCTTGAAACGTGCCGGTGACCTTTAACTCCTCTTCTGTTATCTGAAGTTTGATGATAACATTTGGGGAAATCAAATTCAACCCAGCCCCGCCCTCTACCAACATCTTAGTGACCTTGAGGTTGCGAAGTGTTGGAGATACCAACAATGGCAAACATGCTACCGCAGTGATACAGTCAGGATGATCCTGCTCGTCAAAAATGATGGGCGTCCGTGACCATTTGAGTGGTTTTCGGGCCTCTGGTGCTGGTTGCACGGCATTTACCTCACACGCCCACCGTTTGAGTTGGCGATGAGAGGTGTGCAGGGATGCGCCCCCATCAATGCACATGGCATTAGTGGCCTTCTGAAACTCTTGCTCACTGGTTTCCTCTTCATCCCCTCCATCACTCCCATTATCACAGGCTTCCTTCTCTTGACCTCTCGCGGGTTTTCCTATGTTCCGGAGGGGTTTGCGGGGGCGATTTACTTCACCGCCTCGACCCTTACCGCCAGTGACATACTGACCCTTTTCCTTGTCATGCTTCTCGTACTAAGCTCTTTGCCTCTTGACGAGCTGCTCAACCTGATAACACTCTTGAAGGTGGTGGCCCTTGGTCCGATGAATCTTGCAATATGGCCCATCGCCTTTCCCGGCCTTCTCGGCAGCCACAGCTTCCTGACAGTCAGCGCACATGGTAGCTTCCTTGACGGGGGCTTTGGCCTTAGCCGTCTTGCCGGTACTAGGTGTACCCGATCCTTCAACAGTAATCACTGTATTATCCTTGCGCCTCTTATTATGCTTGTTGCTCTTCTTCTGACTGGTGGATTTGTCATCATCCTCTGAATCGACATTCATGCAGTCCTCATCCCCGGGTAATTTCCTTCCCTCCTCCATCCGAGCACACTTATCCACCAAGGTGTAAAGCTCCTTCAGTCTTGGGCAACCGTCCGTTCATCTTGGATCGAACCATTCGGTTGTGCACATTGGACTGTGAGGCAGCTATCACAGCTGCTGGATGGATGTTCGGGATGTTCCTGTGGATTCTGCTGAATCTCTGCAAACACTTCCGGATAGTTTCTCCTTCTTTCTGCTGGAGAAGCTGCAAATCGCTGGGTCGACCTGGTTCTTGATGGCCACCAGTGAAGGCGCCAATGAACTCATGGCAAAGGTCAGCCCATGACGTAATGGAGTTCTCCGACAGGTGCATCAGCCAGGACCTCACATTGGACTTGAGAGCCAAAGGGAAGTAGTTGGCGAATACCTTCTCATCTCTTCCCCCGGTAGCTTGAATAGTGATGGTGTAAATGCTCAGAAACTCTGCCGGGTTTAGCCCCCCATCATACTTCTTGGGTATCTCTGGCTTGAACGTGCGGCCGGGCGGCCAACGGACATGCCGCAGCTCACGAGTAGAGGTAGGGCACCCAACCTCGAAAGGCAGGCACCTACCAATATCGAGCGCAGGCTCGTCGGCGTTAGGACCATCGCACCCATCGGTCCGGCGGTGGTCATCGCAGTGTCGCTCAATGACAATGCACGTGTCTCCAGTCCACCTATCCCCCGGGGCTTGCCGCCAACCTGGACGCGCCCGAGGGTCTGAAGAGGCCATCGAGACGTCGTCAGGTTCTTTATTCTTCTATGATCGCGCTGGCTGCCACGCGGGGACTGTACTGTGGGGCTGGCCCCTTCCATACGACTAGCAGCACTAGCCATCGTTGTCGCTTGGGGAGGCCATGGTGGGCCAGCTCGCTGTGAGCCCCCAGCCTCGGCGAAACCGAGCAGGCTCTGGATGGTGGCATGCCACTCATCCATCTGCTCGGCCGCTGGCGGGAACCTTAGCAGCACCTGAGCCCGCGCCATGGCCTCTATAGCCATGCTCGGCATGGGTGATGATGATGCAGATCGTACCGTCGCTCGGCTCCTGACGGTGCCGGCAGCGACAGTACCACATCTCCGTTAGTGCGGAGCGGCCACCTGGATAGCATGGTAGCGTGGCAAAGATGCTTGAGGTCTAGCGGCTCCGTCGGGCGTAGCGACTTGGTCGACTCGCCCTGGGGGAGGCGCACGTGTTGTGGTCACTCCTGTGACGGGGGTGGCCGGAGGGCGGCGATTCGCCCCGGACCGAGCGCCATCGCTGCGGTTGTGCCCGTCAGCGAGAGGAAGGAGTGTGGATGGGGTAATCCCTTCACCCGTACGTCGTGGAGTGTGGCCATCGGGGTGTTGCTGATGTTGCTGTCCTCCAGTGTCTCCTGCTCCTGCTTCGGCTGCGGGGGAAGTGGTGACGGTGCCGCCTGCTCCGACCACATCCCCAGCAGCGTCCGTAGGTGGACGGGTGAGCCGAAGCATAGGATTTCTTCTTGGGTGCCATGGTTGATGGCACCGTCGAAGACGAAGATGGCGATGAAGATGATATGCTGCACAGGCTTTCAGGTTCGCGCAAGTTATCCTCCTACCTTGCGCACCAAAGATGTCGTGGGAAACCATGGCCACCTATGGGACCAAGGGTCCCATGCTGGTTCGGTAGGGGGGATGTCACGTTGCACAAAGAGCAGAGGAGCGTGGGGCAGCACGGCAGAAATCACACGGGCAATTTTACCCAGGTTCAGGCCGCCGTGAGGCGTAAACCCCTACTCCTGCTTTGGTGGATTCACGGTAGTGGAGCGCAGTACACTTACCCGTCAGGGGCGACGGTGGTTACGCGCGTATGAGTGCGTGGGTGTCCAACCTTCTAACCCCTTCTACCATTGCCAAGGGCCTCCTTTTATAGATTAAGGGGTCACAACAATGGCAAATCAGTCATTATGCATTGACATGATAGCAAACAATGCCATCGTACCTAACTCTGCAGGCTGATAGAGCGCTTAAATGCGCCGCTCAAAGTCACATCGTTGTTCGCCCGGCAAGCCTTGTCGGGCTATTTTGCCAGCTTCACGGCTGCTTGCTAGACACGTCGCAGGACGGGTGTCGCCTTTGGGTATTTCTTTAGAAAGAGACTACCATGTGGCGAACGGCTGCCACTTAATCAATTTGCGGCTTGACACCACACTTATTGACGACGTGGGTCGTGGTGGAGTGGTTGGTGAGGTGGTTTTTCCCTCAATGAGTCCCCGGCAGGCCCTGCCGGGATGTCTTGGATGTTCTCTTCCAGGGGTGGCTCTGCCATCGCCAACCTCGTCTGCCCGACAAGGGAGGCTTTTCTCCTGGTGGTATCTTACTTCTCTCACTTGACCTTGGTCCTCTTGATCTGTATGTTGGTCCTATGAAGATCTTGGTCTCCTATACTCTGGCATTGCCTGGTGCCATAATCTTGTTCCCGTGCCTGTGCATAGTCTGGGCAACAGACCCAGGGTTTGTTGCACCGACATTGGTGGGGTGGGGCCTCAGCGGTGTAGGGACTCGCCGTAGCCGGCAATTTCCTATGCCTCATTGCCGACGGGGCGGTGCCTGGCGGAGCGGGGAAAATCCTCCTCTCGTTGCTAGCAGGGCAGGGCCTCAGCGGAGCCGGCGATGTCCTCTACCTCGTTGTTGGTGGGCAGGGCCACGGCCGAGTGGGGCCTCGCTGTAGCCGGTGAAATCCTCCACCTCGGTGCCGGCGGGGTAGGGCCTCGGCCGAGCTGGCATTGTCCTATGCCTCATTGTCGGTCTCGCCAAACATCGCCTCGCCCGCTTCATCGCCCTCTTTATAGGCGGCCGCAACCTCCGCCACCCACATGAGGTACCACCAATGCGCGAGGCGGCTCTTGCGGGTGGAGCAGTATGACTCAAGCATCACCTCCTGCTCTGCCCGCTCCATGGCGATCTGCTCCTCCGCCTGCAGGTGCCCCTGGAAGACATGGTGGTTGTAAGCGGCGTCCCTTGCGCTTTCCACAACTGATCCTCACGCTTCTGCTTCACCTTGTCCATTTATTGGGCGCGATCCTCACCGATGTTCATGGTGCAATGCACCGGCGAGGATGGCACGGAGGAGGGGGTTGGCGCCGGATCGTTGGTGACCACGTTCTCCATTGGGACATTGTCGTCCTCCGGCTGCCTGCCGGCCGGCTGATGACCCACAAGTGTAGGTATCTATCGCGGTCCTTTCGATAAGTAAGAGTGTCGAACCCAATGAGGAGCGGAAGGAAATGATAAGCGGTTTTCAGTAAGGTTTTCTCAGCAAGCACTGAAATTGTAGGTGATAGATAGTTTTGTGATAAGATAAATAGTAACGAGCAACAAGTAAATAAAGTAAATAAAGTGCAGCAAGGTGGCCCAATCCTTTATGTAGCAAAGGATAAGCCTGGACAATTTCTAATAATGATAAAGGATCTCCCGAGGACACATTGGGAATTATCGTCAAGCTAGTTTTCATCACGTTCGTATGATTCACGTTCGGTACTTTGATAATTTGATATGTGGGTGGACCGGTACTTGGGTACTGCCCTAACTTGGACAAGTATCCCACTTATGATTAACCCCTATTGCAAGCATCCGCAACTACAAAAAGAAGTATTAAGGTAAACCTAACCACAACATTAAGCATATGGATCCATATAAGTCCCTAACGAAGCAACGCATAAACTAGGGTTTAAGCTTTTGTCACTCTAGCAACCCATCATCTACTTATTACTTCCCCATGCCTTCCTCTAGGCCCAAATAATGGTGAAGTGTCATGTAGTCGATGTTCACATAACACCACTAGAAGAAAAGACAACATACATCTCATCAAAATATCGAACGAATACCAAATTCACATGACTACTAATAGCAAGACTTCACCCATGTCCTCAGGAACAAACGTAACTACTCAAAAAGCATATTCATGTTCATAATCAGAGGAGTAATAATATGCATGAAGGATCTGAACATATGATCTTCCACCAAGTAAACCAATTAGCATCAACTACAAGGAGTAATCAACACTACTAGCAACCCATAGGTACCAATTTATGGTTTTGATACAAGATTGGGTACAAGAGATGAACTAGGGTTTTGAGAGGAGATGGTGCTGGTGAAGATGTTGATGGAGATTGACCCCCTCACAATGAGAGGATCGTTGGTGATGACGTTGGTGATGATTTCCCCCTCCCAGAGGGAAGTGTCCCCGGCAGAACAGCTCCGCCAGAGCCCTAGATTGATTCCGCCAAGGTTCCGCCTCGTGGCGGCGGAGTTTCATCCCGTAAGCTTGCCCATGAATTTTTTTTCCAGGGTAAAAGTGATGATATAGCAGAAGATGGACGTCGGAGGCCCACCAGGGGGCCCAGGAGATAGGGGGCACGCCCTATAGGGGGGGCGCCCCCTGTCTCCTAGACAGGGTGTGGGCCCCCTGGCCTATTTCTTTCGCTCAAAAATTCTTATTAAATCCAAAAAGTTGTTTCGTGGAGTTTCAGGATTTTTGGAGCTATGCAGAATAGGTTTCCAAAGTTTGCTCCTTTTCCAGCCAGAATTCCAGCTGCCGGCATTCCCCCTCTTCATGGTAAACCTTGTAAAATAAGAGAGAATAGCCATAAGTATTGAGATATAATGTGTAATAACAGCCCATAATGCAATAAATATTGATATAAAAGCATGATTCAAAATGGACGTATCACCGGCCAGTCGGCAGTAATGGTTGCCATCTCCTTCTTCTAGTCTGTCGGCCACCCATCTCGAAGTGCGCTAGAGCATGAGGAAGTCATGGTGGTAGTAGTGTGGAGAGGAGAAAGGGAACGGAGGCGGATGACTGTGGCTATGGTTGGCGCAACTGTTTATACAGATATGGTGGGCGGCAGAGGGACGGACAGGTGGCGCCAAAGTAGCCACCTCAGCAACCGCGTACCATTAATGTGGGCGGAAAACGGACGGACGGATGAAACTTGTGTCGTTTGAACGTGGAGCAATCACCTGTACCAGGAAGCGGCGCAGGAGGCGCTGACCGCTTCGGACGGAAAGCGCGCGTGGGCGAAGGAGGGGGTCTGGGTAGGCCAGGGAAGTAGACTCGTGCTTGGCAGCGGTCTGGTCCAGCAGCCGGACATGCTAGCTCGCCAGCGAGCTCGCCAAGCTCAGCGACGACAACCAGACGATGGATGTGGCTTCCGACCAGGAGTCGGCGCCACCGCCCAAGCCGGTTCATGTCGTGTTCACCATAGATTCGGTGCGATCGTACTTTATGCCCTAATGGTGGAAGAGCTACCAACACAGGAGGACCTGTACTACAACCTCCGTCTCCTCAATGAGCACCGACTCGTGGAGGGACGAATCAAAGGCGAACAAGAGAACGACAATGCCATCACAGACATGTGTCCCTATGAGTCTGGCTTCCTGAATGAGCAGCGGGCGTTGTATCAAACCATCTGTAGGGCCCGCGAGGCCCTCTCCATCGTCCTTCGAGTTGTTGCGCTCGCCGTGGCGCCGCTGTCTCATGTTGTCAACATGGGTTAACAAAGATGACTTTACATGGAGAGGATGACAGTAGGAACCCACCAGTGTCGGCATTCTGGGAGCCAAGGTACCCAGACTTGCTTGCCTATGGCCCACGGTGTGGCTCCATCGATGGCCTGGTACGGCCCATATACAAAGACTATCAATACAAGAACCTCGTGATGGGTCAAGTCTCACGAGGTAGCCAACGCCAAGACCTCCGGAGGGAGTGGCCTCCCCAGGATGCCTCCCCAGGAGCGGAGATTCCTATGCGGGCGCCCAACCTCATAAGGTTGCGGTGCCGCAATACATGATGACCAAGGCCAGGCGGGAGCCAGCGGGCACAGAGAGGACAATTTCCTCCTTGGTGCTAAGGAGGCAAGCGTGGGCGTGGGTTCCCGAGGAATCTGGCAAAGGTTTCCATTCCGGTGCAACAAGACCAAGACCATCAGGACGGCAGGACGGATGTCATCGCCGAGCCCACCGCAGTGTCACGACAAGAAGCTTTGCACGTGAAGACCACCTTTCGTCAAGATAAGATGTACCGCTTGTACCCTTACAAATTGTCCACTATGGAATCCCTTCCCGCCTACGTTTTGGGGGAAGAGGACGGAGGCCACTATAAATATAGGTTAGACACCACCATAGACGGGGAATCCAAACCTCTTGACTCATTTCATCACTAGAGCAGACCTCACGAGGTTGTTCATCCCTTGTACTTGTTCATCCTCAGACCCACGTGAGGCAAATCCACCACAAAGCAGGAGTAGGGTCTTACACCGCAAGGTGGCCCGAACCTGGGTAAATTGCCGAGTCCATCTTATTCCTTGTTCGTCAAGCTAGGCCGTGGCGTGATGTGTTGGTTGGCTGGATAGGTTGAGTTCTTCGCACACACACCCTAGAGTTTGAACCTTTCTTGGGTCCACTGAGCCCTGAATCCGACATTTGGCGCGCCAGGTAGCGGCTTGTCAAAGCTCTGCCTCTCCATCGGCTGCACTCCGCCCGTGCTGTGTGGTTCCCACGGCAGGTGCCGCCCCACCCGCCGAGCCGCCAGGTGCACTCGAAGATGTCATGGGCCATCGGGCCTTTTCCGCCGCCTTGCGGTAGGTGCAGTGGCTACTAAAGTTCACGACGATGCTTCCAACTTGGTACGACGATATGGGGAACCCCGTGGAGTTCCTTCGCCTGTAGGATATGAGCATCGAGGGGGCGAACGACGACGACAAGGCCATGGCAAAGTGGCTCCCCTTGGCTCTCACGGGCGTGCCATGCTCCTGGATGCTTAACCTACCAGAGTCTTTGGTAGCCTCCTGGGAGGAGTTGTGCAATTTTTTCATTGCAGTTTTTGCGGCATCGCCGCCCCGCGCCATTGCGGTGGGTCGCAGGCGCCAGCCTCAAGCCGCCATGTCAAGCAGCTCTTTCGATAAGTGGGGGATGCCTTGCCATGGTAGGGGGCTCCTCCATGCGGGGCAACGCCTGTGATCTACAACACCTTCGACTCCAGGGATCACCCCAAGACTACGGTCGGCGCTGGCGTGCTCCCCTTGCTGTGCACACCCACCATCAGAAGTGTCGCGGTTACCAGAACCCTCATTGACGGTGGTGCTGGCCTCAATGACCTCTCCAGGTGCCTAACGACCGGCTCGCCCCCACCAGACCCTTTTCACGGGTTGTCGACGGCTCCATCGTTACCCTGGGGCAGATCCGCCTCACCGTCACATTCGGTCTGCGTTGCAATTACCGCACCGAGCTCATCGACATCGCCCGCATCAGCCTCCCGTATGATGCCATCCTTGGGTATCCAACCCTTGCCAAGTTTATGACGGCGACGCACCCCAGCTACAACGTCATCAAGATGCCTGGGAGCAGCGGAAACCTCACTATGGAGGGAGACACCAAGGATGCAGTCCTGGCCCTCAAGCTTGCTTTCAAGATCGCGGCGGCCATGCAGCCAGACATGGAGGGCACTCCGGAGATCCCGGATGTAGCAACCACGATCCCGATGGACCGAAATCTCTATGTTTCAATGTCATCCCTGGATCGGTAATACTTACACAGACAGTACTCGAGGAATTACAATAGAGTTCAATCACACACTCATTACATTGAGTCCTCATAAGGAGTATGATTACACAAAAATATCATGGCTGAAGGCCATCTAAACTAAATAACTACGGAAGCTTCGAAGGTAAATGAGTCCATCAACTCCAACGGCATAGCTGAGTGCAAGACAACGACCTATCGCACCTTATTCGTTGTCTAAGTAGTCTGCAACATGGGACGTTGCAGCCGTGTAGGTCAGCACATTGAATATGATGGCATAGTTACACTGTAAAGCAATGAAATGCAAGAACTATATCTACATGCAATATTTTGAAGGAAATATAGGCAATAATAAAGTTATTATTTATTTCCTTATATCATGATAAATGTTTATTATTCATGCTAGAATTGTATTAACCGGAAACATAATACATGTGTGAATACATAGACAAACATAGTGTCACTAGTATGCCTCTACTTGACTAGCTCGTTGAATCAAAGATGGTTAAGTTAACTAGCCATGGACAAAAGAGTTGTCATTTGATTAATGGGATCACATCATTAGTAGAATGATGTGATTGACATGACCCATTCCGTTAGCCTAGCACTTGATCGTTTAGTATGTTGCTATTGCTTTCTTCATGACTTATACATGTTCCTGTAACTATGAGATTATGCAACTCCCGTTTACCGAAGGAACACTTTGGGTACTACCAAACGTCACAACGTAACTGGGTGATTATAAAGGAGTACTACAGGTGTCTCCGAAGGTACATGTTGAGTTGGCGTATTTCGAGATTAGGTTTTGTCACTCCGATTGTCGGAGAGGTATCTCTGGGCCCTCTCGGTAATGCACATCTTTATAAGCCTTGCAAGCAATGTGACCAAATGAGTTGGTTACGGAATGATGCATTACAGAACGAGTAAAGAGACTTGCCGGTAACGAGATTGAACTAGGTATTGGATACCGATGATCAAATCTCGGGCAAGTAACATACCGATGACAAAGGGAACAACGTATGTTGTTATGCGGTTTGACCGATAAAGATCTTCATAGAATATGTAGGAACCAATATGGGCATCCAGGTTCCGCCATTGGTTATTGACCGAGAATAGTTCTAGGTCATGTCTACATAGTTCTCGAACCCGTAGGGTCCGCACGCTTAACGTTACGATGACAGTTATATTATGAGTTTATGAGTTTTGATGTACCTAAGGAGTTCGGAGTCCCGGATGAGATCGGGGACATGACGAGGAGTCTCGAAATGGTTGAGACGTAAAGATCGATATATTGGACGACTATATTCGGAGTTCAGAAAGGTTCTGAGTGATTCGGGTATTTTTCGGAGTACCAGAGAGTTACGGGAATTCGTGGGGAGAAGTATTGGTCCTTATTGGGCCATACGGGAAAGAGAGAGGGGCTGCCTAGGGCAGGCCGCGCGCCCCCCAAGGCCTAGTCCGAATTGGACTGGGGGAGGGGCCGCACCCCCTCCTTCCTTCCCTTCTCTCTTCCCCTTCCTTCTCTCCTACTCCTACTAGGAAAGGAGGAGTCCTACTCCCGGTGGGAGTAGGACTCCCCCCTTGGGCGCGCCTCCTCCTCCTTGGCCGGCCCTCCCCTTGATCCTTTATATACGGGGGCAGGGGGGCACCCCATGACACACAAGTTGATCTACGGATCGTTCCTTAGCCGTGTGCGGTGCCCCCCTCCACCATATTCCACCTCGATCATATTGTCGCGGAGTTTAGGCGAAGCCCTGCGCCGGTAGAGCATCATCATCGTCACCACGCCGTCGTGCTGACGGAACTCATCCCCGAAGCTTTGCTGGATCGGAGCCCGGGGATCGTCATCGAGCTGAACGTGTGCTGAACTCGGAGGTGTCGTACGTTCGGTGCTTGGATCGGTCAGATCGTGAAGACGTACGACTACATCAACCGCGTTGTCATAACGCTTCCGCTTACGGTCTACGAGGGTACGTGGACAACACTCTCCCCTCTTGTTGCTATGCCATCACCATGATCTTGCGTCTGCGTAGGAATTTTTTTTGAAATTACTACCTTCCCCAACAGTGGCATCCGAGCCTAGGTTTTATGCGTAGATGTCATATGCACGAGTAGAACACAAGTGAGTTGTGGGCGATACAAGTCATACTGCTTACCAGTATGTCATACTTTGGTTCGGCGGTATTGTGAGATGAAGCGGCCCGGACCGACATTACGCGTACGCTTACGCGAGACTGGTTTCACCGTTACGAGCACTCGTGCTTAAAGGTGACTGGCGGGTGTCTGTCTCTCTCACTTTAGCTGAATCGAGTGTGGCTACGCCCGGTCCTTGCGAAGGTTAAAACAGCACTAACTTGACGAACTATCGTTGTGGTTTTGATGCGTAGGTAAGAATGGTTCTTGCTAAGCTCGTAGTAGCCACGTAAAACTTGCAACAACAAAGTAGAGGATGTCTAACTTGTTTTTGCAGGGCATGTTGTGATGTGATATGGTCAAGACGTGATGCTATATTTTATTGTATGAGATGATCATGTTTTGTAACCGAAGTTATCGGCAACTGGCAGGAGCCATATGGTTGTCGCTTTATTGTATGAAATGCAAACGCCCTGTAATTGCTTTACTTTATCACTAAGCGGTAGCGATAGTCGTAGAAGCAATAGATGGCGTAAACGACAACGATGCTACGATGAAGATCAAGGTGTCGCACCGGTGATGATGGTGATCACGACGGTGCTTCGGAGATGGAGATCACAAGCACAAGATGATGATGGCCATATCATATCACTTATATTGATTGCATGTGATGTTTATCCTTTATGCATCTTATCTTGCTTTGATTGACGGTAGCATTTTAAGATGATCTCTCACTAAAATTATCAAGAAGTGTTCTCCCTGAGTATGCACCGTTGCCAAAGTTCGTCGTGCCCAGACACCACATGATGATCGGGTGTGATAAGCTCTACGTCCATCTACAACGGGTGCAAGACAGTTTTGCACACGCGGAATACTGAGGTTAAACTTGACGAGCCTAGCATATGCAGATATGGCCTCGGAACACGGAGACCGAAAGGTCGAGCGTGAATCATATAGTAGATATGATCAACATAGTGATGTTCACCATTGAAAACTACTCCATCTCACGTGATGATCGGTTATGGTTTAGTTGATTTGGATCACGTGATCACTTAGATGACTAGAGAGATGTCTGTCTAAGTGGGAGTTCTTAATTAATATGATTAATTGAACTTGAATTTATCATGAACTTAGTCCTGGTAGTATTTTGCAAATTGTGTTATAGATCAATAGCTCGTGTTTTTGCTTCCCTATGTTTTTATATGTGTTCCTAGAGAAAACTATGTTGAAAAATGTTAGTAGCAATGATGCGGACTTGGTCCGTGATCTGAGGTTTATCCTCATTGCTGCATAGAAGAATTATGTCCTTAATGCACCGCTAGGTGACAGACCTATTGCAGGAGCAGATGCAGACGTTATGAACGTTTGGCTAGCTCAATATGATGACTACTTGATAGTTTTGTGCACCATGCTTTATGGCTTAGAATCGGGACTTCAAAGATGTTTTGAACATCATGGACCATATGAGATGTTCCAGGAATTGAAGTTAATATTTCAAGCAAATACCCAAGTTGAGAGATATGAAGTCTCCAACAAGTTCTATGGCTAAAAGATGAAGGAGAATCGCTCAACTAGTGAGCATGTGCTCAGATTGTCTGAGTACTTCAATCGCTTGAATCAAGTGGGAGTTAATCTTCCAGATAAGATAGTGATTGACAGAATTCTCTAGTCACCATCACCAAGTTAGTAGAACTTTGTGATGAACTGTAGTATGCAAGGGATGACGAAAACGATTCCGAGCTCTTCGTGATGTTGAAATCAACGAAGGTAGAAATCAAGAAAGAGCATCAAGTGTTGATGATTGACAAGACCACTAGTTTCAAGAAAAGGGCAAAGGGAAAGAAAGGGAAACTTCAAGTAGAATGGCAAACAAGTTGTCACTCCCGCGAAGAAGCCCACAGCTGGACCAAAGCCTGAAACTGAGTGCTTACACTGCAAAGGAAATGGTCACTTGAAGCGGAAATGCCTTGAATATTTGGTGGATAAGAAGGATGGCAAAGTGAACAAGGGTATATTTGATATACATGTTATTGATATGTACCTTGCTAGTGTTTATAGTAACCCCTGAGTATTTGATACTTGTTCGGTTGCTAAGATTAGTAACTCGAAACAGGAGTTACAGAATAAACAGAAACTAGTTGAGGGTGATATGACGATGTGTGTTGGAAGTGGTTCCAAGATTGATATGATCATCATCGCACACCCCCTATACTTTCGGGATTAGTGTTGAACCTAAATAAATGTTATTTGGTGTTTGCGTTGAGCATGAATATGATTTGATCATGTTTATTGCAATACGGTTATTCATTTAAAGTCAGAGAATAATTGTTGTTCTGTTTACATGAATAAGACCTTCGATGGTCATACACCCAATGAACATAGTTTATTGGATCTCGATTGTAGTGATACACATATTCATAATATTGATGCCAAAAGATGAAAAGTTAATAATGATAGTGCAACTTATTTGTGGCACTGCCGTTTGGGTCATATCGGTGTAAAGCGCATGAAGAAACTCCATAAAGAAGGATTTTCGGAATCACTTGGTTATGAATCATTTGATGCTTGCGAACCGTGCCTTTTGGGCAAGATGACTAAAAACTCCGTTCTCCGGAACAATGGAACAAGCTACTGACTTATTGGAAATAATACATACCGATGTATGCGATCCAATGAGTGTTGATGCTCGTGGCAAGTATCGTTATTTTCTGACCTTCACAAAATGATTTGAGCAGATATGGGTATATCTACTTGATGAAACATAAGTCTGAAATAATTGAAAGGTTCAAAGAATTTCAGAGTGAAGTGGAAAAATCATCGTAACAAGAAAATAAAGTTTCTACGATCTGATCGCGGAGACGAATATTTGAGTTACGAGTTTGGTCTTGAGTTAAAACAATGTGGAATAGTTTCACAGCTCACGCCACCTGGGACACCACAACGTTATGGTGTGTCCGAACGTCGTAACCACACTTTATTGGATATGGTGCAATCTATGATGTCTCTTATCGGTTTTACCACTATCGTTTTGGGGTTGTGCATTAGAGACAGCTGCATTCACGTTTAAAAGGGCACCATCTAAATCCGTTGAGACGACACCGTATGAACTATGGTTTAGCAGTAAACCTAAGCTGTCATTTCTTAAAGTTTGGAGTTGCGATGCTTATATGAAAAAAGTTTCAACCTGATAAGCTCAAACCCAAATCGGAAAAGTGCGTCTTCATAGAATACCCAAAGTTAACTATTGGGTACACCTTCTATCACAGATCAGAAGGCAAGTTATTCATTGCTAAGAATGGATCCTTTCTAGAGAAGGAGTTTCTCTCGAAAGAAGTGAGTGGGAGGAAAGTAGAACTTGATGAGGTAACTGTACTTGCTCTCTTATTGGAAAGTAGTGCATAACAGAAATCTGTTCCTGTGACTACTACACCAATTAGTGAGGAAGTTAATGATGATGATCATGAAACTTCAAATTAAGTTACTACAGAACCTCGTAAGTCTTCCAGAGTAAGATCCGCACCAGAGTGGTACGGTAATCCTGTTCTGGAAGTCATGTTACTAGACCATGATGAACCTACGAACTATGAGGAAGCGATGATGAGCCCAGATTCCACGAAATGGCTTGAGGCCATAAAATCTGAGATATGATCCATGTATGAGAACAAAGTATGGACTTTGATTGACTTGCTCGATGATCAGCAAGCCATGTTAAATAAATGGGTCTTCAAGAGGAAGACGGACATTGATAGTAGTGTTACTATCTACTAAGCTTGACTTGTTGCGAAATGTTTTCAACAAGTTCAAGGTATTGAATACGATGAGATTTTCTCACTCATATCGAAGCTTAAGTCTGTCTGAATCATGTTAGCAATTGCCACATTTTATGAAATCTGGCAAATGGATGTCAAAACTGCATTCCTTAATGGATTTATTAAAGAAGAGTTGTATATGATGCAACCAGAAAGTTTTTGTCAATCCTAAAGATGCTAACAAAGTGTGCAAGCTCCAGCAATCCATCAATGGACTGGTGCAAGCATCTCGGAGTTGGAATATACACTTTGATGAGTTGATCAAAGCATATGTTTTTATACAGACTTTTGAAGAAGCCTGTATTTACAAGAAAGTGAGTGGGAGCTCTGTAGCATTTCTAATATTATATGTGGATGACATATTGTTAACTGGAAATGATATGGAAATTCTGGATAGCATGAAAGGATACTTGAATAACAGTTTTTCAAAGCAAGACCTCGGTGAAGATGCTTACACATTGAGCATCAAGATCTATATAGATAGATCAAGACGCTTGATAAGATTTTTCAATGAGTACATACCTTGATAAATTTTTGAAATAGTTCAAAATGGAATAGTCAAAGAAGGAGTTCTTGCCTGTGTTACAAGGTGTGAAGTTGAGTAAGACTCAAGACCCGACCATTGCAGAAAATAGAAAGAGAATGAAAAGTCATTCCCTATGCCTCAGTCATAGGTTCTATAAAGTATGATATGCTGTGAACCAGACCTATTGTATACCTTGCTTTGTGTTTGGCAAAGGAATACAATTTTGATCTAATAAGTAGATCACTGGACATGGGTCAAGAATGTCCTTAGTGAGGACTAAGGAGATGTTTCTCAATTATGGAGGTGATAAAAGAGCCCGTCGTAAAAGTTACAACGATGCAAGCTTTTACACCAATCCAGATGACTCTAAGTCTCAATCTGGATAAATATTGAAAGTGGGAGCAATTAGCTAGAGTAGCTCCGTGCAGAGCATTCTGGACATAGAATATTTGCGAAATACATACGGCTCTGAATATGACAGACCCGTTGACTAAGCTTCTCTCACGAGCAAAACATGATCATACCTTAGTACTCTTTTGGGTGTTAATCACATAGCGATGTGAACTAGATTATTGACTCTAGTAAACCCTTTGGGTGTTCATCACATGATGATGTGAACTATGGGTATTAATCACATGCAGATGTGAATATTGGTGTTAAATCACATAGCGATGTGAACTAGATTATTGACTCTAGTGCAAGTGGGAGACTGAAGGAAATTTGCCCTAGAGGCAATAATAAAGTTATTATTTATTTCCTTATATCATGATAAATGTTTATTATTCATGCTAGAATTGTATTAACCAGAAACATAATACATGTGTGAATACATAGACAAACATAGTGTCACTAGTATGCCTCTACTTGACTAGCTCGTTGAATCAAAGATGGTTAAGTTTCCTAGCCATGGACAAAAGAGTTGTCATTTGATTAATGGGATCACATCATTAGTAGAATGATGTGATTGACATGAACCCATTCCGTTAGCCTAGCACTTGATCGTTTAGTATGTTGCTATTGCTTTCTTCATGACTTATACATGTTCCTGTAACTATGAGATTATGCAACTCCCGTTTACCGAAGGAACACTTTGGGTACTACCAAACATCACAACGTAACTGGGTGATTATAAAGGAGTACTACAGGTGTCTCCGAAGGTACATGTTGAGTTGGCGTATTTCGAGATTAGGTTTTGTCACTCCGATTGTCGGAGAGGTATCTCTGGGCCCTCTCGGTAATGCACATCTTTATAAGCCTTGCAAGAAATGTGACCAAATGAGTTGGTTACGGAATGATGCATTACAGAACGAGTAAAAAGACTTGCCGGTAACGAGATTGAACTAGGTATTGGATACCGATGATCAAATCTCAGGCAAGTAACATACCGATGACAAAGGGAACAACGTATGTTGTTATGCGGTTTGACCGATAAAGATCTTCGTAGAATATGTAGGAACCAATATGGGCATCCAGGTTCCGCTATTGGTTATTGACCGAGAATAGTTCTAGATCATGTCTACATAGTTCTCGAACCCGTAGGGTCCGCACGCTTAACGTTACGATGACAGTTATATTACGAGTTTATGAGTTTTGATGTACCGAAGGAGTTCGGAGTCCCGGATGAGATCGGGGACATGACGAGGAGTCTCGAAATGGTCGAGACGTAAAGATCGATATATTGGACGACTATATTCGGAGTTCGGAAAGGTTCCGAGTGATTCGGGTATTTTTCGGAGTACCGGAGAGTTACGGGAATTCGCGGGGAGAAGTATTGGGCCTTATTGGGCCATACGGGAAAGAGAGAGGGGCTGCCTAGGGCAGGCCGCGCGCCCCCCCAAGGCCTAGTCCGAATAGGACTAGGGGGAGGGGCCGCACCCCCTCCTTCCTTCCCTTCTCTCTTCCCCTTCCTTCTCTCCTACTCCTACTAGGAAAGGAGTCCTACTCCCGGTGGGAGTAGGACTCCCCCCTTGGGCGCGCCTCCTCCTCCTTGGCCGGCCCTCCCCTTGCTCCTTTATATACGGGGGCATGGGGGCACCCCATGACACACAAGTTGATCTACGGATCGTTCCTTAGCCGTGTGCGGTGCCCCCCTCCACCATATTCCACCTCGGTCATATCGTCGCGGAGTTTAGGCGAAGCCCTACGCCGGTAGAGCATCATCATCGTCACCACGCCGTCGTGCTGACAGAACTCATCCCCGAAGCTTTGCTGGATCGGAGCCCGGGGATCGTCATCGAGCTGAACGTGTGCTGAACTCGGAGGTGCCATACGTTCGGTGCTTGGATCGGTCGGATTGTGAAGACATACGACTACATCAACCGCGTTGTCATAATGCTTCCGCTTACGGTCTACGAGGGTACGTGGACAACACTCTCCCCTCTCGTTGCTATGCCATCACCATGATCTTGCATGTGCGTAGGAATTTTTTTGAAATTACTACGTTCCCCAACATATTTGGCTGGTGGAGGCTCTAAGTTTGTGATTTTGCATAAAGCTAGTTTTTCCCTACAACAAAGGAATAAATTTATTTAACTACTCCCAAGTTGTACCAATATTTGAGAAGGTTCCTCCAACTCAAATCCCAATTAAAAGTACCATCATTAAATTAATTCAATTAATTAAAGAGTGATGAGATCAACAATAATATCCAATTCCAGATACTCAAGATGTCCATAAACGGGACACGGCTAACCATGATTAGTTTATACACTCTGCAGAGGTTGCGCACTTTTCCCCACAAGACTCGACCACATCCATGATCAGAAGATCGAGACATAGTCTTTCTGAAGCATTAACTCTCTACTCCGGGCAGACCGGTACACCTAATTTCCCTCTACATCTTCTAGTCCACCTCTTCGAGAGCTCATACAACTTACTCAACTATGCCAGAGTCCATAATGGCTTGTGGCTACACACGGAAGTTTCTAGACATGAAATATCATATGATCCCTTTGAGCCTAGGTGGTGAACCAAGGAAAATCACACGGATACCCCGGGATTTCCCTTAATGGACAACACTGGGTTCCCCAGGTGCCGCAACCAATCCACTCAGATGTGTATTAAAGTTGCCACCTTAATGTTATCCAAGATTAATAACGCTCAAAACTCCCATGTGAATCGTGATCCAATCCCCGTCTACGAGCATGGCTAAGTGAAAATAAAGCATAACGATATTCCCGGGGTGATCAAAAGGTATTAGGTTCCTACCTCAAGTACTACAACCAAACCACATGTTCCTAATCCTACTCATGCAAATATTTGTGGAGCAATACTAATGCATAGTAAAAACTGGGTATAGAAGAGTATCATCAATGTGTAACTTGCCTTGCTGACAATATGCAAACTCTAGAGATTTGTAGTAACAAGCTTCGCACTCCGGGTAATCTAGCGTAGACAAACAGTAGCATACATGAGCAATCACTCAAACGAAACAAAGAGAAACCGAGAAAAGATCCAAATCAAACACAAAACAAGCAAACAGCTAAACTAAACAAAAAACAAAACCTAACAGCAATATTATCATGTGGATTAGATTTAACAGTTGGTATAGGTGATTAGCTATGATTTGCAAAAAGAAACAACTCAAAGGGAGTAACGAAACTCAAGATACGAACGAAACAAGATCATTTACTAAACTGAACTAAACTCAGATTTTAAATTGTCAAAAACAGGTTCAAGTTCGTTAACTGGAAAAAAGAGATCGTAACGAAGATTTAGGCGCTGGTTTCATCTAATTTGGACAAATGAGCAAAAAGTTGCGCTAGTTTTAAAATCAGGGGCTAAATCACAATAAAACTTATTCCCGGGTATGTCACTAGCCGAAAATAAAACTAAAATCTACTGCGCGAGCGTTCGTTAACAGAAACTAAGGAACGAAAACCATTCGTTAAAAGGAATGAACTAGTGAACGTTTACTAAATAACTAGAAGAAAAATGAAAACCGATCTAACCCTAAAAACCAAAAAAGAACGGAATAAAACCGTTCGAACCGGGTGGTTCTTACCGTTCTCGTCAGAAAACCGGCAGCAACGGCGGTAGATCCGATCGGCGACAGCGGTGGCGGGTGGTGGCGTGGGGCGGGGCGAGGCGAGGTGCGGCGCGGCGCGGCGTGGGCGACGACGACGAGCGGCGGCGGCGCTCGACGAAGAGGGGCGGCGACGGCTTGGGTGGCGGGGCGGCTTGGGGAAAAGGAGAGGTGGCCGCGGAGGTATATAAAGGCCTCTGGGGGGCTCCCGACTTGCGTGAGGGGGCGCGGAGGCGAGGCCGACCCAGACTCCGGCGAGAGTCTGGCGCCTGCACGGCTCACGGCGGCGGAAGGCGGTGCGCGCGGATTGGGCTGGCTGGGTTTCGGCCTAGTCGATCCGGGAAGTGTTTTTTTTAATAATTACTCCGCGAATTGAAAAATTATAAATAAATATTAAAAAAATTATAAAAATTCCAGAAACAATTTTCACCATCCAAACCTAATATTTAGGACAAGATGAACATTTTTTCTAGACTAAAATGCAATTTTCAAAAATGCAAGTTTTTCTAATTCAAATAAAATTTCAATAAAAATACAAATACAAATAATAATTTGATTTTAAAATTTCTTCTCCAATATTTCTCTGATGTTGAAGAAGTCATATTTTCTTCTCTCATTTATTTTTATTATTGGAAATAGCTGGACAGAAATATATTAAAATCAAATTGATCCTCTGTTCAAATTTGAAATAAATTCAAATATGAATTTTGTGAAACCTCCAACTCTCTCCTTGGGTCCTTCAGTTGCTTAAGATTTCTAGGATCACAACAAAAATGGAAAATAAGATATGATATGTATATGATGATCTATGTATAACATCCAAATTGAAAATTGGGATGTTACAAACCTACACCCATTAAGATGAATCTCATCCTCGAGATTCGGGTTTGTCAGCAAAAAGGTTCGGGTGGTCCTTGCGAAGATCTTCTTCTCACTCCCAGGTGGCTTCCTCCTCGGTATGGTGGCTCCAATGAACTTTGCAAAACTTGATAACCTTGCTGCGAGTAACTCGACTATAAAACTCGACAATCTTGACTGGCTTATCTTCATAGGTCAGATCACTATCTGACTGAATTGCTTCCAGTGGCACTGTATCTCCCAGAGGAATGTCGGCCATCTCTGCGTGGCACTTCTTCAACTAGGAAACATGAAACACATCATGAACTCCTGACAATCCTTCGGGTAATTCCAACTTGTACGCAACTTCTCCCATGCGTTCCAAAACTCTGTATGGTCCCAGAAAACGTGGTGCTAGCTTTCCCTTGACCCCAAAATGTTTAACTCCTCCAAGTGGAGACACACGAAGATATGCTCTGTCTCCGACTTCATAGACTATCTCCTTGTGTTTCGTATCCGCATAACTCTTCTGCCTTGACTGGGCTACTTTGAGTATGTCTCGAATCAACTTAACCTTCTCCTTGTAATCTCTGATTAAGTCTGGTCGGAACAACTGTCGATCTCCAACTTCATCCCACAATAACGGTGTCCTGCACCTCCTTCCTTATAAAGCTTCGAAAGGGGCCATCTTCAAACTTGCTTGATAATTGTTGTTATAAGAGAACTCTACATAGGGCAAATTGTCATCCCAACTGGGTCCATAATCTAGCGCACAAGCTCCCAACATGTCCTCCAAAATCAGATTCACTCTCTCGGTCCGTCCACCTGTCTGTGGATGAAAGGTTGTTCTAAACTATAGCTTGGTACCCAAAGTTTCATGTAACTGATTCCAAAACTTTGAAGTAAACTGTGTTCCCCTATCTTATACAATGGTCCTCGGAACTGCATGCAGACATACGATCCTGGTCATGTATATCTTCCCAACTTAGCATTCATATAAGTTGACTTCACCGGGATGAAATGGGCTACTTTCGTCAGGCGATCAACTACAACCCAGATAGAGTCATAGCCTGAACGAGTCCTGGGTAATCCAGTGATAAAATCCATGCCCAGCTTATCCCACTTCCATTCGTGTATCGCAACGGCTCTAGCAATCCTGCTGGATTCTGATGCTATGCCTTAACTCTCTGACATACATCACATACTACTACATACTCGGCATTATCCCTCTTCATTCCTGTCCACCAAAAAATTTCCTTCAAATCTAGATACATTTTGGTGTTGCCTGGGTGAATCGAGTAAGACGAATCATGAGCCTCCTAAAGAATCAACTTCCTGATCTCAGGATCATTGGTCACATAAATATGATCCTCAAACCATAAGGTGTCGTGCTCATCCTCATGAAATCCTTTAGCCTTTCCTTTACACATCCTTTCCTTTATCTCAGCAATCTCCTTGTCCATCTTCTGGCTTCCCTGATCTTACCCAACAAAGTGGACTGAACTTCCAATGCTGCAACATAACCTCTCGGAACTATCTCCAAGCATAGTTTTCGAAGGTCGTCTGCTAACTCCTTAGGCAATCCTCCGGTTATGAGCGTATTAAGATAACTCTTGTGGCTCAACACATCTGCTATGACATTGGCCTTTCCTAGATGATAATGCAATCTCATATCATAATCCTTTATGAGCTCCAACCATCTCCTTTGCCTGAGGTTTAACTCCTTCTGCGTGAAGATGTACTTCAAACTCTTATGATTCGTGTAAACATCACAACGGTTTCCGATGACAAAATGTCTCCATGCCTTCAGCGCATGCACTATGGATGCTAACTCCAAATCATGCGTAACATAATTCAAGTCATGAGGTCGAAGCTGTCGTGAGGCATATGAAACAATTCCTCCTTCCTGCATAAGCACTCCTCCAAGTCCTTGACGTGAAGTTTCGCAATACACTTGGAAATCCTTGTGTTGGTCTGGGAGAATCAGCACTAGGGTTGTAACCAACCGTTTCTTCAACTCTTGAAAACTGGCCTCACAATCACTAGTCCATTTAAACTTGGTGTCCTTCTTCAATATCTCGGTCATGGGCTTTGCAATGTTAGAGAAATTCAAAATAAACCTCCGGTAATAACCTGCGAGTCCAAGAAAACTTCTAATCTCTCCCATTGAGGTGGGTGCCAACCATTTAGTGACAGAAGCAACCTTGGTAGGGTCTACTGTTATTCCTTCTCCGGATATAACATGTCCGACAAATCCAACTTCCTTTAACCAAAACTCACATTTGCTGAACTTGGCATACAACTGATGTTCTCTGAGCTTTTCAAGAACCAAACGCAAATGCTCCTTATGTTCCTCTTCATTCTTCGAGTAGACCAATATGTCATCAATGAACACCATGATGAACTTATCAAAAAACTCCATGAACACCTTGTTCATCATACTCATGAAACAGGCAGCGGCATTATTCAAACCAAATGACATAACCGTATACTCATATAGACCATACCTCGTGGTAAAAGTTGTTTTAGGTATATCCTGCTCTCGGATCTTCAACTGGTGATAACCTGATCAAAGATCGATCTTGGAGAAAACTTTAGCTCCTTGCAGCTGGTCAAACAAATAATTGATCATTGGTAGAGGGTATTTGTTCTTGATCGTCACCTTATTCAGCGCATGATAATCAACAACCATCCTCAATGATCCATCCTTCTTCTCCACTAGAAGCATTGGGGCTCCCCAAGGCGATGAGCTTGGTCGGATTTAGCCTTTCTCCAGTAACTCCTTTATCTACTTCTTGATTTCCTCCAGATCATTTGCGGGCATCCGATACGGTCTCTTGATATTGGTCCGATGCCTGGCAATAGCTCAAGCAAAAACACAATGTCTCGATCTGGTGGCATACCTGGTACTCTTCTGTAAATACATCGGGATAATCCTTCACCATTGGTACTTCCTCCTGAACAACTACTGATAAGGAATTCACCTGAGTCCTCCTCAGTGCATACCTAGATACATACTAGATACTCTTTCCTTCCGGGGTGGTGAGAAGAATTGATTTACTGGCGCAATCGATGTTACCCTCAAACTTGGATACCCAATCCATGCCTAGTATCACATCCAATCCTTGTGACTCCAGAACAATCAGGTCACTGAGGAAAACATGTCTACCTATGGTTACTGGCAACTGGTAGCATCCCCTACTAGCCATATACTCCGCTCTTGGGGAACTTACTAACATAGGTGACTTAAGGGCTACTATTGGCAATTTATACTTATCCACAAATCCCCTTGATATGAATGAATGCGATGCACCAGTATCGAAAAGAACAAGTGCGGTAAATGCATTAATCAAAAACTTACCGACAACTGCGTCGGGTTGATCCTCAATCTCGTCCACACTGACGTGGTTCACACGACCTTTGGTGAAGGGGTTGGGCTTCTTGGCAGAACCTCCATTTCCATTTCCATTGTTGGCTTCGGGACAATCATTGGCATAATGTCCGGTCTTCTAGCACTTGAAAAAGTAATGTGGCTCAGATCCCTCTTGGCTGGTGTTAAGGGGTTGGAACGGTTATGACTGCTCCTTCCTCCATTCCCATTGCCATTCTTGGGGCCACTCTGGTTTTGTGAACTTGCTCCATTGTGCGTGTGTCCTCCATGGTTATGGCTTCCATGGTTATGAGTATGTCCTCCCGAGTAGTGGGGCTTCTGTTGAGATCCAGAAGTATATCTCCCCTGTCCATACTTCCTCTTGCGATTGTCACTCTGCTGTTGCTAGCCTTCTATCATGAGGGCCCTGTCTACCAACTCCTGGTAGTTATTGAATGTTGCCACCATCAACTGCATGTTCAGCTCATCATTGAGTCCCTCAAGAAACTTCTCCTGCTAGGCAGCATCTGTGGCCACATCATCTGGGACATAGTGTGCTAACTTGCTAAACTCATCCACGTACGGTCCCACTGTACGACCACCTTGGTGCAAGTTGCGAAACTCACGCTTCTTCGTGCGCATAGCTCCTGCTAAAACATGGGCGGTGTGGAAAGCCTGCTGAAACTAATCCCATGTAAATGTATCAATGGGGTAAGTGGCGGTGAAATTCTCCCACCAAGATGTTGCAGGTCAATCAAGTTGATGTGCGGCAAAGCGCACTCTTTCCGCATATGTGCATCCTGCAGTGGTTAGCTCTCTTCCAATCTTGCGGAGCCAATCATCTGCAACAATCGGCTCGGTGCTGCTAGAGAACATCGGTGGATTCAACCTCAGAAGACGGGCTAGGTAGTCAACAGGGGGTGGTGGTGGTGGGTTGTTGTTTTTGTTATTGCCTTGGTTCTGGTTCTGAACTAGCATCTGCATCAAGGCATTCTGCTGCTGGATCAACTAAGTGAGCTCCGGTGGGAACACGAATCCATTGTCACATCTCGGAAGCATCTAGTGGGTTAGAAGGGGTGAGAAAACAAAATAGAATAAGGTCTAAGAGAGATTCACTACCCATATGCTCATGAGACAAACACAATCAATTCACTTCATTAAGTAGCCCACAAGGTTCACACAAACGATCTAAACTATGATTACAAACTCGATCAACGCTAACTATTTGGAAGAATACTACTAGTAACATGGTGGTCATCTAGAAAGTTTGATCGGAAGAAGACTCCATGATATCTGCTCTAGCTTCATCAACGTAGTCGTCATCACTATCGTCATTTGCATCACTATCCGTTTTGGTGTCGTCCTAGATGATGTAGTCCTCCGAACGGATCTCCTTTGCTGGTTCTCGCTTGTGATTCTCCATTGGTAGTCCTAGCTTCCTCTTGAAATCTTCATGATTCTCTAGTAGTAAGACAATTTCTTCCTCATATCCATCGCGTGTAAACTTGAGTTCCTCTTCTAGCTCGTTATTCTTCTTCATCAGCTTCTTGATCTTCTTCATGTTGAAGCATAGTTGATTCTCTTGTCGATGAATGTGATCACCCATCTCTTGAATGTATGTTGTAATTGATCCATCCCTCCTGGTACGAATCATCTCCCATTATTCGTCTCGGCGGCCACATATTTGGTAGATAGTGTTCTCCAGCTCCTTGTGATACACCTCACATATGCATCCAGAGGTGGTATGGGTGGCCTTGCTCTTTCTGAAACTCCAGCTTCATGCATCCAGGTAGAAATCAATAGGCTCTGTTGTTGGCGCGAACGTCCTCCCAGGTACCCAGACTTTGATCTTCCAGTGCTCCTCTTCCGGTATAGTTGCAGAGAAAGTCCCCGTGAAGCTTGGTAGTCCGATGTTCAAGTACTTAGTGACTTCCTTCAAGTGTCGTTCGAAAGGGGTGTTGTCATCCAGCTGAGTGAACTTGTTCCTCGGGTCCGCCATCTATATAGTAGAAATAGAGGAGAATTAGAAATGAGCAAAGAAGAGAATTCCTATGGCTTATTCTAGTGGTCGTGTCCCACAGTCTGTGTGTGCTCTGATACCAGCTTGTAGCAACCACGATCCCAATGGACCGAAGTCTCTGTGTTTCAGTGTCATCCATGGATCGGTAATGTGACACACACAATACTCGAGGAATTATAACAAAGTTCAATCACACACTTATTACATCGAGTCCTCATAAGGAGTATGATTACACAAAAATATCATGGCTGAAGGCCATCTAAACTAAATAACTGCGGAAGCTTCGAAGGTAAATGAGTCCATCAACTCCAACGGCATAGCTGAGTGCAAGACAATGACCTATCGCACCTTATTCGTCGTCTGAATAGTCTGCAACATGAGACGTTGCAGCCGTGTAGGTCAGCACATTGAATATGCTGTCAGAGTTACATTGTAAAGCTATGAAATGCAAGAACTATATCTACATGCAATATTTGGCTGGTGGAGGCTCTAAGTTTATGATTGTGCATAAAGCTAGTTTTTCCCTACAACAAAGGAATAAATTTACCTTCACCCAGATGTGTATTAAAGTTGCCACCTTAATGTTATCCAAGATTAATAACTCTCAATACTCCCATGTGAATTGCGATCCAATCCCTGCCTACGAGCATGGCTAAGCGATAATAAAGCATAACGTATATTCCCGAGGTGATCAAAAGGTATTAGGTTCCTACCTCAAGTACTACAACCAAACCACATGTTCCCAATCCTACTCATGCAAATATTTGAGGAGCAATACTAATGCATAGTAAAAACTGGGTATAGAAGAGTATGATCAAAGTGTAACTTGCCTTGCTGACGATCTGCAAACTCTAGAGATTCATAGTAACAAGCTTCGCACTCCGGGTAATCTAGCATAGACAAACAGTAGCATACATAAGCAATCACTCAAACGAAACAAAGAGAAACTGAGAAAAGATCCAAATCAAACACGAATCAAGAAAACAGCCTAACTAACCAGAAAACAAAACCTAACAACATTACTATCATGTGGATTAGATCTTAACAGTAGGTATGGGTGATTAGCTATGATTTGCAAAAAGAAACAACTCAAACGGAGTAACCAAACTCTAGATACGAACGAAAGAAGATCATTTACTAACCTGAACTAAACTCAGATTTTAAATTGTCAAAAACAGGATCAAGTTGGTTAATTGGAAAGAAGAGATCGTGATGAAGATTTAGGCGCTAGTTTCATCTAATATGGACAAACGAGCAAAAAGTTACGCTAGTTTTGAGATCAGGGGCTAAATCACGATAAAACTTATTCGCAGATAGGTCCCTGGCTGAAAATAAAACTAAAATCTACTGCGCGAACGTTCGTTAGCAGAAACTAACGAACGAAAACCATTCGTTAAAACGAGCGACCCAGTGAACGTTTACTAAATAACTAGAATAAAAACAAAAACTGATCTAGCCCTCAAAACCAAAAAACCCGGAATAAAATTGTTCGAACCAGGCGGTTCTTACCGGTTCTCGTCAGAAAACCGACGGCTACGGCGGCAGATCTGATTGGCGGTGGTGGCGTCGGGCGATGGCGCGGGGCGGGGCAAGGCGAGGTGCGGCGCGGCGCGGGCAGCGATGGCGAGCGGCGGTAACGACGACCTACCGCGGCGGCGGCTTGGGTGGTGGGGCGGCTTGGCGGAGAGGAGGGGCGGCGGCGGCGGTATATAAAGGCCTCAGGCGGGGCTCCCGACTTGCGGCCCGGGAAGTTTTTTTAAAATAAATACGCTGCGAAAGAAAAATCCTAAATAAATTTAAAAAAATCTAAAAATTCCAGAAACAATTTTCACCGTCCAAACCTAATATTTAGGACAAGATGAACATTTTTCTGGACTAAAATGCAATTTTCAAAAATGCAAGTTTTTCTAATTCAAATAAAATAGCAATAAAAATAATAATTTGATTTTAAAATTTCTTCTCCAATATTTCTCATAAGTTGAAGAAGTCATATTTTCTTCTCTCGTTTATTTTTATTATTGGAAATAATTGGAGAGAAATATATTAAAATCAAATGGATCCTCTGTTCAAATTTGAAATAAATTCAAATATGAATTTTGTGAAACCTCCAACTCTCTCCTTGGGTCCTTGTGTTGCTTAAGATTTCTAGGATCACAACCAAAATGCAAAATAATATATGATATGCATATGATGATCTATGTATAACATCCAAATTGAAAATTGGGATGTTACAGCGGAGGCCGCGCCTGCGAAGAAGAACCAATTGTTCTCTCAGGACTGGCGTGAGACGGAGCAAGTGCCAGTCCTCGATGGGGGCTCAGGCCCCACATTCACCATAGGTGCCAGCCTCCCCCAGATCAAGAAGAGGCGCTGCTCGGTCTCCTCTGTGTGAGCAAAGATGTATTTGCATGGGAGGCGACAGACCTGTTTGGCGTCCCGCGAGACGTGATTGAGCACCATTTGATGGTGTGCCCCAATGCGTGCCCGGTGAAGCAAAAGGCGCGGCGTCAAGCCCTGGAGAAGCGATCGTTCATCGTCAAGGAGGTCCACAAGCTGCAAGAAGCCGGCGTCACCCGGGAAGTACTGCACCCTTATTGGTTGGCCAACTCGGTCGTCATTCCCAAAAAGGGGGGAAAGGAGCGCATGTGCGTCGACTTCACGAGCCTCAACAAAGCTTTCCCTCAGGACCCTTTCCCTCTTCCGCACATCGACCAAATCGTTGACACCACTGCCGAGCGCGACTTGCCGTGCTTCCTGGACGCCTTCTCTGGCTACCACCAGATCAAGATGGCGGTGCAGGACATTGAGAAAACAGCCTTCATTTCCCCATGCGGGGTGTACTTCTACACCTGCATGTCATTCGAGCTGCGCAATACCGGCGCGACCTTCCAGTGATTGATGCACATGGCCCTGGGCCGGCAGCTCGGGAGGAATGCCAAGGCGTATGTTGACGACATAGTGGTCAACTCACGGGAAGCAAGGACCCTCGTCGAAGACCTGGAAGAAACATTTGCCAACTTGTGCAAGGTAACCCCGCGGCTCAATCCGGTGAAGTGCGTGTTCGGTGTCCTATTCGGCAAGTTGCTGGGTTTCCAGGTGTCGCACAGAGGGATCGAGGCTAACCCGGAGAAGATCAAGGCACGAGAAAGGATGAGCCCTCTGTGAACCCTCAAGGAGATGCAGAAACTTGTGGGTTGTGTGACTCACTAGGGCATTTCATCTCCAAGCTCGGCGAGCGCGCCCTTCCGTTCTTCAAGATCATGAAAATGAGGGCCCGTTCGAGTGCTCTGGAGGCCGAGGCTTCCTTTCAAAACCTCAATAGGTATCTCACCAGCCCTCTAGTGATGGTGGCGCCTCGACCTCTTGAGCCCCTGGTGCTTTATCTGGCCGCCACACCCCACTCGGCTAGCGTGACACTCATGGCGGTCCAGGAAGAGCGTGCAGGCACAGGTGCGAGGCGCAGCACCCCGTCTACAGCCACGCCATTGTCACCTCAGGACGGCGCTCATGAGGCCTCGACTACCCCATCAGACGGTGAGGCTCCTGAGACCCCATGTCTCAGGTAGGACCGGACACCGTTGACACCTCTACCATTGTCGAGCACCCCTGTGTACCTCGTCAGAACGGTGTTGTGTGACGGGCGCGTGCGCTACCCCATGCCGTAGAAGCTCCTGCTCACACTCCATGTCACCTCCAGGAAACTGCAACACTACTTTCAAGGCCATCCCATCAAGGCCCTCTCCACGTACCCCCTGAGAAGGTGCTCCGCAGCCCCAATGCCACGGGGACGGTTGCCGAATGGAACATCGAGCTGCAAGCGTTCCAGCTGGAGTTCAGCACCACCAGGGTCATCAAGGGTGCGACCCTTGCTGACTTTATGGCGGAATGGACTGACGCCCCTGACTGAGAATGGATGAGGACTGCTCCCTCACGCCCGGAGATGAGGCGCTCGATGGCTGGGTCATGTACTTTGACAGCACGGTGGCCAGAGCCGTACTCATCTCGCCGACCTAGGACAAGCTCTACTACGTCGTGCAACTCTGCTTCCAGCATAGCGAGAAGATATCCAATAGCATCATGGAACACGAGGGCTTGATCGCCGGCCTCAGGGCCGTGGCGGCCCTAGGGGTAAGGCATCTCACCATCAAGGGCGATTCTCAGCTCCTCGTCAACTTCCCCAACAAGGAATACAAGCCCAAGGACGAGCACATGGAGGCATACCTAGAAGAGGTAAGCAAAATAGGAAAATAATTTTTGGGCTTGGAATTGCAGCATGTACCGCGTGGCACGAACAAGGAGGCAGACGACATCACCAAGAGGGTGTCCCGACGCGAACCCAGAAGCATGGTGTCTTCGAGGAATGGCTCTTCAAGCCATCGCCCCCCCCCCACTATAGGTCCGGTGCTGCTTCGGGAGGAACCGTCCCCGGCCCCCTCCTCGGGCGCCCCGGCATGTGCCCTGACCTTAGGAGCCAGCTTTCTCCTGGCGCTCGAACCTCAGGAGGCATGCTGGACTGAGGAGTACAAGGTGTACCTGCTCTGAGGCACCCTGCCGGAGAAGGAGGAAGACGCAGAGTGCATGCCACGTCAAGCCACCGCTTACTACCTCTAGGACGGCGAGCTCTACCAAAGACGCGCAAACGACGGCTGCAGTGCATCTCCAAGGAGCAGGGGTGCGAGCTGTTGGCTAATATTCACGGTGGGGATTGTGGGCATAACTCTTCGTCACGCACCCTCGTGGGCAAGGCGTTCCGTAGCGGTTTCTACTGGCCCACGGTGCTCAACGATGCCACTGAGCTGGTGAGATCTTGTGAGGCCTGTCAATTATATGCCAAACGGATCCACTAGCCCGCTCAGGGACTCCAGACCATCCCGCTCTCGTGGTCATTTGTGGTCTTGGGGCTGGATATCCTGGGCCCATTTCCCTGAGCGGCTGGGGGCTATCGCTACCTCTTCGTCGCCATCAACAAGTTCGCCAAGTGGGCGGAGGTGGAGCCCGTGTGCACCATCCTAGCTGGCTCGGCCGTCAAGTTCATCAAGGGCCTCGTGAGCCACTTTGGTGTCCCCAACTGTATCATCACTGACAATGGATCTCAGTTCATGTGTAACCTCTTCAAAACATATTGTGCTAACATTGGAACGCAGATATGGTATGCTTTGGTGGCGCACCCATGGAGTAACAGCCAAGCCGAATGCGCCAACACAGAGGTCCTGAGGGGCCTCAAGGCGAGAAGCTTCAAGAAGAAACTCGAGGCCTGCGGCCGGGGTTGGCTCCATGAGCTTCAGTCCGTGCTGTGGTCCATCCGCACCACCGCGACTAAGCCCACCGGCGAGACCCCGTTCTTCCTCACCTATGGGGCTGAGGCGGTCCTCCATCATGAGGTCAAACATCGCTGCCTGTGGGTCTTAGCGTTTGACGAGGCATGCCAGGACGCCTCACGGGGGATGGACCTCATGCTCGGGAAGGTGGGCCTCCACCAAGCCGCGCTTTGTTCCGCGAGGTACCAGCAGGCGCTGTGGCGGTATCACTTTCATAGTGTCCGCTCCAGGACCCTCGAGGTGGGTGACCTCGTCCTGAGACGGGTGCTCTCCCATGATGGGATTCACAAGCTCTCGCCTATGTGGGAGGGCCCGTTCAGGATCGCCAGTGTCTCCAGGCCAGGCGCCGCATGCCTGGAGCACAGGACGGGGTCCCCATCTAGAATGCCTAGAACATCCAGCACCTTCGGAAGTTTTATTTGTGACTAGGAAGCGCCATGCGCCTGTCAAGTCTCCTCTTGTAACACTCTCACATAATAATGAGTAGGGTTGTACACGCCCCAGAGTCTCCTAATTTCCGCCCCTGGGCCTCACGGGGGCTCCCACCCATGTCCTAGTGGAAGCCCCATGCTCCGCGCTGGCGAGAAGACCAGAAGACTAGTGTAGCTGCCGGACGCGGCTGTTCTTTTTGCTTGCTTTCTGTAGCTGATTTGCCACTTCTTGGAATGAAAATTTAAGTTCTGACGTCCTTATTTGAAAGGGTTGGGAATTTTTTTTCTCCTTGCAGCATTCTCTCTTTCAGGTCTCGTTTTAGGAGAGTGGTCGTTGCCCGTCGCTCTTCCTCGCGCGTCTCGACGTGGGGGCTGGGCACAGTGTGTACACTTGGGCCCGCCCACGAACACACCTCGCCAAAGCCTTGGTGTCCTAGCCTTCGGCGTGTTAATTCTCGCGCGACACCCTCAAACGAGCCAACGGGCACGCACCCCCTTGCTACGTCTTGAGCTTGCATTGGTTTTCCTCGAAGAGGAGAGGGTGATGCAGCAGAGTAGCGTAAGTATTTCCCTCAGTTTTTGAGAACCAAGGTATCAATCCAGTAGGAGGCTCCTCAAAAGTCCCACGCACCTACACAAACAAACAAAGACCTCGCAACCAATGCAATAAAGGGGTTGTCAATCCCTTTGAGGCCACTTGCAAAAGTGAGATCTAATGAAGATAGTATGATAAGATAAATATATTTTTTCGTATTTTATAATATAGATGCAAAAAGTAAAGATGCAAATAAAAGTACATTGGAAGCAAATATGATAAGAGATAGACCCGGGGGCCATAGGTTTCACTAGTGGCTTCTCTCAAGATAGCATAAGTATTACGGTGGGTGATAAAATTACTGTTGAGCAATTGATAGAAAAGTGAATAATTATGAGATTATCTAGGCATGATCATGTATATAGGCATCACGTCCGTAACAAGTAGACCGACTCCTGCCTGCATCTACTACTATTACTCCACACATCGACCGACTCCTGCCTGCATCTAGAGTATTAAGATCATAAGAACAGAGTAACGCATTAAGCAAGATGACATGATGTAGAGGGATAAACTCAAGGAATATGATATAAACCCCATCTTGTTATCCTCGATACAACCCTTTCTGTCACTGGGTAATGACACCGCAAGATTGAACCCAAAGCTAAGCACTTCTCCCATGGCAAGAAAGATCAATCTAGTAGGCCAAACCAAACTGATGATTCAAAGAGACTTGCAAAGATAACTCAATCATACATAAAAGAATTCAGAGAAGATTCAAATATTATTCATAGATAAACTTGGTCATAAACCCACAATTCATCGGATCTCGACAAACACACCGCAAAAAGAGTTTACGTCGAATAGATCTCCACAAGAGAGGGGGAGGACATTGTATTGAGATCCAAAAAGAGAGAAGAAGCCATCTAGCTAATAACTATGGACCCGTAGGTCTGTAGTAAACTACTCACAACTCATTGGAGGGGCAAGGATGTTTATATAGAAGCCCTCCATGGTCGATTCCCCCTCTGGCAGAACACCGACGAAGGCTCCAAGATGGGATCTCACGGATACAGAAGGTTACCGTGGTGGAAATTGTATTTCGTCTGCTCCCTGGAAGCTTTCGGGGTACGTAGGCTTATATACGAGGAAGAAGTACGTCGGTGGACGCCCAAAGGGCCCATAAGATAGGGGGCGCGCCCTATAGGGGGGGCGCCCTCCTATCTCGTGGGAGCCTCGGCTGCTTCTTGACTTGCACTCCAAGTCCTCTGGATCATATTCGTTCCAAAAAACACGCTCCCGAAGGTTTCATTCCGTTTGGACTCCGTTTGATATTCCTTTTCTTCGAAATACTGAAATAGGCAAAAAAACAGCAATACGGGCTAGGCCTCCGGTTAGTAGGTTAGTCCCAAAAATGATATAAATGTGTAAAATAAAGCCCATAAACATCCAAAATGGGTAATATAATAGCATGGAACAATAAAAAGTATAGATACGTTGGAGACGTATCAAGCATCCCCAAGCTTAATTCCTGCTCGTTCTCGAGTAGGTAAATGATAAAAAAGAAATTTTTGATGTGGAATGCTACCTAGCATAATTCTCAAAGTAATTTTCTTTATTGTGGCATGAATGTTCAGATCCAAATGATTCAAAATAAAAGCTTATAAAACATAAAAATATAATGCGTCAAAGCATACTAACAAATAATCATGTCCTATCAAAATAGCATAGCCAAAGAAAGCTTGTCCCTACAAAGTCATATAGTTAGGCCATGCTTCATTTCCATTACACAAAATACTCCCATCATGCACAACCCCGATGACGAGCCGAGCAATTGTTTCATACTTTTTAACGCGCTTCAGCTTTTTTAACTCTTACGCAATACATGAGCGCAAGCCATGGACATAGCACTATGGTGGTATATGGTGGTGGTTGTGAGGACAAAAAGGAGAAGATAGTCTCACATCAACTAGGCGTATTAACAGGCTATGGAGATGCCCATTAATAGATATCAATATGAGTGAGTAGGGATTGCCATGCAACGAATGCACTAGAGCTATAAATATATGAAAGCTCAACAAAAGAAACTAAGTGGGTGTGCATCCAACTCGCTTGCTCACGAAGACCTAGGGCATTTTGAGGATGCCCATCATTGGAATATACGAGACAAGTTCTATAATGAAAAATTCCCACTTAGTATATGAAAGTGACAACATAGGAGACTCTCTATCATGAAGATCGTGGTGCTACATTGAAGCACAAGTGTGGAAAAAGAGATAGTAGCATTATCCCTTCGCTCTTTTTCTCTCATTTTATTTTTTTCTCCTTTTTTTGTTTTCTTCTTTTTTTTCTTTTTTTTCTTTGGCCTTTCTTTTTTTTCTTTTTGGCCTTTTTTTTTAAAGTCCGAAGTCTCATCCCGACTTGTGGGGGAATCATAGTCTTCATCAGCCTTTCCTCACTAGGACAATGCTCTAATAATGAAGATCATCACACTTCTATTGATTTACAACTCAAAAATTACAACTCAAAGCTAGAACAAGAAATGACTCTATATGAATGCCTCCGGGGGTGTACCGGGATATGCAATGAATCAAGAGCGACATGTATGAAAATTATGAAGGTAGCCTTACCACAAATACGATGTCAACTACATGATCATGCAAAGAGCAATATGACAATGATGGAATGTGTCATAATAAACGGAACGGTGGAAAGTTGCATGGCAATATATCTCGGAATGGCTATGGAAATGCCATAATAGGTAGGTATGGTGGCTGTTTTGAGGAAGGTAAATAAAGGGTTCATGATACTGGCGAAAGTTGCACGGTAATAATAAAGGCTAGCAATGGAAGGATGAGTGTGTGTATATCCATGGACTCGAATTAGTCAAAAAGAACTCATGTACTTATTGCAAAAGTCTACTTAGCCCTCGAAGCAAAGTACTACTACGCATGCCCCAAGAGGGATAGATTGGTAGGAAAAGACCATCGCTCGTCCCCGACTGCCACTCATAAGGAAGACAATCAAAAGAGCACCTCATGCAACAAATTTGTCACACAACTTTTACCATACGTGCATCCTACGGGACTTGCCAACTTCAACAAAAGTATTTCTCAATTTCATAATTACCCACTAGCATGACCCTAACATTACTACCTTTATATCTCAAAACAATTATCAAGCATCAAATTGATCATAGCATCCAATTCTTTTTCTATGATAGTTTTTATTATACCCAACTTGGATGCTCATCATTCTAGGACTAACTTTGTAACCATAGCAACTACCATGCTGTTCTAAAAGATTCTCAAAAAGATATAAGTGAAGCATGAGAGACTAGAAATTTCTTCAAAAATAAGCCACCGCCATGCTCTAAAAGATATAAGTGAAGCACTAGAGCAAAAACTATCAAACTCAAAAGATATAAGTGAAGCACATAGACTATTCTAGCAAATCCTAATCAAATAGGCTTCTCCCAAAAGGTGTGTACAGAAAGGATGATTGTGGTAAACTAAAAAGCAAAGACTAATATAATACACGATGCTCCAAGCAAAACACATATCATGTGGCGAATAAAAATATAGCTCCAAGTAAAGTTACCAATGAACGAAGACGAAAGAGGGGATGCCTTCCCGGGGCATCCCCAAGCTTAGGCTTTTGGCTATTCTTGAATATCTTGGGGTGCCTTGGGCATCCCAAGCTTAGGCTCTTGCCACTCCTTATTCCATAGTCCATAAAAGCTTTACCCAAAACTTGAAAACTTCACAACACAAAACTCAACAGGAAATCTTATAAGCTCCGTTAGTGAAAGAAAACAAAACCACCACATAAGGTACTGTAATGAACTCATTGTTTATTTATTTTGGTGTTAAACCTATTGTATTCCAACTTCTCTATGGTTTATAAACTACTTTACTAGCCATAGATGCATCAAAATAAGAAAACAACACACGAAAAACAGAATCTGTCAAAAATAGAACAGTCTGTAGCAATCTGTAAGTAACGCAAACTTCTGGAACTCTAAAAATCCTACCAAAATAGGAAGTCCTGGACAATTTGTTTATTGAACAGAAACAAAAATAATCAACGCAAAATCACGTTTCTGTGGTTTAACAAAATTATATTCGTGCGTGCAAAAGTTTCTGTTTTTCAGCAGGATCAAATCAACTATCATCGTAGGTTATCCTATAGGTTCTACTTGGCACAAACACTAATTAAAAGATAAAAACACATATAAACAGAGGGTAGATGCAAGATTTATTACTAAACAGGAGCAAAAACAAAAAACGTAAAGAAAAATTGGGTTGCCTCCCAACTAGCGCTATCGTTTAACGCCCTTAGCTAGGCATAAAAGCGAAGATAGTCTAACGAGTGCCATCTTTGGCACTAAATTCATAAGTAGCCCGCATGATAGATTCATAAGGTAATTTGACTTTCTTTCTTGGAAAGTGCTTCATGCCTTTCTCTAACGGGAACTGGAATCTAATATTCCCTTCCTTCATATCAATAATCGCGCCAATCGTTCTAAGGAAAGGTCTACCAAGAATAATAGGGCAAGAAAGATTGCAATCTATATCAAGAACGATAAAATCTACGGGCACCAAATTTATATTTGCACCAATAAGAACATCATTGATCCTTCCCATAGGCTTTTTAATGGTGGAATCTGCAAGGTGCAAATTTAAAGAGCAATCATCAAGATCATGGAAACCTAGAATATCACATAAAATTTTCGGAATCGTGGAAACACTAGCACCCAAATCACACAAAGCAAAACACTCATGATCTTTAATTCTAATCTTTATAGTAGGTTCCCACTCATCATTAAGTTTTCTAGGTATAGAAACTTCCAAATTAAGTTTTTCATCATAAGATTGCATCGAGGCATCAACAATATGTTTGGTAAAAGATTTATTTTGACTATAAGCATGAGGAGAATTAACAACGGATTGCAACAAGGAAATACAACCTTCTAAAGAACAATTATCATAATCAAATTCCTTGAAATCCGAGATGGTGGGTTCAACGCTATTTGAAGTTGTGGCCACTCCAATCCCATTTTTACCAAATTTAGCATCAATATCTAAAAACTCTGAATTCTTGGGACTCCTTCTAGGCAAGGTTGATTCATCATTAGTCCCATAATTATCAAAATTCATATTGCAAAACATAGATCTAATAGGAGACGCATCAATAACTTTAAGATCCTCATCATTATTTTCATGAAAACTAGAAGAACATGCTTTTATAAAGCTATCTTTTTTAGCATGCAATCTAGCAGTTCTTTCCTTGCACTCGTCAACAGAAATTCTCATTGCTTTGAGAGACTCATTGATATCATGCTTAGGAGGAGAAGATCTAAGTTTAAGAGAATCAACATCAAGCGAAAGTCTATCAACGTTCGTAGCCAAATCATCAACTTTGAGCAATTTTTCTTCAAGCAAAGCATTAAAATTCTTTTGAGAAATCATAAATTCTTTCACACTATTCTCAAAATCAGAGGGCATCTTATTAAAATTACCATAAGGATTATTGTAGGAATTTCCATAATTATTAGAGGAATTACTAGGGAACGGTCTAGCATTATAGTTTCCTCTATAAGCATTGTTTCCAAACTATTCCTACCAACAAAATTCACATCCATAGATTCATTATTATTCTCAATCAAGGAAGACAAAGGCATATCACTGGGATCAAGAGGAGTATTTTTAGTAGCAAACAATTTCATAAGTTCATCCATCTTTCCACTCAAAACATTGATATCTTCTATAACATGCACTTTTTTACTAGAAGATCTTTTGGTGTGACATTGAGAATAATTAGCCATAATATTATCAAGAAGTTTTGTAGCATCTCCTAACGTGATTTCCATAAACGTGCCTCCCGCAGCCGAATCTAAGAGATTTCTAGAAGCAAAGTTCAAACCGGCATAAATTTTTTGTATGATCATCCATAAATTCAAACCATGAGTAGGGCAATTGCGAAGCATCAATTTCATTCTTTCCCAAGATTGGGCAACATCCTCATGATCAAGTTGTTTAAAATTCATAATATCGTTCCTAAGAGTGATAATCTTAGCGGGGGGATAATACTTAGAGATAAAAGCATCTTTGCACTTGTTCCAAGAATCAATACTATTTTTAGGCAAAGACAAAAACCAAACTTTAGCACGATCTCTAAGTGAAAACGGAAATAACTTCAATTTGACAATATTGTTATCCGTATCTTTATTCTTTTGCATATCACACAAATCAACAAAGTTGTTTAGATGAGTAGCGGCATCTTCACTAGGAAGGCCGGCAAATTGATCTTTCATAACAAGATTCAGCAAAGCAGTATTGATTTCACAAGACTTAACATCATTAAGAGGAGCAATCGGAGTACTAAGGAAATCATTATTATTGGTATTAGAGAAATCACACAATTTGGTATTATCTTGTGCCATGGCAACAAGTAATCCAACACACGAGCAAACACAAAAAGGCGAGCGAAAAGAGAGAGGAGAGGATTGTAAAAGAGAGGGCAAATAAAACGGCAAGGGTGAAGTGGGGGAGAGTAAAACGAGAGGCAAATGGCAAATAATGTAAATGCGAGGGAGATGGGTTTGTGATGGGTACTTGGTATGTCTTGACTTGAGCGAAGACCTCCCCGGCAACGGTGCCAGAAATCCTTCTTGCTACGTCTTGAGCTTGTGTTGGTTTTCCTCGAAGAAGAGAGGGTGATGCAGCAGAGTAGCATAAGTATTTCCCTCACTTTTGGGGAACCAAGGAATCAATCCAATAGGAGGCTCCTCAAAAGTCCCACGCACCTACACAAACAAACAAAGAACTCGCAACCAACGCAATAAAGGGGTTGTCGATCCCTTCAAGGCCACTTGTGAAAGTGAGATCTAATAAAGATAGTATGATAAGATAAATATATTTTTGGTATTTTATAATATAGATGCAAAAAGTAAAGATGCAAATAAAAGTAGATTGGAAGCAAATATGATAAGAATAGACCCGGGGGCCATAGGTTTCACTACTAGCTTCTCTCAAGATAGCATAAGTATTACTGTGGGTGAACAAATTACTGTCGAGCAACTGATAGAAAAGCGAATAATTATGAGATTATCTAGGCATGATCATATATATAGGCATCAAGTCCGTAACAAGTAGACCGACTCCTGCCTGCATCTACTACTATTACTCCACACATCGACCGACTCCTGCCTGCATCTAGAGTATTAAGTTCATAAGAACAGAGTAACGCATTAAGCAAGATGACATGATGTAGAGGGATAAACTCAAGCAATATGATATAAACCCCATCTTGTTATCCTCGATGGCAACAATACAATACGTGCCTTGCAACCCTTTCTGTCACTTGGTAAGGACACCGCAAGATTGAACCCAAAGCTAAGCACTTCTCCCATGGCAAGAAAGATCAATCTATTAGGCCAAACCAAACTGATAATTTGAAGAGACTTGCAAAGATAACTCAATCATACATAAAATAATTCAGAGAAGATTCAAATATTATTCATAGATAAACTTGATCATAAACCCACAATTCATCGGATCTCGACAAACACACCGCAAAAAGAGTTTACATTGAATAGATCTCCACAAGAGAGGGGGAGAACATTGTATTCAGATCCAAAAAGAGAGAAGAAGCCATCCAGCTAATAACTATGGACCCATAGGTCTGTAGTAAACTACACACAACTCACCGGAGGGGCAACGATGTTGATGTAGAAGCCCTCCATGGTCAATTCCCCCTCCGGCAGAACACCGGCGAAGGCTCCAAGATGGGATCTCGCGAATACAGAAGGTTACGGTGGTGGAAATTGTGTTTCGTCTGCTCCCTGGATGTTTTCGGGGTACGTAGGCTTATATAGGAGGAAGAAGTACGTCGGTGGACGCCCGAGGGGTCCATGAGACAGGGGGGCAGGCCCTATGGGGGGGGGGCGCCCTCCTATCTCGTGGGAGCCTCGGCTGCTTCTTGACTTGCACTCCAAGTCCTCTGGATCACGTTCATTCCAAAAATCACGCTCCCGCAGGTTTCATTCCATTTGGACTCCGTTTGATATTCCTTTTCTTCGAAATACTAAAATAGGCAAAAAAAACAGCAATACGGGCCGGGCCTCCCGTTAGTAGGTTAGTCCCAAAAATGATATAAATGTGTAAAATAAAGCCCATAAACATCCAAAAGGGGTAATATAATAGCATGGAACAATCAAAATTTATCGATACGTTGGAGACGTATCACCACTCCCGAGTCCGTGCCTCTGGGCATCGCCACACGGCGTACCAACGACCCATGCTTGGGAGCTCGCATGGGGCACGGCACCTCCAGAGGTCCGCTAACCCCGCAGCCACCGGGTGCCTCCCGAGGCCTGAGGACCTTTGAATTCTCAGGTTGGAAACCCCTGGTAGGACCTCTCTGGAATGAGGGGCGCGCAGGAGGTACAAGCTCCAGAAAAGCATGCTCTCGCGATACGGGAATCTACCGTAAGCACATTAAACTAAGTCATCCCAATCACGATCAGCAAGAACCTGTCAATTAGCAGCAACACGGATGTCAGGATGCAATATAAAAATGATAATATAATAGCGCAAGCGCCATGGTTCATTACATGCCCCTGCAGAAGCAAAAGAAAGAAGCAAAAGCGGCCATGCGACCACCGTGGATCTCGAGACCCGGCTCCAGCAACACCCACGCTCAGTCAGAGTCCTCATCCTACTTCACTGGGGCGCGGCGGTGAGGCAACTCGTCACCCTCCCTGGTCCGAGCTCGGCGGCGTGGCGGATCGGCATGGTCGCCGCCGCTCGTGCTCTCTGAGGGATCCTGGACTAGGGGCTCCTCGGGCATCCGGGCTATGTGATATGGGCCGGACTAATGGGCCGTGAAGATACGAGATCAAAGACCTTTTCCCGTGTCCGGATGGGACTCTGCTTTGCGTGGATGGCAAGCTTGGCGTTCGGATCATGTATCTTCCTTTCTCTGTAAACTGACTCTGTACAACCCTAGGTCCCTCCGGTGTCTATATAAACCGGAGGGTTTAGTCCATAGAGGCAATCATAATCATACATGCTAGACATCTAGGGTTTAGCCATTACGATTCGAGGTAGATCGACTCTTGTAACCCCTATACTCATCAAAGTCAATCAAGCAGGAAGTAGGGTATTACCTCCATTAAGAGGGCCCGGACATGGGTAAACATCATGTCCCCTGCCTCATGTTACCTTTGATCCTTAGATGCACAGTTCAGGACCCCCTACTTGAGACCTGCGGTTTTAACACCGACATTGGTGCTTTCATCAGGTCTGAAGACAGGATTTTAAAGCCCGTCGGACTCTCTGCAGCTATAGAGCTTAACACCGGAGAACCGGAGGGGATCGTGTCACCGGCAGGCCCGGAATCACGCCAGGCTCCCTTTATTATCATGAAGCCGGACTCACCTCCAGACACTAGCTCCGAACTCTCGAGGTCCGTGTCATGCGAGCTCGGCCAGGGAACTTCCATCCCGCCCAACTCCATGGACTCTCGATTCCCTATCCAAACCTCGCTCTTAAACGAGGCGCTGGACTTAATGCGATCTCTCACCATTGCAGGAAAATCACTTTCGAACTATGCCTAGACCATACTAGGGGCTGAGAACGGGGAATTTTACGTCCCACCCGCACTACAAAAAAATACACTTCCGTGATGATACGTGTTTGTCATAGTAGGTCGCGTTTTTTGTCATGCATGTACATCCATGATGATTTTATGACAGAATCAAGATAGTCATACCTATGCTGTCGTAGAAGTGTTCCATGACACTACCAAAATTATCATCACAGAGGTGTCCACTTCCATGACGATAAATCGCGCGTGACAGAATGCCGTTAAGCTATCGGGTCGGGTTTTGGATCCGATAACCCATTAATAGATCCGACCAATGGGGATTTTCCACGTGTAAAATCATCATTGGCTGGGGGAAACACGTGTCGGATCATCGCTGGGACAGATGTCATCCACTCATTGGATAGAAGGCGCCTATGATACGTCGACACGTGGCACGGCCCAACAGAGGCCCATTCCTGTGAAAAAGCCGGCCCGTTTGACTTGGTCAAAAGGTGGCGGGCCAGCCCATGGAAAGCCTGTTAACGGCATGTTTGCATATAGCCCATTTATAGCCCGCTAACCCAAGGCCCGTTACGCCCTATTCGAATTAGGCCCAGTAGCATCATCTGGACCATCCAATATGATTCCAGCCCGTTTTCACTTCTAGCCCATGTATGGCCCATGACGTCTTTCGGCCCATATGAGGCCCTATGTAACTCTTGTCCTATTAGTGGCCCATGGTGAAACTGGCCCATAATGAACAGTGTATCACTTTACACCCATTAACGGCCCGTGGTGAAACTGGCCCGTAAAGAACGGTGTATCACTTTATACCCATTAACGACCCGTTATTCCGTTGGGCCGTTTCCAGCCCATGTTATCTTTCGGCCTTCTCGACGCCCATTTATTCTTGGGCTCATTTCCAGCATTCGTTTACTTACGGCCGGTTACTTTCATTTTCTGCTTGTGGGCCAAATTCAGCCCGTGGTTACAGTCTACCCGTTTGTGGTCCATTAATACGTTGGGCCATTTTCATAGCATCATCAAATACGGCCTATTAACGATGGCCCGTTATGGTCGGCTCATGAACGGACAATTCCAACTCTAGCTCGTTTACGGCCAGAATGCGATCTGTTTGGCCCATGTTTGGCCAATCGATCATACGGCCCATATAAGGCCCATTGATGATACGGCCCGTAGAAGGCCCATTGTTTCTACGGCCCATAGAAGGCCCATTGTTTCTATGGCCCGTAGAAGGCCCACTATTTCTACGGCCCGTAGAAGGCCAACACTTTATACGGCCTGTAGAAGGCCCACTGTTTCTACGGCCCGTAGGAGGCCCAGTGTCACTACAGTAAATATTAGCCCATGGTTATTGTGGCCTAGTTATAAAAAATAGGTTATTGCAGCCACTAGCAAACCGCAGAAAAAGAACTGCACTGACTACAAGCAAACAAATAAACAAGACAACAAGGAAATAAATAAGCAAGCAACTTACACTAGGATATCACGGCTATTACACATATTACATCCACTGGGCATCAAAGTTCGCCATGGGTGCAAATATAGGGAACACAGTAGCATATAAACGCCGCAGGAAAACAAGTACAGAACTGAAACCACTTCAGAATAGCTCAAGAAACAATATCCTGGGTACCCATAATGCTGGCAAGATGCTTAGTAAGCTTAATAACTTTCTCTTGTTTGGCACTTAAGTCCTCCAGCGCTTGCTGTTGCACAAGAAATTATGCATCTGAATTCTGCAGGGACTTCCTCAGTCCTTCGACTTCCTGTTGCATAACATCTGATCGATGTCTTTCAACTTTAAGTTGAGACTCAAGAAGCTGAACTGATTCAAGCAACGAGTTCGAAGAGCTGGTGCCAGCAGTGGTAGCCAGTAACTCGAACACTACATCAAGACAGGACTTTGGGGTTGTCTCAGTGTCTCCAATATAGTTTTTATCAGCTTTCTTGGAGACCAACAGGGATGTCTCACTATCTTGAACCTTATCAGCATTACTTCCTTTGCCATTGCATAACACGGTACTCTTCTCCAATATTTTATCCGCGTTCTAAAAGAGAAACAAACAAACACATCTCAGGTTTACAATGTAGTATATGAAACTCATTTTGGTAAACCAGTTCAGTAGTAAGGTGGACAGGATAACAGCATGAAACAAACATATATCTATGTAGTATGGTCACTGTATGGTCTTATATCATTCTAGGTTATGTTGCCAAATCAAGATAGATACAGTTCGAATCATATCTATTTAAGACAAAGCAGCATAGACAGAATATAAGTGTGGGAAACTACACAACAATAACAACACTTGTAATGTGCATGGCATGAGAACATAACTGTTTATTCAATTGAAACTGAAATCAACATAGAGCAAGTTACAACAGCAAATAGCCAAACACATTGAAGAAACAGGTTTAAAACATACTTGTTGCGCCATTGGAGTTTCAATTGCATCCTTGAAATTTGAAATTGGTTGGTATCAGTAAATACAGTGATGCAAGAGCAAAGTAGTATGAACCATAGCTACGGAACCTGACCTGAGAACAATTCTTCTTCTGCTTTAAGCATTGACTTCGGGTTCGGAGTGGTGGTCCTCGTGATTTGGGCACTGTAGTTGCCTTACTAACTGCTCGTGTTTGGGTGCTCCATGGTGGAGACGGTGCTGTGTCAACGGGAATCGGGTGTCTATCTGCTGGGGTTGGGGTTAGAAGGGGTGTAGCTGGTTCTCTGTCCAACTGGGTAGGGGTACAATCTGCATGAGTGTGGGTTATGTGTGGTGGGGCTGGTTCTTGGGCAAGTACAACCGTGGTTCTATCTGCATCGACAGGTAGCACAATCTTTTCTGAAGACCGTGTTTTTACTCCCACAGATACTGCCATCACTCCCTCCAATTGAAATGGCTGATAAACAAGAAAAGTAATTGAATGTACAGACATTGTAAGATAGACAGGTGCAATGGATAGTAGGGAATAAAACAGGGCATGAAATAATTCACATTTATGTTGTCTAAGCAAACAGAATAGCAGGACATAATTTCACATATATGATGGCTAATTAAACAGGATAGCATGACACAATTTCACATGTATGATGGCTAACTAAACAGGATAGAATGACATACTTCAAAATATGATGATTATGTAAACAGGATGACATGATATAACTATACGATGTGTCTATTAAAGTGGTTGGCATGCCATAAATCACAAACATGCCGTCGATAGAAACATGATGGCATGATGTAATTCACGGATAGAATGACATAATTTAAAATATGATGACTATGTAAACAGGATGAGATGATATAACTATATTATGTCTTTAGAAAATGGGTTGGCATGCCATAATTTAGATACATGATGTCTATGTAAACATCATGGCATGACATAATTCAAATATATGATTTATATACTAAGGAAGTGAGAAGAGGGCAATCGCATATATGATGTGTCAACTAAGGAGATGGCATTCAATATTGTGTATATGATGTAAAAACTAAGCATTGCAATACAACATATGCATTATATGAGTAATATAACCCTGCCAAGTTTGAGCATACACCTCAGGGGGATAATAGGACTGGTCATCTTCCTCTGAATCCTCCTCTGAAGAGCTATCTGTAACCAGCAAGATATCTGCTTCAGTGGGTAGCATTGTCTGCTCTGAAGACCCTGTTTTCACTCCAGATTTCTTCATCACCAATTCAAATGGCTGATACACAGGAAGAGCAGTTGAATATACAAGCATTGTCGACAAAAACAATGAGAAATACAAAAAAAAGGACGGCATGATATAATTCACATATATGACGCTTGCCTAAACAGCATGGCATTGCATAATTCACATACATAATGCCTTGCAACAAGATAACATTGCATAATTCACATTTATAATGTATTGCAACAAGATGGCATTGCATAATTCACATATATGGTAATTAGACACAAAACAGGTGGTATTCACACAAAGCATGTCTAAACTAAGCAAATGACATAGCAATGCAAGATACCATACACACGATATGAGTAACATAACCCTACCAAGTTAGGGCATGCACCTCGGGGGGGGGGGAATATGACTGGTCATCTGTCTCTAAATCCTCCTTTGAGGAGCTATCGGTAACCAGCAAGACATGCGCTTCGTCAGATAACATTGTCTGCTCTGAAGACCTTGTTTCCACTCCAGATTTTTCCATGACCGTGCCGAATGGCTGATGCACAGGAAGAGTAATTGAATGTACTAAAATTGTTGACAAAGTTAACATGTAATAAAAAAATGATGGCATGATATAATTCACATATAAGATGACTGGCTAACCAGGGTGGCATTGCAAAATTCACATATATGATGCCTGTCTAGACAAGATGGCATTACATGATCCACATATACGATAAAGAAACTAAACAGATGGCATTGACATAAAGCATGTCTAAACTAAGTAGATGACATCTTTAATGTATACAGTAAGCAATGCAAGGCACCATATGCATGATATTACCAACATCAGCATGCCAAGTTAGAGCGAAGACCTCATGGGGTAAATAGGAGTGGTCTTCTCCTTCTGAATCCCCCTCAGAACAGTTATCTTCCTCTTGATTACGATCCGAAATGGGTGGAGGGGGGCTTCCTTTGCGCCCACCATGGAACGACCATCAGCATGAAATTTTATTGCCACACAAGGCTCGTCTCTTTTGCTCTACATGATCAGTTCCATTGTGTACAATAACTGGCATGCATAGGAATAAAACATAGTGAGATTATGTAGGGAGTGCATGCACAAATCCAGAGTGATGGTAGAAAACTGTGGATAGACCCAAAACCAATGATAGCAGGCAGATAATAGCTTTAGTTAAAAAGTACGGCTCCTTTAATGTTTGTTTGCACCCGACCTGAAACTCATAGTAGACACCGGAGATTAAGCAGATAGTAGACAGATAGTACTGATTGCTGGCCCAACATGTACCCCACAACCATTTAAAAACTCAAGTTTCAGCATTAGTTTGGACCTAACTCGGAGTCTAATAGGGGAACACGACGATAATGTAGCATGTCATCATATTAAGTGACGCATAATGTAAGCAGACACGGAAGAGTGCGACCTCTCTTGCGGACCCGTGTAGTCCTCAAGGTCATCTGCTCAGTTCATGATGGTAATGCAGTTGTAGTGGCAGCCGGCGGCGGGGAAGAAGATCTTAGGCGGCGAAAGACAGTCTGGAGAGCGGATCCCTGCTGTGGTGAACCCTTCCATCGTTGGAGCAGCTGAGCTGGGGTGGAACACAGCGCCGCAGGAGCAGGACAAACCACACAAGGTTTTCTTTGACACATATCTGTAACAGAAGTAATTGACTAAGGGCTTGTTTGAATTTGAGGATTCTAACAATGCAGGGATAGGAAATAGACAGGAATAGGATAGGAATGCACGTACAAAATAGAGAATTTAAAAACACAGGATTTCTGCCAATCTGGGTGTTTGATTCACAACAATTGGAAGATCACAGGATGCAAAAAAGCATGGTGAGATTAAGTCAAACCACAAGAAAATATACGGTTATAATGCTATTATGCTACTATCTCTTAGTCTTGTGTTTGATGAATAGGAATATGAAAAGGAGGAGAAGTGGAAATTAGAATTCCTACGGTTTTTCTTTCAAGGAGACACTAAAGGAACAAATCCTACAGTTTTCCTTTGCTCCATTCCTTTGCACCAAATTCATGAAAAGTAGTACCATAGGAAACTTTCCAATTCCTATGTTTTTCATTCACTTTTGCTTTCAAGCACTGGCGATTCTAGTAGGCAGGCTTGAGCAAGGAAAATCCTACACTAAAAAAATGTTTTTGTGCTACTTCTATTACTTTGGACCCAGGCCACTGCCATACTAGCACAACTCCCAGGCCCATTGACAAATGCACAGCTCAAACGCGCAGAGATAAATAATGACGGCGTTCAAGAGAGTCCAACACGGATAGCCAAGTTGCCTGGTACCTCACTGCTTGTCATATAGTAGGATAAAATAATCGTATTTCCCGTTACTAAGAGTGCTCAGTGGACAATATATATAACATGTAGAGTAAAAAAGAGATGCAACAAGTGTACAACCTCTTTGGCGAAGCCATGTCGATCTCAGCGTGATTGGGTGTGCCGGTGAGGATGCTCCGGCTGACTTGGCTGTCGGAGGAGGGGAAGAAGATCTTAGGCGTCTGAAGATGGAGCCCGAGGTACTGCTCCGCTGTGATGTAGGGTTTCATCGTTGGAGCAGCTCCGGTGAGTTGTACGACGCCGAGGCTGAAGCAGGACAAGAGAGACAACGAACAATGTTAACCTGAGTGGAATTCTAATAGCATCTCCAATACATGATGTAAAATACCTAACCACAAAGTGCTAGATGTAAAATAAATCAGCTGCTCATCTCTGAACTTAACTGTCGAAACTGAACTTAACTGTCGAAACTGAACTTAACTGTCGAAACTGAACTTAACTGTCGAAACTGAACTTAACTGTCGAAACTAAATTTTGTTGTCGAAACTGAATTTTGCTGTCGAAACTGAACGCACTAGCAAGGTGAGGCTACACGTCGGTCTACTGACTTTTTCATCTATGTTCAGTCGATTTTGCAGCCGTTGGATACGAAATCAACGGCCTGCGGTTCATCTTCAACCTCCACCCCCCTAAGCCGCCAGCCACCACTGGCCAAACAGCAGCCCCCACCGCTGGTCCGCCGCCGCCCCGGCCAACCCTCTTGGCCCCCCCGTGCCAAGCTTTTTCTCCTGCGATCCCCACGCCACCGCCCTACCAACGCCCCGCCACCGCCGGCGACCACCGCCCCCATCCTGAACCCTAAGATAGATAGTGGGGTACCTCTCCGGCGAGCCCCCCTCCCCGCTGCGGCTGGTTCTTCCTTCACCCCGGTGAGCCCACCCCTTGAAAATCGACTGGCCCAAAAGTCGATTTAGTCGACTGAAGTGTAGCCAAATCAGAGCAGCATCGCAAGCAAGAGCGAGAGTGAGCGCAGCAGCGCGTGCAAGAGCAATAGCAAGAGCAGACCAGTCAGGGGACCGAGAGCAAGAGCAGAGCAGCAGCACGAGCGAGAGCTAAAGCAGCAGTAGCTCCTACTGATGTGGACGTCGCCGCCGAGGGAGCGACGCCGTGGAGGAAGTGGCCGGCGACGCCGCCGTGGATGGAGCCGCATCGTGTCGGCTCGGGACCGAGCGCCGGCAGCACCGTGAGATCGAATCAAGAAGAAAATGCGGCGATTAGTGTAGAACCTCTTTGGTGGCGCCGATTAGGCCGCAGCTTCATCCGAGGAAACGGTGATGATGATGCGCTTCCGGTGGTGCAGGTGAAGACGGCGGTGTGGGAATGGAGGTGGCGCAAAAGATGAGGGGAACATAGGGGCAGCTCCTTGGAGGTGGCGGACGGGGTGGCTGAACCGACGGGACGATGAGATCGACAATGGATCCTCATCTGGTACGGTGGATGAGGGACGTCGAGGTGTTGCTGTGGACGACGTCGTCGGGGAAGAGGCTTCGGCTGGGTGGCGGACGAAGCAGGGTGAGGGGTTTCATCGCTGGTTTTCGCGGCCTCGGTGTACGAATGGGTGGGCGGATGGGATGGCAATGGGGAACCATGGTTTAGAGATGCGCTTGTCCGAAATGTGGGGTAAGTTACCAAAGTACCCCCCACCGATTTGAGGAGGTGGGAGTTTCGCGCGCATTGTAATTTCGGAAAAGCAAGGCGCGGGTTGAGATGGAGGGAATTGTTGGAGCACAACGAGACAAAGATATATCTTAAATATTTCGGGCTAACAAGGCACGGGTTGAAGAGGCGGGAGTTTCGCAGCACGATAGATAGAGACGCTAGCTTTAATTTTCGGCATAACAAGGCGCGGCTTGAAATTTTGGAAGAACAAGCTTAACGTGTACCCAAAAAAGACAATTTGCACCTCAACACGCACAACACACACACAAACACCATTTAGACTAGAGTAAGGTATACGTGCATTGCACGCATGAGATTTGGCAACCAAATTATGAATAAATACCACATTATAGTTTTTACAAGAAAGCTAATCTATTTTAAGATTCATGGAATTGTGGGTTGTAAGACAAAAAGTAAAAACAAATAATGGCAGATCATGTAGAAAAACATTTGGGCAATTCTGATACGGAAGATTCTAGAACAAATAAGAAGTGCTTGTGTTTTGATGTTTGTGCATTATGCTTAAGTTCAACCATGGAGTCTTCTAGATTATACATGTGGCGAAATCTGGTGGAATCTAGATGATATCCAACGGCCAGTAGTGCTCAAATTTGCCATCTTTGGACCATCGGATTCTCCTCATCCAACGACCATCTTTGAAAGTTAAAGTTACCCGCACACAATATAAAAATATATAAAATATAATATATATATATATATAGGGGTATAGATATAGATATGTGATGCGAAAGCCGCCCATCATCTCCAATTAGAATAGTGTGTCCATGCACGGATGCGACGTGGCCAAATGATGTCTGCCGCCGGTATCTCAAATTCAAATCAGTCTAACCTTGTTCAATGTGTACACATTACAACATGCTCGTTTCCAAACCACACCGCGCTGATCTCCGTTATATTCATGCATGCATGGGTTTCAAACATCAGGATCTCTTATTCAAATATTTGAATTCAACTTTACATTGATTATGACCTCACCTATTCTTTTACGCCCACACAGTAGTCTTCTCTTTATAATTGTACCACTAACTTTCTCTCGTGTATGCATGCACACACACTACCAGTCGGCATTATCCATCGCATGCATGCAATCTTTTTCTTCAGGTCGGTCTCCCATGAAGGCACACACCAACACACATCCCCCTCTCCATTATATCGGGCATTCTTTATCTCTCACGCGTGCATGCGCAACGATCGATGTTCCTCTATGTATGTGTGTGTATAGCTAGGTCTTTCATAGTTTTCCACACAAATCGATCAATCGATATATCCAGTGAGGTCTCACCCTCTTTCCCACGTCCACATCGATCAATCTATACCTCTCTATATAGGATTAACATATATAGTTAATACACCCACATTAATTATATATCCAACGTCCCCCTCTCATCATCCATGCCTTCCGCTTCATCTCTTAGACGCGTGCACAATGGCGAAGACAGGGGGCGGTAAGGGCCTTGCCCCCCCTAACATCACTATATATCCAGGCTAATATGAATGTGATCATTAGACAATTGCTGCTAAAAATGGTTTAATTTCATGAATTGACCCTCCTCGTAAAGGATTAGCAATGCTTGGCCCCCTAGCTCATTTATTTTTCATGGCTCCGCCACTGCGTGCAACAGCGCACGTGTTCGCCCCCTCTGTCCAAATATCGATCTCGCACTTGTGCATTCCTTCATAGTCTCCCTCCACTCGGCCCCTCGCACCATCTTCTAGCCCCCCACCGGATTTTGACACATGTACAATCTAGCAGACTCCATGGTTGAACTTAAGCATAATGCACAAACCTCAAAACAACAGTGGTCCTCTTTTGTTCTAGAATCTTCCGTATCATAACTGCCCAAACTTTTTTTCTAGTTGAATTTCTATTATTTGTTTTTACTTTATGCTTTACAACGCACAATTCCATGAATCATAAAATAGATTAAGGGCTTCTTTGATTCAAAGGATTCTCAAAGGAATTTTGGAGGGTTCTAATCATTAGGAAATTTTCCTATCTTGGTTGTTTGATTTGTAGGATTGTAAACCATAGGAATTTTTCTATATGATTCATTTGCACTAGATTTCATAGGAAACATACCATCCACTCAAACCTCTTTGAAAGAATTCTGCATTTTTTCTATGCACAATCAAACACTCGTACAATCCTGTAGGATTCAAGATGACATTCCACTATAATCCCGTGTTTTTCCTATTCCCGCATTCTTAGCTTTTTTATAAAAACTAATTGATTTTGAATGACATGAACTATAAGAATTAAACGAAGGGCTACATCAGGCATATATGACTCAGAGCTTACATGCTATAGTGTGGTATTTATTCATAATTTGGTTGCAAAATCTGATGCGTGCAATGCACGTGTACCTTACTAGTACTTCGAGTATGTGCAAAACACGTAAATTAGAATACCAATGGCACACTACACAGTGTCTCTCTTATAGTTCATGTAGCCATGTGGCACATTTGGAGGCGTTGTCGGGACCTCCTTGCGTGGATTGATCACAGTGACATGTTGCTAGTTCCAGAAGAATGTACTCGTCCTCCCTGAGCCATACTGGCGGTACATGCACGAAGCGAAGATGTGCACGCACGCCACACACGCACTCATTCCCTCGCACGCACACGCGGGTACACGGGCGGACGCAATTTTGTACCAAGATCCACCCCATGTGATAATTTGACACGTGTAAAGTCGTTCACTTCATTGTTAGTCAATTAATACAGCCCATGCAAATTGAGTGGACGTGAGGGCGGAAGAAAGACATTATTACTCCACTGCGCGCATGCGAGTAGTTAAATCGTGGGTTGCTAGTAGTACTTCGATTGGTCTTCTTCGAATTTTGTGCCAATTTTTACAGTAACATAATATTTACGCATTTGAGCAGTGTAGTATTTGAAATTTATGTTCAGCTAAACTCATCGGGAGCCGTTTCGGGCCTCGAAACCAAAACCATCAATTAATCTTTACCTTGTTCCCATCACATTCGAAAGCCTGCTCACACCTACTAGTACGTACCAAACCTGAACGTGTTCCCACTATGTAGGTATTAGTACTAGTGCTAGTACTTAGGTTATAAAAATGGGAACTACCTAACCGAAAATTAGTCTACCTTTCCTCCTCATAAGTGCTTCTTCTTCGTCCGTCGTTGCCATGGACGGTGAGCAGAGTTCTAGGTCGTGAACTACTCGTAACAAGGGAGCGGCAACCAAGGCTGCAGAAAAAAAAGAGGGCTCACAGCCACGCAGAGACCTCGAAAGATTTCTCATGGGCAGGCGATGGCTCCTAGGAGCGCCCTAGCCGCGGAGGTGAACATGCCGAGCCGGCGGAGCTAGAGTCGTTATCCCTCGATGGCATGCCCGATCAGCTCAATAAGAACCTCAATAAGCAGAAGGAGTTCATCCAAGGCTTGATGGAGTTGCTAAAGGAGAGCCTCGACGACATGCCCGCTGAGCTCAATCATCAGGGGGAGTTGACCGCCGGCTTGGTGATGCTGCTGAAGAAGAGCATTGCCTCGGAGAAAAAGGCGATAGGCGAAATCCTGCGACTTTAGGAGGACAAGGCGAAGCTCTGCCATGAGATCGACCTGTTGAAGGAGAAGAATGCCGGCTGGAAGAAGCTACATGAGAATAGTAGTTCCTCGATGAAGATGCTGCAGGCCCTCGTCATGGAACAGAAGGAGGAGTTGGCGAAGCTCCGCATCGAGCACCCGACTGCTGTCAAGGTACGTAATGCGGCCGTGGAACAGATGATGAAGGCTCGCGTCGAGAAATCCCGCATCATGGATAGAATGAAGAAGATGGCAGAGGAGACACGCAAGGAGATGGAGGTCGTGCAGGCGATGAAGAAGCAGTTATGACTCCGCGGTGAATTAGATCATTTGGGGTGATAATCTTCCTTCTTCTTTTGCTGTTGTGTTTCATCTTTTGCTTCGGGTGTTTCGCTGCACGTGTCACATTCTCTGCGAGGCATGAATAGAACAATGGTTTTTTTAGGGAATGAATAGAACAATGCTAACAATGAGATGACTAGAAAATTAGATCATTTTTTATCGCCATATGGCACTGGGCTGCCGTGTTTCGTGCTCCTCTGTCGCAGTACTACTCCACTGGAAAACTTGAGTATACCGCACGGTTCTTTGCTCCTCCCCGATCAGGTCGTCGGCGCATTTATACGAGCATTAAAATCACAAGGCCCCCCTTCCAGCATTAATGAGCCGTCAAATCACAAAGGCCCTCACCTCTCGTGAAACCGACCAAGCTAGACTGCCCCGCCCTCTAGCCTTTTAAAAAATGTATACTTTTGTACAGCAGTAGTATCGATGGATTGCACCATGGAGCAAAACTTGAAATTAAAAAAAAGGTGGTACATATAGAGAGTGCCCGTCGCCAAATTATGCATATAGTACTATTAAAAAGGCTAGTCACAATAATGGTGTCCAGCACAACCCACCCCTCAAATAAAACTAAGCACCCTGGAATTCTTTGACAAAACTAAGCACCCTAAAATTCTTTGACAACTAAACTGCTGGCTATATGATGTTGGCCATATATATTGTACGTATATAATGTGAAGAAACGAGTGGTAGTACTATACCAACTAAAAGATGAAATGTAAGAAATACTAGTATGTACGTACTGAAGAGTTAAAGTAACAAGAAGAAACATAACATAGTTCTGTTGGGGGCTCAGCACAACACACCCCTCAAATTAAACTAAGCACACCTGAAATTAAACTATGCAACTAATCTGGTAGACACTGCATTAGAAGTTTAGAACCATCATGAGCAACAACACTGCCACCTTACTCGGAGTCCTCGTCCATGTCCTCGACTTCGTCCTTGTCCCTCTTCCTCTTGGCCGATACTTCTTTGCTTGAACCGCACACTTGGTTGTTGCTCTTCATCGAACCCTTGTAGATATTGATGCAAAGGTATCCATCCATTGCAGCGTAGTGGATGTGGTCTATATCTAGTACATTCCACTGCCATGCATGACGATGAAACATGTAATGAGGTTTCTCCAATTTACCGTACGAAGGATGAACCATGGCTCCTGCCAGGGTCAGCATTGAAGGCCAGCGAGAGGGCACCAGCCGATTCTACTGGAGGTCGAAGGTGTTGCCTACAACGAGGCCTATCCGACGCAGGACTTCTTTGTAGTTACCAAAGTCTACAGTAACGAATTTGACTAGGTTGCTCTCGAGGAAGTCCTTAAAATCCTGGCACTCAACGTCGGCATGCCATCTGTGGTTGACCAAGCATAAGTCATGCACGCAAACCTGGATCACAGCGGGCTTCTTCCTCTCTTCGTCCTTTAGATCTTCTCTCATCCCGGGACTGTGGTGTACTCAACATCTAGCCCAGCGACCCACTCATCATCTTAGTCTTCGAACATGCGTCTGAAGTGAGAAAGGCATCCTTTCACCTTCGCGGAAGAACGGGTGTAGATGACGTCGAACTCATCGCCGGTGATGGTTCTAACCTTGTACTCACCGCCGATCGGGGAGATTTGGGCCGCCATGGATTTGGGAGGAGGGTTAGGATTAGTGGAACTGCCGTAATGTGAAAGCACGGGACGACTATGAGCAAACCTCCGTAGTATTAAAGGACGTGCGGGGACGAGTAGGAGCGAACTGCCAGCGTGCGAACGGTAGGGTAGTGGCTTTCCATTCTCCCATGATACGGGCTTCCAAGAGCCCTTGGATCTGAGATCGAACAGTTGCATGGCGTGATTCTAGACCTATGGGTGAATATCCTATCCTGGAGGGTTATTCTGCAAATTTTCAGCAACTTAGCATGCGACCATTCGATCTCAGATCCAAGGGCTTCCATTAGCCCGTATCATGGTCGCGCCTACCACGACCGTCGCGTCGCTCGTGCGGTCGTGCCCTTGGAGATTTAACACGGTGCGTTAGGCTATCTGATGTTGGCATGTCATACATAGTCATCACTTAGTCACTGATACTACAACAAGGTTTTGGCTATAAGGTTGGCTATAAGTGTATTTTTTTTACTTCTCTCTATCTCTTTCTTCGTACTCCCTCCGTCCCATAATATACGAATGTTTTTGACACTGGTGTAGGGCCAAAAATGTTCTTATATTATGGGACATAGGGAGTACTAGTATTTATTGCATTTGCCAAGGAGTGACCTCTTCCAATGAAATGGTGTTGCTAAGTTTGCTTCATTTAATTAGCTATAGACTCAAAATTGTCTTTTCACCTAGGTACACGTGCTTAGAGCATCTCCAGTGTTTGGAGGCAACCTTGCCTCTAAACTGGGACCCACAGGTCTGCCTCTAACCATAGATGAAAACTCCGCAGTGTGCGGCCTCTAGCGTTAGAGACAAAGCCAGGCCCAAAATTAAATAAAATATGATGCATTTTTCAAACAACTCATCGGTCCCTCCAACACCTAACTGACTGACAATGGGGACATCAGAATATTTTATTCACCAAAAAGCATTGGAGGCCGGCGCTTAGCATAGAGGCAACAACAACAACAACAACAACAACAACAAAGCCTTTAGTCCCAAACAAGTTGGGGTAGGCTAGAGGTGAAACCCATAAGATCTCGCAACCAACTCATGGCTCTGGCACATGGATAGCAAGCTTCCGCGCACCCCTGTCCATAGCTAGCTCTTTGTCGATACTCCAATCCTTCAGGTCTCTCTTAACGGACTCCTCCCATGTCAAAATCGGTCGACCCCGCCCTCTCTTGACATTCTCCGCACGCTTTAGCCGTCCGCTATGCACTGGAGCTTCTGGAGGCATGCGCTGAATATGCCCAAACCATCTCAAACGATGTTGGACAAGCTTCTCCTCAATTGGTGCTACCCCAACTCTATCTCGTATATCATCATTCCGGACTCGATCCTTCCTCGTGTGGCCACACATCCATCTCAACATACGCATCTCCGCCACACCTAACTGTTGAACATGTCGCCTTTTAGTCGGCCAACACTCCACGCCATACAACATTGCGGGTCGAACCGCCGTCCTGTAGAACTTGCCTTTTAGCTTTTGTGGCACTCTCTTGTCACAGAGAATGCCAGAAGCTTGGCGCCACTTCATCCATTCGGCTTTGGTTCGATGGTTCACATCTTCATCAATACCCCCATCCTCCTGCAACATTGACCCTAAATACCGAAAGGTGTCCTTCCGAGGTACCACCTGGCCATCAAGGCTAACCTCCTCCTCCTCACAGCTAGTAGTACTGAAACCGCACATCATGTACTCGGTTTTAGTTCTACTAAGCCTAAACCCTTTCGATTCCAAGGTTTGTCTCCATAACTCTAACTTCCTATTTACCCCCGTCCGACTATCGTCAACTAGCACCACATCATCCGCAAAGAGCATACACCATGGGATATCTCCTTGTATACCCCTTCTGACCTCATCCATCACCAATGCAAAAAGATAAGGGCTCAAAGCTGACCCCTGATGCAGTCCTATCTTAATCGGGAAGTCATCAGTGTCGACATCACTTGTTCGAACACTTGTCACAACATTATTGTACATGTCCTTGATGAGGGTAATGTACTTTGCTGGGACTTTGTGTTTCTCCAAGGCCCACCACATGACATTCCGCGGTATCTTATCATAGGCCTTCTCCAAGTCAATGAACACCATATGCAAGTCCTTCTTATGCTCCCTATATCTCTCCATAAGTTGTCGTACCAAGAAAATGGCTTCCATGGTCGACCTCCCAGGCATGAAACTAAACTGATTTTTGGTCACGCTTGTCATTCTTCTTAAGCGGTGCTCAATGACTCTCTCCCATAGCTTCATTGTATGGCTCATCAGCTTAATTCCACGGTAATTAGTACAACTCTGAACATCCCCCTTGTTCTTGAAGATTGGTACTAATATACTCCGTCTCCATTCTTCTGGCATCTTGTTTGCCCGAAAAATGAGGTTGAAAAGCTTGGTTAGCCATACTATCGCTATGTCCCCGAGACCTTTCCACACCTCAATGGGGATACAATCAGGGCCCATCGCCTTGCCTCCTTTCATCCTTTTTAAAGCCTCCTTCACCTCAGACTCCTGGATGCGCCGCACAAAACGCATGCTGGTCTCATCAAAGGAGTCATTCAGTTCAATGGTAGAACTCTCATTCTCCCCATTGAACAGCTTGTCGAAGTACTCCCGCCATCTATGCTTAATCTCTTCGTCCTTCACCAAGAGTTGGCCTGCTCCGTCCTTGATGCATTTGACTTGGCCAATATCCCTCGTCTTCCTCTCCCGGATCTTAGCCATCTTATAGATGTCCCTTTAACCTTCCTTCGTGCCTAACCGTTGGTAGAGGTCCTCATATGCCCGACCCCTTGCTTCACCAACAGCTCGCTTTGCGGCCTTCTTCGCCATCTTGTACTTCTCTATGTTGTTTGCACTCCTATCCAGGTATAGGCGTCTGAAGCAATCTTTCTTCTCTTTAAGCGCCTTCTGGACATCATCATTCCACCACCAGGTATCCTTATCTTCGCTTCTCCTTCCCCTGGACACTCCAAACTCCTCCGAGGCCACCTTACGAATGCAAGTCGCCATATTCATCCACACATTGTCCGCATCCCCTCCTTCCTCCCAAGGGCCCTCCTTAAATACCCTCTCCTTGAACACCTGAGCTACCTCCCCCTTGAGCTTCCACCACTTCGTTCTAGCGACCTTGGCACGCCTATCCCGCTGGACACGAATCCGAAAGCGGAAGTCAGCAACCACCAGCTTATGCTGGGGTACAACACTCTCCCCAGGTATCACCTTACAGTCTAGGCACGCACGCCTATCTTCTCTTCTCGAGAGGATGAAATCAATCTGGCTAGAGTGTTGGCCACTACTAAAAGTCACCAGATGTGATTCTCTCTTTCTAAAGAGGGTGTTAGCTACAATCATGTTGTAGGCTAGAGCAAAGCTTAAGACATCTTCTCCTTCTTGATTCCTGATGCCATAGCCAAAGCCCCCATGCGCCCCTTCAAAACCTGTGTTAGATGTACCCACGTGGCCATTGAGGTCTCCTCCTATGAAGATCTTCTCACCAATCGGTACACTCCTAACCATGTCTTCCAAGCCTTCCCAGAACTCCCTCTTGGTGTTCTCATTGTGGCCTACTTGCGGGGCATATGCGCTGATAACATTGAGAACCAAGTCCTCAGCTACCAGCTTGACCAGGATAATCCGGTCCCCACGTCTCCTGACGTCTACCACTCCATACTTGAGGCTCTTGTTGATCAAGATGCCTACGCCATTTCTGTTTGCAGCCGTCCCCGTGTACCACAGCTTGAAGCCGGTATCCTCCACCTCCTTCGCCTTCTGTCCTCTCCAGTTGGTTTCTTGGACGCAAAGGATATCAACACCTCTCCTCACTGCTGCATCAACTAGCTCCCGAAGCTTCCCTGTCAGAGACCCTACGTTCCAGCTACCTAAGCGAATCCTCCTAGGCTCGGCTAGCTTCCTTACCCTTCGCACTCGTCAAGTCAAATGCGAAGACCCTTGCTCATTTTCCACTACATCCGGGCGCCGATGTAGCGCGCCACTAAGGATGCGACGATCCGATCCTCGCTCACTTGCCATCGTATCCGGATCAAGATACGGCGCGCCACTTGGGGGTGACGGCCTGGCCCTTGCCCATTTTCCACCACACCCGGGTTCCGATGTGGCGCGTCGCTGAGAGGGTTACGCCCCAACGAAAATCTTTTGGGTTTCATCTCCATAAGAGTGGCTGAGTTTTTACGTTGGCTCGCCAAGCCTATCACAACCCTCCTCCTTTACCCGGGCTTGGGACCGGCTATGTTGAGACAACATAGGCCGAGTTGGCGCTTAGCATAGAGGCCTCTCCAAGAATTTTTAGCCTAGAGGTGGGTGATGCAGTGTATAGAGGCAGTGTTCATGGGTCTATAGGCAGCCTTAGTGGCGCCAAATACTGACATTGTGGATGCCCTTAGCACCGTTTCTTCCTTGGGTCATCAAACTAGTCTCTCTCTTCTTGATTAACTTCCCACATTAGACTTTATGCCTATGTGGCAAGCTTAAGCACCTGTAGGACCAAGTAAGTACAGTAGGCGCTTTACATGGCATTTTTGCATATGTGGATGAAAGAGAGGCAAGGAAAAAGTGGAGAAGTGGGCTCTCATGCAAGAACCAACCTCTACTACTACATGGTGGAGCATTGGGAGAGGCACCTGTATGGAGGTGGTCAGGAATTGGGAGACTCCTGCCGGTCGTAGCGCCGCAGTTAAAATGATAATGGCAAGTCAAATCACAGGGCCCCACCTGTCCAGCAGTAACTCGCTGTCAAATCACACAGCCCTACGTTTGCAGCAGCCTACTCCCTCGTCTTCTCGCGTCTCTGTCGAACCGACTAGGCGGAACTGTCCCGCCACCTACCGGGCAGGAAAAGCCCCGCCCTCGACTTTTAAATAGTATATAGTATACTAATTTTGTAACCATGGATTGCGCCCGCGCCATGGAGCAAAGCGTCTAGAAAATGGCGGTACACATGTACGGAGTATATAGCACGCCCGTCGCGTTCGCGCCGCACCCCAGACGGTCGGTCGGTCTAGCACGCTGCTCTCCGAATGGAATGCGCGTCATATTGCGTTCGCACACACATGTGGGACGACAATTGAGAATTGACCATAGGCACACTCCCCGGCCCCACAAGTCGGGTGACTTAATAGAAGAGGGAGACGGGCGATAGTACTAGATAAGTGTTGTACTACGTTGGTGCCTGGACGATCCCTGCAAGACACGGACGATCAGTTCGTCCATGCATGTGACCAGACTCCAGCAGACACGCCTGGATTGGCTATCGTCTACATATCGTGCAGGCTGTGTTATACATGGCTGTAGTTGTGGTGAGAATTCTAAAAAAAGGTTTCTTGTCATCTCGCAAAATTATGTGTCATGTGCTTCGGATCACTACGAGGGTTAAACAGCGACAACTGAGTTGGGCTAGTCACTGGGGGCACATGCACGAACAGTGACTACTCGGCTTCCATCTAGGTCAAGCCGGCTATGTTAATTAGGACATCTATCGACGGACCCCTTTTCTACGAGTTTATCTTTAATTTGAGCTTTGTTCCTCGTCTAGTTTGTCCATCGGGATTCATGTTGTCTCCTTTGGGCAGTGAGGTTATGATTTCTTGTCATGTGGCATTTTTTCGTGTTATATGTTATAATCCGGCGATTCAGATCAAAATGACGACAAGTGCGCCTCTGGCCCATGTGCATGAAGACTTCTCGACAATCATTGACGAGGTCAAGCCGGCTCCGGTAGACAAAAGAAAACTAAGTACTAGTCCACTATATAGGCAGGAGCCTCCGCGCTTGCTTGCTAGTGTTGCTCTCTTCACACTGTCTCGGCCTCTCCAGATCTAAACACGATAGCGGTGGCCACTCTCTCTCTCTCTGCTCATCGCTGGTCACAGATCCAGCCGGATCCTCTCCGCCGGGGAAGGTGAGAAGGTGCAATGTTCACGCGGTCGTCCTCGGCGGCGGATCTTACCCACTGCTGGGTGCGTCCCGATCAGCCTGCCTTGCCGTCCTCTCCCAAGCATCGCTGGCGAGGGAGGGCCTCCGACCCCTTCTTCCTCACTGCCGTAGTGTGGGCAGATCCGGCCTCCCGCCGCCCACCTAGCGACATCCCGGCGACCATCAGGTATAACTTCCTTCGAAACCGGCATTGCTCTACTTCCCAAGCTCCCGACATTGCTGCATTTGTAACTTTTACTATTTCTCAGGCCCCCTCGTAGATAGGATCGATCGGCTGTTCGAAAACCACCTAATTTTTTACGTTTAAGAGGTAAAACTAGTTCATGCACTCGAATCTAGTACAACTTGGTTCAAACAAGGAAGAAAGGGGGTGGGGGTGGGGGAGGATTTGTTACCTGAATCTAGGACTTGGTCTAACGAGGAAATAATGGGGGCGAAAAGTAGCAGAGACTGGCTATCCAACTGGTCTCTAGATCAAATAGGGAAATAAAGGGAAACGCAGTACAAACTCAATATAAACCCGATCTATTGGTTGAAAAGGGAAAGAAAGTGGGGACTGGGGGACAAGTCAACAGAGTAAGTCCAGCGCTAGATTTGCTAGCATCACACAGTATAAGGTGGCTATACCGAACAAAAATGGGACCAACCCAGATATCCTGTTCTGATGTTTGTTGCCCCGAGCCACTCTTATCTAATGCCACTTGTAAAATGTAGCAGTCGCACTGTTAAAAGTAAGGACACGTTAAACCAATGTTGTTTTCAATGTAATGCCTCCAGTAATATGAATCAATGGCACTTCTTTACATGTCCTGCTAAAATTTCCCATTAAGATAAGTTGGTTCTTTCCGTTAGAAATGCAACTGTCCTGGTCCGCATACTCTCCCGTGCCCAAAGTAATGTCGTATTTAACGGTTGTCATAGTTAATCCTAATGCCCACACTAATATCTAGCAATGCCACTACTTTAGAAATTGCTATTGTCCTGTAGGATTGCCATTCAGATAAGGAACATGCTTCTTTTCATTTGATGCATGTTTCATCACTTGTTAGTCACCCTCCTTTCCACCTTTTTTGTGCAAACAGAGATATACATTTCATGCTCGATCTTAGTTGAACTACACAAACGATATCCAAATTATAGTTGAGCATTCCAAGAGCTTCACAACCAACCTTGATGTTGCTCAATTTTATTGCAACTAATGAAGAAGAAGCTCTGTGGGTTTCGTTTTCTGATGGAAATGGAACCGGGGCTGGAGCCCTTTTCTTAAAAAAAATTGAAGAAGAAGCTGCTAGCTCACGGGACATTGCTTCATTTTAGGTGAACTACACCAAAAGGTCCCATGAATTGAATCATCCATGTTGGTGACTGAAAGAGCCAGCTTCAGCATCCCAGTCTAAGCACCCTGGCCTCCATCCTTGCGACGCACGGTACACCTCGTTTGCCACCTGCTCGACCCTAGTGTCACTGATAAAATGAAGTAATAATACAGTTAAAATAGAGCGAGTGTCATCTATATCATTTCATTTCCAATGAAGATAAAGGAAGTGTTTCTTTTTGTTAAAGTATGTTTCATCAACTAGTCCCATTGTTAATGTTTAAGAGTTTCTACAAAGTGGGGTGCTTAATTTTAGTTGATATGTACAAAAATAGAGATTTGAATGTCTCAAGGCACCTCCTTGTACTACTGCTGTACACTGATGTTCATCACTGGCAGAAGGTGTATCTGGGAGACTTGGGACGATGTCCAGTATGAGGCGTACCGAATGAGGTGTCGCAGGGCCCATCTCGCCCTTGCAGCATGGCATACTATGATACTATCGCAATATTTTCTTCTATTTATTTTTTGTGTTTCATCAACTAGTGCCACTATAATGTAATCACGCTTTTTCATTATCTGTGCAAACAAGGTTATTCAGCTGCATTTTGGTGGAACTGCACAAATGGACGTATGGAACCGGCATATATGCAGAGTGCGAGGTGTGCCAAGTAAAAATTACCGACACCAACCATGCTGCATGCACGCATTGGCATCCACCACAACCAGTGGGATGTGTGGCGCTCTCTGTGGACGGATCTTTCTCAGCAGCAAATCCTCTAACCAAATACTAGTAGCTTATATTGGCAGTTTTCTAGGGAGTACTCTTTTCTGAAAGAAGCACCAATCTATTTTTCTTTATTTGTACACTGTGTCACAACTTTGACCCAAATGTGCAGAGCTATTTTAGGGTGATTGGCGTAGTACTCGGAGACTGATTGTAAGCATGATTTTCATTAGCTGTCACACTGATTGTCAGCATGAGCAGGTGGAAGATTAGGTTAGTGCGAAGCTTACCTTAAACCCTACCACCGCCGTCGAAACAAGGCGAGTGTCGAGGGAACCATGGAGACCGTCGGGGAAGTGACGTCGCGCCATCCGGCCTCCTATTGCGGTGGGAGAATGAATACTCCGGTGGCTCCGTCTGGCTCTGCACCCTCACGAATGACACACCATACTCGCTTGATTCGTTATCCTCTGGGTGCTCGACCTTCGACCTGTACACCCACCACCTCCGCCTGACTGTCGCCTCGGGCGAATTTGTCTGCTCCATCACCCATAGGAGATACTCGATGAACTCAGGGGACTGTGGCGTGACTGCCGCCGAGGAGTACATGTACATCGCCGCCCTCATCGCCGCCGTCTCGCTCTTTCGCATACATTGCCACATGGCCCGCACCGTCCTTGAAATCTCCCACTCATTGTCAAACCAACTAAGGATCTCCTTCAACCTGGCTAACTTTGCCTAGTCGCCGCCAGCGATCTGCCTGATTCGCTGCTGCATCCTCTCCATAGATGTCGTTCTGAGTGGTCCGGTGCTAGCTTTGGAAGATGGGAGGAGAGACGGTGGTCTTGCAATAGAGAAGAGGGAGAGGAGAGGAGGTAGTTTTGGAATGGAGATGATGGAGAGGAGAGGAGGTGGTTTTGGAATGGAGATGATGGAGAGGAGAGGAGGTGGTTTTGCAATGGAGAGAAGATCAGAAGAGGGAGAGGCGAGACGGTGGTTTTGGAATGGGGATGATGGAGAGGAGAGGAGGTGGTTTTGGAATGGAGATGATGGAGATGAGAGGAGGTGGTTTTTCAATGGAGAAGATCAGAAGAGGGAGAGGCGAGACGGTGGTTTTGGAATGGAGATGATGGAGAGGAGAGGAGGTGGTTTCGCAATGGAGAAGAGGGAGAGGAGCGTGCGGCAGCGATTTAGGATTGGGCGAGAGGGCCGGCGCGTTGTGACTTGATCAAAATCAAAATCAATTTACCCTTCAATTAAGAAAGCGACCCCACATTGACTAGTCTCCCTTTTATTCTGGGTCATAATTGACCAGGCTTTTCGCACATAAAATATATGTTATACGTTGCAGAAATAATAAAATTTGAAAGTACATTCAGATACGAACCAAACTATATAATTTTTGGTGACATGCATTCACATTTTGCTTGTCACATACAGTACGTGGTCAAACTTTGACCCAAAATACGCAAAACAACAAAAAAATACTTCCAAGACCAGCGCCGCTCTTCCGCTCTTCTCCTCTTAAACCACCGCCGCTCCTCTCCTGTTCCAATCTAAATCCAGCGCCGCTCCTCTCCTCTTCCATTTCAAAACCACCGCCCCTCCTCTCCTGTTCCAGTCCAAAACCAGCGTCGCTCCTCTCCCGTTCTAATCCAAAACCAGCGCCGCTCCTCTCCTCTTCCATTCAAAAACCACCGCCGGCGAGTGAAGGTGCTGTGGAGAAGTAGATCGATGGAGGAGTACAACCGATACGTGAGGATCGCAGACGGCGACCCTGTGAAGCTAGCTTGGATGTTGGAGATACAGTCTTGGTTTGACAACAAGGACCAACTAGCGGCGACGGCGACATCCATGGCCAAATATCTACAACAGAGTGAAAAGGTGGCGATACTCCCAGAGGGAGTCGCGCCGGAGTACATAGGGCTGCTCCTCTGGGCCATGGAGCAAACTGATTCACCGAATCCGATCGTGAGGGAGCGGTGGTGGGAGTATCGATCCCAGATGGAGCATCCACCAGAGATTGAAGGATCGAGCATCTACAGGGTGCCGTTTGTGAGAGTGTCCTGCCAGAGCGAGCCGGTGGAGTCTTCGTCGACCGAACCCAACTGCAAGAGGAGAAAAGCAGTTGGCCCAACGACGCTTCTCCGCCATCGTCTCCCTCGCCGTTCACATCGTCTCACGGGGCGGCTGTCTGCCGCCGAGGAATAGGAGGGGGCTGCCCCCCCCCCCCAGCCCAATAGTTGGGCAGTTTGTGAATTGTCAGGAGGAGCTTAGGGTTGTCAGTATTTGCAGGTTGTGATTTGTGTTTTGTGTTGTGTATTTTGAGAGTACTTTCAGATATGAATGTCTTTTGAATTTCAGATTTGCAGTATTGAGCATATGAAGAATT
>NC_041385.1:338826574-338831803 GCF_002162155.2 Triticum dicoccoides
TGAATTGTCAGGAGGAGCTTAGGGTTGTCAGTATTTGCAGGTTGTGAATTGTGTTTTGTGTTGTGTATTTTGAGAGTACTTTCAGATATGAATGTCTTTTGAATTTCAGATTTGCAGTATTGAGCATATGAAGAATTTTATGAATTCTAGAGATCTATTTTTAGCACTTAAAAAATGTAGTTTCATAGGAGTATAAAAGTGCAGACGAGAAGAAACTGCAAGTTTCAGTTTCAGATAAGAAACTGCAAGTTTAGTTTCAGATAAGAAACTGCAACTTTCAGAGGCAGAGCATTTATATTAACACGGCCTTTTCAAACAGGGTTAACATCATGTTGGAAGTTTTATTCGTGGTCGAAAATGGAACTACCAGCCAGTTAACATCATGCTGATCAACGTTCATGCATAGCACATCTTCATATGATGTACAGTTAAAATGCCCACACAATGTTGAGTGTGCAAAACACACAGGAAACGAGGGACGAAGTTTTGGCAAGTGTTGGACGTGGTTTTGGGCTGCCCCGTCTAGTCTTTCATTTTTAACATGCGCAGCCCACAACCTCAGATGGGAGGACCTGTTTGTATTTTCTTAGGGCCGTCATGTATCGACCGGCCTATGGACCTCACATCCGAGGTTTTATTTTTGGCAGCCCAATTTGCGTATTTTTTTTGAAGAAAACGCAAAGGTCTGTTCTATTTTTTTATATAAGAATAGGAACGCCAGGTACAACTTATGTTTCCCTTCTAACTATATTATATATATTGAAATTATTTTATATGTTATTATATATTATTTTTATTGTCATCATATATTTAACAGATACTTACATATGTAAGAAAACAATATCCCACATGTTATTAACTTATAAAAATAATTTCTTAACAAATAAAATCCTGGATTGTTTTGGCACGAAAATCCTAGTGATTTTATACAAAAGCTTGGTAAGATTGAAGGATGAATGTAATAATATCACTTATTATTTAAATATATTTATAACAAAATGCTCAACCCTTTTTTATTTTTTGATAACATTGCTGGCCCAACCCAACATTATAATTAGAATCAGCCCAGCAAAATCGTGTATCTAGATAAAGTGCAAATGGCCTGTAATTTTTAGGAAATAAAATAAATGGGCCGTATGAAAGCTACATTAATTTTTCACCCAACCCAGCTAATGGCTGTAATTCAAAAAAAAGATCAAATTGACTGTAAATTCTACCGCACAAAAAAACAGGACTGTAAATTCTGAAAAAATGGGTTGAATACGTGCCACATTTTTGGAGGCTGAAATGTGGGCCAATAGGTCGAAGCCAACGCAAGTCGTTGTCAATTTAGTCAACAAATGATACTGACATGTTAGCCGTTGGATGTAAAACCAACGGCTGGCATTCATCTTCAATCTCTCGTCTTCTTCCTCCAGCACCGTTGGGACCACTTCCCGCCTCCTGCTGCTAGCAGCTCTGCTTAGCACGCTTCGCTATGAAGCTACTCCACCATTGGTCAGGCCATCCCTCCACCCCTCCACACCTCCTGTTCTTCTCCACCGACTGCCGAACCACACCGCACTAGAACCAATTAACCCTCGTACACCTCTCCGTCTGCGACTCTACTCCCGCGTCTTCCCATCTCCGTCTCGTTGCTGTCCGGGTGTCACGCCCCCGATTCGACTGTACACTAATCATACACGCAAATGTGTACGATCAAGATCAGGGACTCACGGGAAGATATCACAATACAACTCTAGACACAAATCAAAATAATACAAGCTTTATATTACAAGCCAGGGGCCTCGAGGGCTCGAATACATAGCTCGATACACAAAAGTCAGCGGAAGCAACAATATCTGAGTACAGACATAAGTTAGACAAGTTTTTCCTTAAGAAGGCTAGCATAAACATCAATGATCGGAGAGGCAAGGCCTCCTGCCTGGGACCACCTAACTACTCCTGGTCGTCGGCGGGCTCCACGTAGTAGAAGGCACCCTCTGGTAGAAGTAGTAATCGGCGGGGGTGGCATCCGGCTCCTGGGATCCACCATCTGGTTGCAACAACCAGAAAGAAGGAAGAAGGGGGGGAAAGGGTAGCAAAGCAACCGTGAGTACTCATCCAAAGTACTCGCAAGCATCAGATCTATACTAAGTATGCATTGGTATCAAATGGAAGGGTTGTATCTGTGGACTGAACTGCAGCATGCCAGAATAGAGGGGGAAGGCCTAGCCTATCGAAGACTAGCATCTTCATGCAGCTCCAAGCATCTTGCAGCATGTAGAAGAGTAAAGAATAGCAGTTTATAATTAACAAGCATGTTGTACATTAATGCCCAGAGATCCTTCCTCGACTCCCTGCGAGAAAGCAATCCCGGAGCCACATATCTCAAGTATCCATTTGTAGTTGTATAAGATCAGGATATAAGTCTGAACGTCCATTTCCGTGGACATGGTATTCGAATATATAACTTCCCTGCAGGGGTGCACCACGTTACCCAACACGCTCGATCACTCTGGCCGGACACACCTTTCTGGGGTCAATGCCCGCCCTCAGAAGATCAACACGTCGCAGCCCTACCTAGGCTCAGCAGAGAGGTCCCCGCTGGTCTACATCCTAAGCACTCCGGGGTCTTGGGCCCATCGCCCGCAGCACTCCGGGTCATTGCGAGCAGGGTGGATACCAGCACCGCCTCAGATGGCCAGCACGATCCGACCGTGCCGCACTTCTGAACTGGACGTCTGACAAAGATTCGTCTGGTACTGCGACGTCGAGGCCCATAACTGTTCTCGCGTGGTGGTTAGTGCGTAAAGGCCAAAGGCCAACTCAAAACAAATACCCAAACCTGTTAGTGCATTATTAAAAGGAGTGACGGCTGTCGGGACAAGTCCGGAGCTATCACCCCCTCCTGGGTGATACCGCTAAACAGCCAGCCGCCACTGTCACATTGCACTGGTGCTCTCCGGGCCCGCCCGGCTTTCACAACGGCCTCCATTAAAGTCAAGGTAATTGTGTGTCCAGACATCAAGGGGAAAACCCGAAGAAGCACCCCCGGTGGATTCCACTCAATGTAATCATCAAGGTGAACGTAAGAGGGACCACCCTCGAGGTTCATACTTGAGGTGTTGAACGACTAAGCCGTATTGGGAATGGTGAAAGAGGAAATCACCCTCGATGACCACGACCGAATAGCTACACTACACAATTATCATCAGGAGTGCGTTATGAGGGATCACCCTCGGCACTCGATAGTAGCTCTACAAAATCGAGCAACAAAAGGGGCGTGATGTGATGTGAGGTGTCGGGCTCTGGTTGTCGATCACGTTGATCGAGGCATCGATGATGAAGCAGCGGCAACAAGGACAAGGTGGGGGTCACTGATGGATCACCAACCATCCTATACTAAGCAGTTTAGGATAAGCAGGTAGGTAACAATAGCAGGTACAAAAGTAGGCTATGCATCAGAATAGGAGCAAACAATAACAGTACCAAAATCTAATGCAAGCATGAGAGTATAGAATGGGCGATATCAGGATGATCAAAGGGGGGGCTTGCCTGGAAGCTCTGCTGAAACGGAAGAAGGGTCGCCGTCGACGTAGTCGATCATAGGGGCATCAGTAGCGGTCTCGAGGTCTACCGGAGAGAAGAGGGGGAAGAAACAGTAAATACACGCAAACATAGCATGACAAGACAACAGGAAGAGCTAGACGTGTTCTAACGCGGTGCTACATGTTACCGGCGAAGGGGGATAACATCCGGGAATGTTTTCCCAAAGTCTGGCATTTTCGGACAGATGAAATTGAGGGGAAAGGTTGCATGTTTGCTATGCTAAGGACGTGTGGCAGAAGAACGGACCGCGTATCCGGATTCGTCTCAAAATTCTAAGCAACTTTCATGTAGAAAACTTTTTCATCCGAGCTACGTTTAATTTCTATTAATTTTCAAAGTTTAATTAATATTCTGAAATTAATTTTAATACGAAAATAAATGCTAAAATGCTAGGCGCACCCAACACAGCGTCCACAAAAGTGCACACAGTGGCTGACAGGTGGGCCAGGGGGTCCCAGTTGACCAGTCAACGTTTGACTGGTCAACAGGGGATGGGGCCCCCTGTCATAGACTCATCTAACTAATTAATAGTTTTAACTAACTAATCTAGTTCATTAGATTAATTAAGATTAATTAATTAAGTTAATCAATCATTTAACTAATTAATTAATTATTTTTATTAATATTTTTTTCTTTTTTTAAAACAGGGGCGTGGGGACCCCTTGGCAGTGGCCCAGGGGCCAGCCGGGGCGGGTTATCGGGCGTGTGGATGCGGGTGCCCGACGGGACGAACCTGGGAGCAGTGTAGCCCGCCCAGGCGTGGAGGCGAGGCCGCTGGGCGCGGCGAGGTGCCGACAGCCGCCAGCAACGGCGAGCGGCGGGGTCGTCTGGCCGCGCGACAGGGGAAGAGGCCCCGGACGCGGCCTTGGCCAGGCAGGCGCGACCGGGAGGACAAGCGGGCGCGGCCAGGGGACGGCCGGTCACGGCCAGGGGGCGCGTTCCGGCCAACGTGGCACGGGCGCGGACCGCGGCCAACGGCCAGAGCTTGGGCGTGGCCGAGCGCGAGGCTGCGGCACAGCCGCTGCCGAAGCAGCAGTATGGCAAGCATGCAGAGCAGGGGCCCAACCCCAGGCAGATGTGCACGCGCGAGGGGGGAACTGGGGCGGCCAGAGACGCGGGGGAAAAAGCACGGCTACGAAGAGCTCATGGCCATGGCGGACGATGGCTTCTGGTTGGGCGGCGAAGGCCTACGGTCGAGACGGTGTGCAAGGGCGCATAGGGACTGCGATGCGGGGCGCGCGAGCTCGCGCGTAGCACGCGGCCACGGGCGCGGACGCGACAAGCGCAAGGCCCAGGCGCGGCCACGGTGATGAAGGACGGCAGGGGAAAAGGGGATACGGCGAGGGGCTCACCCTCCATTGATGGGAAGAGTGGCGGTGAAGCGTGAGGGAGCCGGGGACGACGAGGCGACGGGGATGAGCGTGGCGACGGCGACGCGGCTTCAGGCGCCCACGGGGCGGCGCTCGGTGCGGTGGCGCCGGCGTCGGCGTAGTAGATGGAGGAGAAGCACACGGACTCGACGAACGGGCACGGTGGTTGCCGGTCGTCATGGTGGAGACGGATGGCGGCGACGACGGCGTTCGTCGATGGCGGATCTGGGCATGAGGGAGTGTGATGAGGGAGAGAGGGGGCGAGGGA
>NC_041385.1:338832333-338850211 GCF_002162155.2 Triticum dicoccoides
GCCGGTTGGGGTGGGATGGGCCGAGGCCCAGGGGTAGTGGGGAGGCCTTTTATTTTGTTTTCTTTGTTTTGTGTTTTGTTTTCTGCTTTACATTTATTCTTTTTACTATTTTAGTTTTCTTTTATTTTTGAATAGAAATTACCTTTATAAAATATAGTAACAACACCTAAATTGGTTTTACTAATTATACCACTGCCACATTTAGTTTGAGGCTCAATTAAAATATTTTAGTATTTCTATAAATTTAAAAGCATTTAACAATTCTTTTTAGCCACGGTTATATACATAAAAGGGCATTGGAATATTTTACAAAAGTGTTGGTTCACCCCCATAATTAGTTATGGAATGTTTGCCACACTTTGAATATTTTATTTTGCATGTTTGAGAATTTGAATTTTGGGCTTTAATTTGAATTTGAGATTGAACTAAGATTTTGGATCAAGTGAGGATTATCAACAGTAATGTGATGACATGTCACCATTAACAGGGGATTACTATAGCTTAATTATCCGGGCGTCACAATTCTCCTCCACTACAAGAAATCTCGTCCCGAGATTTAGGAGGTAGAAAGAAACAAAAGCAGGGTATTCAGCTCGAAGACGATCCTCGAGTTCCCAAGTGGCTTCATTTTCAGAAGGATTTGACCACTGATTTTCTTTTTTGAATTTTGATAGCCCTTAGACGGGTGCGACGTTCATCTTGATCAAGAACACGGATCGAATGCTCTCTATAAGTGAGATCATCTTGCAGGGGTTGACTTTTTAAGCCATGTGGTTGTTGCGAAAGGACTTGCGACTCAGGGCATCAGCCATGTCATTAGCCTTGCCAGGGGTATAAGAAATACCGTAGTCATAGTCTGTAATTGCTACCATACATTGCTGCTGATGGAGATCAAGATCTAGCTGAGTGACAGATACTTCAGACTTATGATCGGTGAAGATCTCACAACGATTACAAAAAAAGGAAATGCCGCCACAATTTAAGTGCAATTTAACGGTAGCAAGTTCAAAGTCATGGACTGGGTAGTTCTTCTAGAAATACATTTTGGAATTCCCGAACGACTGGAGCGTTTTCCATTCTCACAAGAGGAGAAGAGTAGCGCAATAAAGGAATAATCTGTGCTTCGACATTTCGAACAAGATGAGCATGGTAGCTTACTATCTCCTCGAAGGATGTAGTAGATGGACGGGTTTAGTGGCGCAAATGATAGAAGCGGTATGTGTTTTCAATCATTCCATTCTCGAAATGAGGTTGATATCTGACAGACTTCAAATCAATGGAGAAACCATGGAATTCCAACCATTCAATTTTAGCTGGGACGTTGTGACTAACCATGGTGGTTCGACATTGGTCCGTGAAAGGCAACTTGGAATTTTGCAAAGTGATGGCGGTTCCAACAGGTAAGGAACGCCTGTGGCTATCCCACAATTGAGCAGCGGGACCTTTCAGGTAATAGGCCGCGAAGGTGACATAGTTGGCAGGGGCTACATTAGTAGACTCCAATTCAAAAGTGATGTCACGAAGTCAGTCATCAACATCAAGGGGTTGAGTTAAGTAGCGGTAGCTGACAGGGTTGAGACGCGCAAAGTTTTGCAGAGTTGCTGGGTCGGGTTGTTGATTCATAATGGGGCGCGGAAATTGAGCCATGACTACTTCCATGAACTCTTGATTCAGCTTAACTGTTGTATCATTCCGACCATGAATTAGGGTGATGGTGGATTGTCGCCACCACGGCCATAACTAGCGGGTCTAACCATCCTACTTAGATGCAACAGGGGGTAGTTTAGCAAGGGTTGGTGCAAGTGTATGGAGTCATTCATGGTGTAACTTGAACAGTGAGCAAGGGCGCGGTATGTACAAAGCAATAGTCATTGAAGACATACCGATACATATGTGGGGCAAATTACACGCTGCTCGTACGAGTGCGGATAAGAGAAACATCATAGACATACCAGGCGGCACGCATGCACGCGATGGAAGGCTACAACAACGGAACATAGCAAAGGCTACATCAGCATCAGTGAAAACCTCTGGAGCAAGGAATTAGCAAGTGACGATGCAAGGTGCCCTCGATAAGATCCTGAGGTCAGTGAATAAGGCAAAGCATAACTTGACCCTCAATTCGAGAAAGCCATAGTACAAATCTCTGGGTGGATGTGATCACGAGAACCTAATGTTAGATTTTGCAAAATCATTAACCCTAATAGAAGAGAGATCAAAGTCCCAGAGTATAGACGAGGAGTAAAAGATCCTAATACCACCCAATGGCGACGTGGGCCGATAAGCCACACAGCCATGTTAGTAAATCAGTTTTTTCCAAGTCTAGACTTAACTTCGGCCAAGGAGTTGGAAAGGGGGATCCTATAGGCAGTCGGCTCTGATACCAACTTGTGACGCCCCCGATTAGACCGTACACTAATCATACACGCAAATTTGTATGATCAAGATCGGGGACTCACGGGAAGATATCACAACACAACTCTAGACACAAATCAAAACAATACAAGCTTTATATTACAAGCCAGGGCCTCGAGGGCTCAAATACATAGCTCGATACACAAGTGTCAGCGGAAGCAACAATATTTGAGTACAGACATAAGTTAGACAAGTTTTTCCTTAAGAAGGCTAGCATAAACATCAACGATCGAAGAGGCAAGGCCTCCTGCCTGGGACCTCCTAACTACTCCTGGTCGTCGGCGGGCTCCACGTAGTAGAAGGCACCCTCTGGGTAGAAGTAGTAGTCGGCGGGGGTGGCATCTGACTCCTGGGATCCACCATCTGGTTGCAACAACCAGAAAGAAGGAAGAAGGGGGAAAAGGGTAGCAAAGCAACAGTGATTACTCATCCAAAGTACTCGCAAGCATCAGATCTATACTAAGTATGCATTGGTATCAAATGGAAGGGTTGTATCTGTGGACTGAACTGCAGCATGCCAGAATAGAGGGGGAAGGCCTAGCCTATCGAAGACTAGCATCTTCACGCAGCTCCGAGTATCTTGCAGCATGTAGAAGAGTAAAGAATAGCAGTTTATAATTAACAAGCATGTTGTACATTAATGCCCAGAGATCCTTCCTCGACTCCCTGCGAGAAAGCAATCCCGGAGCCACATATCTCAAGTATCCATTTGTAGTTGTATAAGATCAGGATATAAGTCTGAACGTCCATTACCATGGACATAGTATTCAAATATATAACTTCCCTGCAGGGGTGCACCACGTTACCCAACACACTCGATCACTCTGGCCAGACACACCTTTCTGGGGTCAATGCCCGCCCTCGGAAGATCAACACGTCGCAGCCCTACCTAGGCTCAGCAGAGAGGTCCCCGCTGGTCTACATCCTAAGCACTCCGGGGTCTTGGGCCCATCGCCCGCAGCACTCCGGGTCATTGCGAGCAGGGTGGATACCAACACCGCCTCGGATGGCCAGCACGATCCGACCGTGCCGCACTGCTGAACTGAACGTCTAACAAAGCTTCGTCTGATACTGCGACGTCGAGGCCCATAACTATTCTCGCATGGTGGTTAGTGCGTACAGGCCAAAGGCCAACTCAGAACAAATATCCAAACCTGTTAGTGCATTATTAAAAGGAGTGATGGCTGTCGGGACAAGTGCGGAGCTATCACCCCCTCCCGGGTGATACCTCTAAACAGCCAGCCGCCACTGTCACATCGCACTGGTGCTCTCCGGGCCCGCCCGACTTTCACAACGGTCTCCATTAAAGTCAAGGTAATTGTGTGTCCAGACATCAAGGGGAAAACCGGAGGAATCACCCCCGGTGGATTCCACTCAGTGTAATCATCAAGGTGAACGTAAGAGGGACCACCCTCGAGGTTCACACTTGAGGTGTTGAACGACAGAGCCGTATCGGGATTGGTGAAAGAGGAAATCACCCTCAATGACCACGACCGAATAGCTACACTACACAATTATCATCAGGAGTGCGTTATGAGGGATCACCCTGGGCACTCGATAGTAGCTCTGCAGAATCGAGCAACAAAAGGGGCGTGATGTGATGTGAGGTGTCGGGCTCTGGTCGTCGATCACGTTGATCAAGGCATCGATGATGAAGCAGCGGCAACAAGGACAAGGTGGGGGTCACTGATGGATCACCAACCAACCTATACTAAGCAGTTTAGGATAAGCAGGTAGGTAACAATAGCAGATACAAAAGTAGGCTATGCATCAGAATAGGAGCAAACAATAACAGGAGCAAAATCTAATGCAAGCATGAGAGTATAGAATGGGCGATATCAGGATGATCAAAGGAGGGGCTTGCCTGGAAGCTCCGCTGAAATGGAAGAAGGGTCATCGTCGACGTAGTCGATCACAGGGGCATCAACAGCGGTCTCGAGGTCTAACGCGATGCATAACAAGACAACAGGCAGAGCTAGACGTGTTCTAACGCGGTGCTACATGTTCCCAGCAAAGGGGGATAACATCCGGGAATGTTTTCCCGAAGTCTGGCATTTTCGGACAAATGAAACGGAGGGGAAAGGTTGCATGTTCTCTATGCTAGGGACGTGTGGCAGACGAGCGGACCGCGTATCCAGATTCCTCTCGAAATTCTGAACAACTTTCATGTAGAAAACTTTTTCATTCGAGCTACGGTTTAATTTCTATTAATTTTCAAAATTTTATTAATATTCTGAAATTAATTTTAATACGAAAATAAATGCTAAAATGCTAGGCGCACCCAGCACAGCGTCCACAAAAGTGCACACAGTGGCTGACAGGTGGGCCAGGGGGTCCCAGTTGACCAGTCAACGTTTGACTAGTCAACAGGGGGTGGGGCCCCTGTCATAGACTCATCTAACTAATTAATAGTTTTAACTAACTAATCTAGTTCATTAGGTTAATTAAGATTAAATAATTAAGTTAATCAATCATTTAACTAATTAATTCATTATTTTTATTAATATATTTTTTATTTTATTTTTTTTAAACAGGGGCGTGGGGCCCCCTTGGTAGTGGCCCAGGGGCCAGCCGGGGCGGGTTATCTGGCGTGTGGGTGCGGGTGCCCGACGGGGCGAACCTGGGGGCAGCGTAGCCCGCCCAGGCGTGGAAGCGAGGCCCCTGGGCGCGGCGAGGCGCCGGCAGCCGCCAGCAACGTCGAGCGGCAAGGTCGTCCGGCCACGCGACAGGGGAAGAGGCCCCGGACGCGGCCATGGCCAGGCAGGCGCGACCGGGGGGACAAGCGGGCGCGGCCAGGGGACGGTCGGTCACGGCCAGGGGGCGCGTTCCGGGCGCCGTGGAGCGGGCGCGGACCGCGGCCAACGGCCGGAGCTTGGGCGGCACGGGCGTGGCCGAGCGCGAGGCTGCGGCGCAGTCGCTGGCGAAGCAGCAGCTGGGCAAGCACGCAGAGCAAGGGCCCGACCCCGGGAAGATGTGCACGCGCGAGGGGGGGACTGGGGCGGCCAAAGATGCGGGGGAAAAAGCACGGCTACGAAGAGCTCGTGGCCATGGCGGACGATGGCTTCTGGTTGGGCGGCGGAGGTCTACGGTCGCGACGGTGTGCAAGGGCGCTTAGGGACTGTGATGCGGGGCGCGCGAGCTCGCGCGTAGCACGCGGCCTCTGGCGCGGACGCGGCGAGCGCAAGGCCCGGGCGCGGCCACGGTGAGGAAGGACGACAGGGGAAAAGGGGATACGGCGAGGGGCTCACCCTCCGTTGATGGGAAGAGTGGCGGTGAAGCGTGAGGGAGCCGGGGACGACGAGGTGACGGGGATGAGCGTGGCGACGGCGACGCGGCTTCAGGCGGCCACGGGGCGGCGCTCGGTGCGGTGGTGCCAGCGTCGGTGTAGTAGATGGCGGAGAAGCACGCGGACTCGACGAACGGGCACGGTGGTTGCCGGTCGTCGTGGTGGAGACAGATTGCGGCGACGACGGCGTTCGTCCATGGCGGATCTGGGCACGAGGGAGTGTGACGAGGGAGAGAGGGGCTGCCTTATCCCCTCGCCGGGGCGTCGCCGGCGAGGTGGTCCGGCTGGGGCAAGCCCCTCGGTCGGTCGAACAGAAGACGACCGCGAGGGGGGCAGTGGGCTGGCCGGTTGGGGTGGGATAGGCCGAGGCCCACGGGGAGTGGGGATGCCTTTTATTTTGTTTTCCTTTGTTTTGTGCTTTGTTTTCTGCTTTACATTTATTCTTTTTACTATTTTAGTTTTCTTTTATTTTTGAATAGAAATTAGCTTTATAAAATATAGTAACAACACCTAAATTGCTTTTACTAATTATACCACTGGCACATTTAGTTTGAGGCTCAATTAAAATATTTTATTATTTCTATAAATTTAAAAGCATTTAACAATTCTTTTTAGCCACGGTTATATTCATAAAAGGGCATTGGAATATTTTACAAAAGTGTTGGTTCACCCCATAATTAGTTATGGAATATTTGCCACACTTTGTATATTTTATTTTGCATGTTTGAGAAATTTGAATTTTGGGCTTTAATTTGAATTTGAGTTTGAACTAAGATTTTGGATCAAGCAAGGATTATCAACAGTAATGTGATGACATGGCACCATTAACGGGGGGATTACTGTAGCTTAACTATCCGGACGTCACACCGGGGCCTCGCCGTCGTCCACCACCTTGGATGCGCTCGGCGCGGCGTGGTCAACTTGGTCAACGAACGACACCATCGGAAGTAGACTGTGCGTGCAGAGGCTGACAGCTGGGTCCACGGCCGCACACAAGGAAATGCCTCCTTATTACGCGCAAAATAATAATTCCTCCACCTGACATCTGGGACCCACCGGAAGGGCCTCTGTATTTCACGAAAAAAACGTGCCCCCCGCTGACTTGTCGGACCCACCAGCTATCTTCGCACGCAAGGAAGTGCCTCCTTATTACGCAAAAAACAAATGAATACTCCCCCCGCCAGCTGGAACCCAGCATACTGGGAGGCTGACTTGTGGGCCTACCAAGTTGACGGGGACGGAGGGCTTTGTCAACTTAGTCAATATGAACGATTCTAGCTCCTGTTACCGTACGGTGTTCATCCAACGGTTGTAGTGCTTCTTCAACCTCTGGTCTTCTTGCTCCAGCCGCCCAAACCAGCGCCGGTCGTGCCGCGTGCTCCTACCTTCCGTGGCCGATTGTGATGCTGTGGAGGCCTCACCGCCCCCTACTACTCCCACCGTTGGCCAAGCCATCCCTCTACTCACCCACACCCCCTGTTATTCTGCGGCGACAGCAGCCTCACACCACAGCCGAACTAGTGAACCCTCGTACTCCTCGTCGCATGGGCATCCACTGCTGCGTCTTCCCCGGCTCCGAGTCGTCCCCTTCGTAGGTCGCGTCATCGCCCACCGCCGTGGTGCTCTCGGCGCGGCGTGGTCAACGTGGTCAAGGAATGACTTCCATCGGACGTGGACTATACGTGGAGAGGCTGACAATTGGTTCCACGGCCGCAGCAAGGAAGTGCCTCCTTATTACGCGGACAATAATGATTCCTCCACCTGACAGCGGGGACCCACCGGATGGGCCACCGTATTTTGCGGAAAAAAGTTCCCCCCTGACTGCTGGGACCCACCAGCTACATCTTCGCGCGCAAGGAAGTGCGTCCGGGCAAAAAAACGATTCTTCCCCCTGACTGTTGGGACCCACCAGCTACATCTTCGCACGCAAGGAAGTGCGTCCGGGTAAAAATAAACGGTTCTCCCCCCTGACTGCTGGGACCCACCAGCTACATCTTCGCACGCAAAGGAAGTGCATCCAGGCAAAAAAAAAGATTCGCCCCTCTGACTACTGGGACCCACCAGCTACATTTTCGCACGCAAGGAACTGCCTGACAGTCAGGACCCACCTGGTCGAAGCGTACGTAGCGTTGTCATTATGGTCACAAACGTGTACGTACATATATACTGGTCGATGTAGAGGCGCGCACGTGTCGTAGTAGAGGCGTGTACGTGTCATAGTAGAGGCGCGCATGTAGCATGTACACATACGTATAGCGGCCAGGGTACAAGAAATAAAATACGGCCACGTATGTGTACATACGGGCGGTGTGCCGAACGCCTAGTCGCGCATACGTACGGCGAGGGATCGTGTTCATGGGGAGGCAACGGAATGCGTCGTGTTCATGGGGAGGCAATGGAATGCGTCGTGTTCATGGGGAGGCAACGAAATGCGTCGTGTTCATCGGGAGGCAACGGAACGCGTGGGAGCCAACCGGCTTGGACGGAACAGGCGATGGAAACGAGGCCTGGTGTAGCGCAAAACGGAGGAAACGGACATCCTACGGTCGAAAGGGGGTCCTGTTGATCCGGAGGGGTATGGCGTACCACAAAACGGAGGAAACGGACCTCCTACAGTCGAAACGGGGGTCCTGTTGATCGGGCGGGGTGTGGCGTACCACAAAACGGACAAAACGGACCTCCTACGGTCGAAACGGGGGTAGTGTTGATCGGGAGGGGTGTGGCGTACCGCAAAACGGGACTCCACAGGATACTGTTCATCTCCACCGTCGACCTCCTCCAGCCTCCACAGGCTACTGTCGACCTCCTCCAGCATCCACGGGCTCCTGTTCATCCAGCCTCCACCGTGCGCTACTCCACCGGCTACTGGTCAACCACCCCTCCACGGGCACCCCTCCACCGTCTACTGTTCATCCAGCCCTCCACACCACGGGGTCCTATTCAACCACCCCTCCACAGCCACCCCTCCACCGTCTACTGTTCATCCAGCCCTCCACACCACGGGTTCCTGTTCATCCAGAGGCAACGCCACCGCTCACTGTTCATCCACCCCCCCCCCGCAACGCTCACTGTTCATCCAATCGATCGGCTTCAGTTAGCAGCAGTAGAGAAGGAATCGCTCCATCGGGTTCAGTTAACAGCCATCGATCGATTGCTGGGGTTCAGTAACGCGTAGCCTGCAGTGCAATCGCTCAGGTTCAGTTAACGCCTCGCACCTGTACGAGAGAAACGCGCATCGCTCGGCCCCCGACCTCCCACCGTAACCAGCAACTCCCTGAAATTTTCCTCCTCCTCGCTTCTACCATGGTTTTTTCCGTCACGGACGGCCCAAAGAATGTCATGCAGCTGCGTCTCCAGCCCGCCCAGGACAAAAAGCCCATTTTCTGTCACGATTTTTTGTCATAGAAGTAGGAGCCCACCACATCTATGATGATACCTGGTTTTGTCACAATTATCGTCATAGAAGTGTCATATGTATGATAGAAAAAAATCGTTCGGCCCAAAATGTCACGGATGTGTCTTTTTTTTCTAGTAGTGATTGAGCACCATCTTGCTGTCTGCCCTCATGCACGACCCGTCAAGCAGAAGGTCAGAAAGCAAGCTTTGGAGTGACAAGAGTTTATCGTTGAGGAGATCAGGAAGTTGGAGGCGGCAGCTTTGGTCAAGGGAGTTCTCCACCCAACATGGTTGGCCAATCAGGTCGTAGTACGTAAGGCAAATGGGAAGTGGATGCTATGTATTAACTATAGTGATATCAATAAATCATGTCCAAAGGATCCTTTCCCATTGCCACGTATCGATCAGATAGTGGACTCCACTGCTGGGTGTGACCTGCTGTCATTCCTTGATGCTTACTCAGGGTATCATCAGATCTTCACGACGAAGGAAGATGAATAGAAAACCGCGTTCATCACCCCATGTGGTATGTACTGTTTTGTACGGATGCCTTTCGGGTTGAAGAGCGCTGGTCTAATGTTCGCTCGAGCGGTCCAAATTGGTTTTGAGCCCCAGCTCCATAGAAATATGGAAGCTTACATGGATGACATAGTTGTCAAAACCAAAGATAAGGCTACGCTCGTGCAGGACCTGGAAGAAACTTTTGCAAACTTGCGCAGGATCAACCTCAAGCTCAACCCAGAGAAGTGCATGTTCGGTGTTCCGTCTGCCAAGCTTCTTGGGTTCTTTGTGTCTCAACGCGGGATCGAAGCAAATCCTGACAAGATTAAACAATCGAGCAAATTGAGGTGCCAAGACGGGTCAAAGATGTCCGGAGGCTTGCCGGCTGCATCGCTGCCCTGAGCAGGTTCATTTCTAAGTCTTCTGAGTTTGCCCTCCCCTTTTTCAAGATTTTGAAAAAGGCGGGTGCAATGAAATGGACCCTGGAGGCAGAGGCAACACTGCATGATTTGAAGAGATACCTCTCCTCTACGCCAATACTGGTCGCACCCAAGCCATAAGAGCCGTTGCTACTATACCTGGCGGTGACAAATCAAGTGGTCAGTGCTGCACTAGTGGCATAGAGGGAAGTTAAGAAAGAGGCACAGTAGTGGCAAGGCCCATAGGAGAAGAGCTGGACCCGGCAAGATCCGATCCCGGCAAGGGCGAGCCCCGGCATGATCCGATCCCGGCAAGGGAGAGCCCCCGGCAGGATCTGATCCCGGCAAGACAGCGTCTGCGCAAGCAAGCGAGGTAAAGCAGAAGAAGAAGGTGGTGCAGCACCTGGTCTACTTTGTTAGCTCCCTTTTGCAGGGGGCTAGGTCAAGGTACTCTGGGATGCAGAAGTTGCTTTTCGGCCTCCTTATGGCCTCGAGGAAGCTGCGTCATTATTTTCAAGCACACGACACCACCGTGGTCACTCGCCTCCCATTGCAACGTATTTTGCACAATCCAGATGCAACGGGGAGGATTGTGGAGTGGGCAGTGGAGCTCTCAAGCTTTGGGCTCACATTTGAAAGTACCTCGATGATCAAGAGCAGAGAATTGGCAGAATTCATAGCAGAATGGACATCCTTGCCCGACGAAGAAGTTCAAGAAACCACCCTTCCCGACAAAGAGGCAAGTAGTCATTGGATTATGTACTTCCATGGGGGCTTCTCGTTACAAGGTGCTGGCGCCGGCGTGTTTCTCGTGACGCCAACCGGGGAACATCTCAAGTACGTAATACAGATGCACTTTCCTCGGGAAAGGTCGACAAACAAAACCGCAGAATATGAGGGGCTGCTTGCTGGTCTCAGGATCACGGTGGACCTCGGGATCAGGAAGCTCATTATCAGAGGAGATTCACAACTTGTCGTCGGCCAAGTTAACAAGGATTATTTGAGTCTGTTGATGGAGGCTTACATGGATGAAGTGAAGAAATTGGAAGAGCGCTTTGATGGTCCACAAGAAGAACATGTTCCTCGAACAAAGAACAACATTGCCGATGACCTGTCGAAGCGCACTGCCCTCAACCTAACTGTGGAACCAGGTCCCTTTGTGCTTCAATTAACTCAGCCATCCATCAAGCCATCAGCAGAACAAAACAAGCGAAGGAAAGAGGGGCCCGACAAGTACTTTCCCGTAGAGCTCCCAGGAGCCGCCAACAAGGAAGTTGCCGGGTACCCCAAGCATGACGAGGAGAAGCAGCCCCCGGCAGGGCCCCAGGCCCTTGCCATTGAGGCGGCTGCCCCCGCAGCAGAAAACATGCCTTTAGTCCTTGCCGTCGAGCCCCAGGCTCCGGCATGGGCACAACATATAGTCCGTTTCCTCCAAACGGGAGAGCTCCTTGAGGAGCAGGAAGAAGAAGAGAGAGTATCCCGTCGGTCCAGCATGTACCAGTTTGTGGCTGATGCCCTTTATAGAAGAAGGCCAAACGACATGAAATTGAAGTGTATTCCTCGGGAGGACGGACTGGAGTTGTTGGCAGAGATACACGGAGGCATACCTGGCTCCCACATAGGGTCAAGAGCCCTTGCCGGCAAAGCATTCCGGCAAGGTTTGTTTTGGCCCACTGCCCTCCAGGATGTAACGGCAATAGTCACCAGGTGTGAAGCGTGCCAGTTTCATTCAAAGAAGCTTCATCAACCAGCTCAAGCCCTTCAAACAATCCCCCTCTCCTGGCCATTTTTAGTCTGGGGGTTCGACATACTGGGCCCCTTTCCCCATGCTGTCGGGGGCTTTGATTACTTGTACGTTGTGATTGAAAAGTTCACAAAGTGGCCGGAAGTGGAGCCGGTGAGGAAGGTAACATCACAATCAGCCATCAAATTCTTCAAGGGAATCGTTTGCCGTTTTGGTGTGCCAAATAGATTCATCACCGACAACGACACACAGTTCACGAGCCGTACCTTCATGCAGTATATCCAGGACCTTGGCAGCAAGGTATGCTTTGCTTCTATTGCTCATCCAAGGAGCAATTGACAAGCGGAATGGGTAAATGTTGAAGTGTTGCGAGGCCTCAAAACAAGAACCTTCGACAAGCTGCGCAAGTGTGGAAGGCGCTGGATTGATGAATTGCCAACGGTTATTTGGTAAATTAGAACGACACCAAATCGGGCCACTGGCCAGACACCCTCTGCCCTGGTTTACAGAGCAGAAGTAGTTCTCCCCACTGAACTCATATACGTGTCACCTTGAGTGCTCGGTTATGATGAGCTAGAGCAAGAGCAGTTGCGCCAAGATGATGCAACGCTCCTTGAGGAAGATTGTCTTCGAGTTGCTGTGCGAGCCGCTCGCTACAAGCAAGCCTTGCACCGCTATCATAGCCGCAAGGTTCACGCCCGAAGCCTTGAGTAAGGCAACCTTGTTCTTCGGCGCTTTCAGTCCGCCAAGAATTCAAACAAGTTGACGCCAAAGTGGGAAGGCTCCTATCGGGTAATACGAGTCACCAGGCCCGGAGCAGTCCGCCTGGAGACCGAAGATGGCATTCCAGTGAGCAATCCTGGAATATCGAACATATTCGCAAGTTTTACCCATAGGGCGCGGTTGCCGGGACTCCACCAACCACCTTTTGTACTAGCCTTGCTGGCGAGGCATGTAACCCTATGTACAGAGCCATGCGCAGACACTGCGCGTAGCGAGATAGTTTTTAGCATGTACAGTTCCCTGCTAGTTTCCATGTTTACATCTATATATGTATGCATGTGTACTTGTCCAGGAAATTGTGCCACATAGGTATTAACAGGTGTTGGGAAACCACCAAGGCTCCATGCCTCTGTCCTCTCTTCCTTCCGACCGCAGTAACGGCGCCCCGGCAAGAAATTGAGAAGAATGCTTGGCGCAGCATCTCCATCAACAACTTAACCAGATAAAGTTCCTCCCCTGCCCATTCATGTTCGTAACTTGTGATTTGCGCATTAGAAAACCTCGCCACTCTATCTATACCAGGGTGCTCCCATCCCCGGCTCGAACGCTATTTCGGTCGGGGTAGTTGCAGTAACCTTGGGCAAAAGAAGAGTTTGGCAGGGTGCTGGACCCTGCACCTGTAACCCGGCAGATGTGATTCTTCGGCAGGCACAGGAGCGCTGGCAAGGTAGCTTACCGGGGAGATTCATTTATTTTCATTAAAGGGGCACTTTGCCTCTGCACGAACGTATACGTGCATGAGTTCCCGGTGAAAGCTCATCTTTTTCACTGATATGCTGATGCAAATACAGATATTACAGAACATAAGCATGGGCTCAGTAGAGTACATTTCCTAGAAAGTTAAGATTTGGCAAGTGCCTACATATTTGGAGATAAAGATAAGTGTCCCGTAATCCCCGTTCTTGCCCCATTCCTCCCCAGGCACGGCAGGCCAAGCAAGGTGACGGGCATGGGGAACTGGATGATGGAGAGCTTGATGAGGAAGCCCGCCAGCCACCGTCGCCAAGGACAGCAGGATGAGCCCCCCGGCAAGGCGTGTTGCCGGGGGAGGGAGCGAGCCAGATGATGGTGCGGCCACTGGCGGTCAGCCGGTGTCGGAGTCATCGTCCTCCTGCCCGCTGCCGTCTTCGTCGCTAGCGCTGTCCTCCTCGCCGCTGTCGCTCGAGGAGGAGCTTTCATCGTCAGTGGAGCTCTCCATGCTGCTCCCTAGGCGAATTCCGGAGATCCTGGAGACCTTGACGGAGAGCAGGCCGCTCTCCATTAACTTAAAATGGAGAATGTGCCCCTCCGTCAAGTTGTGGGCACATGCAAAAGTCTTCCACCCCTGAGGAAGATACATGACGTGACGGCGAGGAAAGTTGGCGTCAGCCCATATGTTACCGTTCTCGCAGCCCCTCATGTGAAGCCGCAAGGACCGCGGGGCGTCCTTCTCCATCACCCGGGCGAACAGGGTCAGAAACCGGAGGCGACTGCGTACAGGCCTATACAGCCTGATGAAGAACTCGTAAGGATGGTCCCCGATGTGGTCACCCACCGGAGGCGCGGCTGGGATACCGCCCCGTCCACCTCCTCCCCGGTCACCGCGATGACCTCGGCCTCATCCCCTTCCTCTTTCCCTCGTGGCGTGTTCTATCACCGGAGGCTCCGGAGGAGGAGGGACGCACTGTCGAACAGAACTCCTCGTCGCCGCCACCGAAGCGCCAGCACGCCCTTTCACCATGGTGAGTCAGAAGAAGATGGCGAGCAAGAGGGGGAGAGGAGGGTGAGAGTGGAGAAGCGCCGTCCCTCTCCCCCATTTATAGAGGAGCAAGGTCGGGGCCTGGCCACCAAGCCCAAGGGGTGGCCGCCCCGCAAGGCCAATGCGGCCTCTTGAAGCACGGGGAATCGGAACCGGCCCGCTCCCCCAATACACAAGCGCCAGATCTTCCGCCTCAACATTAATGCCCAAGTCCTCCGTGCCCGCCGCCTGCCCTTCCCAATGCATGGAGGGTACGTGGCGAAGCGGAAGGAGGCGTGAGGACAGGTGGGGTGACCTATTTCCACCCCGGGATCGTGGGGTGCGGCGCCATGCAAGCTGCGACCCGAGTCCACTTAGTAAATGAGTGTGCCCCTGCAGATTCCTTCCTTTTTAATAAGAGAAGCACGGACCGCCTCTTTGCTATCGATTGCAAGGTGATGCGAGCATGCCGAGGCCATCCCTCACACGACCCCCACGTCACGCACTCGACGCGAGTTGCGGGGAAGCGCAACTGATAGAAAGATCATGGTGGTTCACCTCTGGCATGCCCGCCCGCGCACTGCTTTGGGCTTGGCCCAACTATGCCTTGTGCCTATGTATGGCCTAGGCCCCGGGGCTCCTGTCGGTGTACAAAAGAATGGGTACTTCTGTACCCCTTACTTGTGCACGGGTGGTCGCAGCCACACCTACAGCAGGGCTTGGCAAAGCAGACGAGGACGGCAGGAGGCAAGGTAGAAACGAGGAATACCAAAACAAACGTTCAAAGTGACAAGCAGCAAAAGGCTAGTAGGGCCACGCCCGCTAACAAGCCTTGCCAAGGCGACCTGCGAGGACCCCGGCAAGCTCCTTGCCGGGGTAGCTTGCGAAGAGACCAGCAGGGCCATCACCGTTGGGGTTGAGAGCTCTGACACCATTGACAACGTTAAAACCAAGATTTGGAGAGCAGATGCCTGGTAGCATGCAGCCCCTCACAAAGATTGGCAACCCACGAATCCACGTGGGATCAAAAGATGAAGACCCCCGGCAAGACCCTTGTCAGGGACGACTCCAAGGCCCCTGGCAAGCCTTGCCGGGGAAAATCGCCAGGCCGCGGCCAGACCTGCACCCGGCAAAGTTTCACCACTTCACCACCACTCCAGCGCGACGATAAGCACGCCAGCTAAACAGGCGCCTGTGTGGCGACATGCAAATCTTCATGGAGCCAGCGTGGCGCTGCATGCCTCATCGGCCCGGACGTGTGGCGAGGCAAGGAGGAGCGGCGAAGGACGAGATGGCCTCTGTTGCCGTCCTGAATAAAGCAAGAGGACACATAAGCAACGCATTAAATGCGCTTGTCCTACATTGACCAAGAGATAAGCTCGTATCGCTGTAGCTTGCCACCTCCTGTGTGCTACTGTGGCAACCCCTTTGTGTACAAAAGGAGTCTGAGGCGCACAAAGAGAGGATTCGGACTTTTGGACAAAGCACGCACTGTAGCTAGTTCAAAAGTTGAAGATCAAACATATAACCAGACAAAGCAAGACTAGGGTATTACGCATCCTTATGGCCCAAACCTGGATAAAAATCCTCTGTGTGCTAACGACTCGACCTGCTCTTCGTGCAAGTAGCCCCCCGCCGAACGTAGAACGGATCCTTGTGACCCCATAGGTGATCGGTTTCCCCGACACATGATTATGCTTTATTATCAATTTATCCTCCTATTAGCTATTTATACTTCTAAAAGTTTACTAGTCGTCGGCTTCAGCCCCCACGTAGATACTACAGCGGTGTTTGGGACCACATGACAGCACTTTATCCAATGTCCTGGTCCAATATATGAGGCATCTTGTGAAGAGAACCAGGCAATCAGACTATGCAGATTTAGTACTTTCATTTTGGCCATAAGATTCCATTGGTGGTGCTAAGTGCTTAGCCCCTCGTTGCATGATCGGCAATTCGGAGTGTGGTGCCTTTGCAACATGGCTGTGCGAAAACCCCACCCCTCGTATAACACAGCATAAATCGCGAACGATTCGTAGTATAACACTGAGTCACCGGATTGCTGATCCACTCTCGCTTATCATGGCAGTTAGTTTTCGGCTTTCTCTGCTAAGGTACTTGACCGGACGAACTGGAAATACAATCACAGCTGTTCTCCTTTTAATACCTTAGCCGAACTTTCGGAATGTAAGGTGGCAAACATATGAGCCGGGCAACCCAACTATAGACCAAAGACATGATTCGGAGCGGATGCATATAATGCAATATCCAGGACGCCGAAGAGTTCCCTATGGGAGTTTGGGCTTGAGAATTTTAGAAGGGCCGAAGATAGCCCCTTGTATGGAGATCATGTCAAGCCATGTATCCTCGTCGACCGTACGGGGGAGCGTAGATAACAAGGAGAGAATCCAAAGAACCCAACCAAGAAGGTGATAAGCATATGTGCCCTTCGTATCTTTATTGATATGTCGACTACAGGAATGTTGTTCAATATGAGGGTCATGTTACATGCCCAGAGAAAAAAGGAAACGATTTACATAAGGGAAAGTCTATCACAGGGCCTAAAAAACCATAGTTTGGAAAAGAAACTCTAATGATGCCCTGCCGCACATCTGCTCCTTTCCTCCTTAGTAGTGGGTCCTTTGAGAGGATCATTGGATGGTTGGGATATGCTGGCCTTAAAAGGATCTCCAGTGACAACCATCTTGTAAATAGGGCTCTTGATGAACCTGTGTTAAAAGGAAGAAGATATATGCAGTCCAAGTATGGTCGAGCTGTGTAATGGACTTATTCCGCAGTGTGCCTCCAGCGCCGCCCAAGGTATTTTCAGTGCGTAATTATGTACGCGCGGTACATAAGCCGCGTCCCAATGGGGCGATCGGCAGAGGACGAACTGCTAATCAAGGTCCGGATCCGTTGACTTATCGGTACTATGCACGGACCAGACTTGTTTGTGCGTGTCGATGACTTTATTGACCGGCGAGCTGTTCGGCTTGATGAGGCCGTTTTACACTTCGTCTGCAAGGGCCGCAGTGTGCTCTTCAGAACGGAGTGAGCGTTCCATATTACCATTGACTGTAATAACGCCATGAGATCCAAGAGTTTTGAGCTTCAAGTAAGCATAGTGCGGGACTGCGTTAAAGCGCACGAAGGCAGTTCGTCCGAGCAGTGCATGGTAGCCACTGCGGAAAGGGACGATGTCGAAGATTAACTCTTTGCTGCGAAAGTTGTCTGGGGAGCCGAATACTACCTCCAGTGTAATTGAGCCCATGCAACAGGCCTCTACTCCTGGTATTACACCTTTAAAGGTAGTGTTACTGGGCTTGATTCGTGACGGGTCGATCCCCATCTTACGGACGGTGTCCCGATATATCAGGTTAAGACTACTTCCTCCGTCTGTAAGGACTCGAGTGAGGTGATATCTGTCGATAATTGGATCAAGGACCAGGTCGGCCAAACTTCGGGTGATCCCTGGGATCAAAGGTGATCGGATAGGCTGACCATGGGTTGAACTTCGGGACGACTGGCTCTACGGCATAGACGTCCCGAAGTGCGCGCTTTCCCTCCCTTTTGGGGATGTGATCGAGTGACATATATCACGTTCACTGTCCTTACCT
>NC_041385.1:338850691-338863627 GCF_002162155.2 Triticum dicoccoides
TTGGCTAACGGGGCTCATCCTCATCTTTGCTTGGAGGCCCTTTTCCCTTGTTTTTGGTATTTAGCTTACCGGTCTGTTTGAAGATCCAACAGTCCCTGTTGGTATGATTTGCAGGTTTATCGGGTGTGCCATGAATTTGGCAGGGCCTCTCGAGGATTTTGTCGAAGCTAGATGGCCCATCCTTGCTGCCTTTAAAAGGTTTCTTCCGCTGACCAGACTTAGGGCCGCAGAATCTGGCATTGACTGCCATATCATCTGTGTTATCGGTGCTATTGTTCCAATGTTTGTTTTTATTGTGGTGAGGTTTACTATTGTCGTCCCATACCTCAGAGGTGCCAGGGTCGCATGAGCTATTGCTTCTACGAGCCAACCAGATGTCTTCGCCCGCACAGAACCGGATCATGAGTGCCGTTAATGCTACCATGGTCTTTGGCTTTTCCTGCCCAAGGTGTCGGGTGAGCCATTCATCACGGACGCTGTGCTTAAAGGCTGTTAAGGCTTCGGCGTCCGGACAGTCTACGATCTAGTTCTTTTTAGTTAAGAATCGATTCCAAAGCTTGCGTTCTGATGCACCTGGATGGTGAATTATGCGACTCAAGTTGTCAGCATTCGGCGGCCGGACATAAGTACCCTGGAAGTTAGCCCTAAAGGCATCTTCCAAGTCTTCCCAAGTTCCAATGGAATTTTCTAGGAGGCTGTTTAGCCAGTGCCATCCTGGCCCCTTCAGCTTTAGGGGGAGATATTTAATAGCATGGAGATCATCTCCTCGAGCCATATGGATGTGGAGAAGAAAATCTTCAATCCATACGGTCGGATCCGTCGTTCCATTGTATGGTTCGATGTTTACGGGTTTAAACCCTTCCGAAAACTGATGTTCCATAACTTCATCAGTGAAGCATAGGGGATGTGCGGCACCTCTGTATCTTTCAATGTCGTGGCGGAGACCGGATGACATCTGAGTTCGGTATTGATCCTGGACATAGTAATGGTCGTCACACCGGGCTTCATGGCCATTATCTCGTGCCGGGGCACGCCCCCTTGGTCCGTAGATTGATCTGGTCTGACCAGCTTTATAGGCTAGGTCACGTTGCAAGTCGTATATATATCCCGTGGCTGCGGTCTCCCTGCCTCTTCGAAGAGGGGGTGCCGGTTGGTGTTCGACTTGATATACCGCTTTGTCCCGTCCACGTGGTGGTCGGTCTGGTTGATCTGCCTGATTGTATTTCAACGGTATTGGTTCAAGGACTTCGTCGTTGAATTGAGGCAGCAGCTTGCACCTGGGGTAACTTTTGACAGGTCGTTCTTGGCTGTATTCCTTAGTGGTGAGGACCTTAGTGCACCTCTCATTCAGCGTGTCTTGCTCTTCTTTGAGCTGTTGCTGCTTCCTCTTCGAGCTCCGAGCTGTGGCAATGAGCTGTTGCTTGAAGCGTTCTTGATCGAGGGGTTCTTCTTTGAGCTCTTGCTACTTCCTCTTTGTCACCAAGGCTAACCTCCTCTTCGGATTCTAGCATGTAGTTCCTGTCTGCCGCATCTTAGCTGCCAGCATGTCCGAGGCTGTATTCACCCTCTTTCCTTTCGTCCTTTTTGGACATGGGCTTGACGGGGTGTTCGGGATCTTCGGCGTCATCCGGGGTCTCATTAACTCTGGTGCCGGTATTGCTATCCTTTGCCCGACGCGATCATGAGCGGCGCCGCTGATGTCGGCACTTTGGTGGTTTATCGATGGGTCCTTCCTCATCTGGGCTTGGGTTTTCCTCGTGGTTCTTTGGAGTGTCCACCATGTATTCATCGTAGGTTGAGGTGGCCGTCGAACGCCCCGTAACGGGTGGGACTTGTCTTTGTTCGGCATCGGCATCGTCGTCCATGCCATCGATGTTTTCGGACGCATAATCCACCATGTCGGTTAAGTTCTCAATAGTGGCTATCAAGTGGGTGGTGGGTGGGGCGTAAAATTCCCCTCTCTCAGCCCCCAATCCAGGCTAGGTGCAGTTCATAGGTAAAGCCTTCGTGATGTGAGAGATTACATCAGACCCAATGCTTCATCTAAGAGCGGGAGTGGGAACCGCGAGCCTGCAGCGATGTGTTCGGCTTGGAGTGCCTGATTGGATCTGCTAAGTGCAGACCTCGGCAGTTCGGCTTGGAGTGTCTGAGTCTTCGGAAGGAAGTTCTATAAGGGGAAGATGTCCGACGGGGTTTACGCTCCCGTCTTCGGATGATGAGACCTTCCCCGGATCTAAGGCCGAGGTGAGTGCTAGTGTTGACCCCTGCACGAGAACCAATAGGGGATCCGAAGAGTCTTCTTGGATGGGACACAGAGTGGTGGCCGAGGCCGCGAACCCATCGAAGACCAAGTCCGGGTGTCAGCATCATAATTGAGGTTTCCAAACCTTATCTGGTGGCTGGGGGCGTAACTATCGACCTGCTCGAGGCGGCCGATCGAGTTGGCTCGAAGCACAGAGACACCAAACACAAAAACCTGTCCTGGAAGAAAAATCTCCCTGGACGCAGCGTCACCATTGACGAAGAGGGGAGCCATTGATCCTTCTGTCAATGATACAACAGAGAAAGCACAAATGTCAGTGTTAAAACCGGCAGATCTCGGGTAGGGGGGCCCAAGTTGTGCGTCTGAGGATCAATAGTAACAATGGATAAGGGACACCGTGTTTACCCAGGTTCCGGCCCTCTTAATGGAGGTAAAACCCTACTCCTGCTTGATTATATTCGAGGGTATAGGGGTTACAAGAGTTGATCTACCACGAGATCGATTCGGCTAACCCTAAATAGCTAGCCTAGCAATGTTATGATCCTGCCTCCGATCTACCCTCCGGTTTATATAGACACCGGAAGTGCTTAGGGTTGTACAAAGTAGGTTTTACAGAAAGGAATAAGATATCCGGACACCTTTTCCATCCACGCATATGGGAGTCCCCACCGGACACGAGAGATAATCTTATGTCTTGTATGTCTTGCATCTTGACGGCCCACTAGTCCAGCCCACATCCATAGAACGGACAACCGAGGACCCCCTAATCCAGGACTCCCACACCGATGATGATGGAGATCATGCCTGTGCTTTGAAGATGGTGATCAAAAGCACAATAATGCACTACAAAAAAATACACTTCCGTCATGCTATGTGTTTGTCACAGTAGGTCGCCTTTTTTTCATGCATGTACATCCATGACGATTTTATGACCGAATCAAGATAGTCATCCCTGTGCTATCGTAGAAGTGTTCCATGACATTACCAAAATATCATCATACCTGTGCTGTCGTAGAAGTGTTCCATGACATTACCAAAATTATCATCACGGAAGTGTCCACTTCGATGACAATAAATCGCGCATCACAGAAGTGCTTTTGTCAAGGGTGACCGACACGTGGCATCCACCGTAATGGAACGCCGTTAAGCTATTAGGTCCGGTTTTGGATCCGATAACCCGTTAATAGCCCCGACCAATGGGGATTTTCCACGTGTAAAATCATCATTGGTTGGAGGAAACACGTGTCGGCTCACCGTTGGGACAGATGTCATCCACTCATTGGACCGAACGCGCCTATGATACGTTGACACGTGGCACAGCCCAATAGAGGCCCATTCCTGTGAAAAGGTCGGCCCATTTGACTTGGTCAAAAGGTGGCGGGCCGGCCCACGGAAAGCCTGTTAACGGCCTGTTCGCATCTAGCCTATTTACAACCCGCTAACCCAGGGCCCATTACGACCTATCCGAATTAGGCCCAATAGCATCATCTGGGCTGTCCATTATGATTCTAGCCCATTTTAACTTATGGCCCATGTGTGGCCCATGGCGTCTTTCGGCCCATATGAGGCCCTTTGTAACTCTTGGCCCATTAACGGTCCATGGTGAAACTAGCCCGTAATGAACAGTATATCACTTTATACCCATTAGCGACCCATTAATCCATTGGACTGTCTGCAGCCCATGTTATATTTCGGCCTTCTCAGGGCCCATTTATTCTTGGGCTCATTTCCAGCATTCGGTTACTTACGACCTGTTACTGTCATTTTCTGCTTGTGGGCCAAATTCAGCCCGTGGTTACAGTCGGCCCGTTTGTGGCCCGTTAATACGTTGGGCTGTTTTCATAGCGTCATCAAATACGGCCTATTAACGACGACCCATTATGGTCGGCCCATGAACGGACGATTCCAACTCTAGCCCATTTACGACCATAATGCGGTCTGTTATTGGCGAATGTTTGGCCAATCGATCATACAGCCCATAGAAGGCCCATTGATGATACGGCCTGTAGAAGGCCATTGTGTCTATGGCCCGAAGAAGGCCCATTGTGTCTACGGCCTGTAGAAGGCCCATTGTTTCTATGCCCCGTAGGAGGCCCATTGTTTCTACGGCCCGTAGAAGGCCCATTGTTTCTACGGCCCATAGAAGGCCCATTGTTTCTATGGCCCGTAGGTGGCCCAGTGTCACTACAGTAAATATGTAGCCCACGGTTATTGTGGCCTAGTTTTAAAAATAGGTTATTGCGGCCACTAGCAAACCGCGGAAAAAGAACTGCACTCGCTACAAGCAAACAAATAAACAAGACAACAAGGAAATAAATAAGCAAGCAACTTATGCTAGGCTATCACGGCTATTACACATATTACATCCACTGGGCATCAAAGTTCACCACCAGTGCAAATATAGGGAACAAAGCAGCATATCATATACACTGCTTGTCAAAGTTGGTGACCAGCGCTAATAAACGCCGCAGCAAAACAAATGCAGAACTGAAACCACTTCAGAAGATCTCAAGAAACAATATCCTGGGTACCCATAATGCTGGCAAGATGCTTAGCAAGCTTATTAACTTTCTCTTGTTTGGCGCTTAAATCCTCCAGCGCTTGCTGTTGCACCAGAAAGTATGCATCTGAATTCTGCAGGAACTTCCTCAGTCCTTCAGCTTCCTATCGCAGCACATATGATCGATGTCTTTCAACTTGAAGTTGAGACTCAAGAAGACGAACTAATTTAGGCAGCGAGGTCGAAGAGCTTGTGCCAGTAGTAGCGGCCAGTAACTCGAACACTACATCAAGACAAGACTTTTGTATTCTCTCACTATCGTCAAGATATTTTTTATCAACTTTCTTGGAGACCAATAGGGATGTCTCACTATCTTGAACCTTATCTGCATTACTTCCTTTACCATTGCATAACAGGGTACTATTCTCCATTATTTTTTCCGCATTCTAAAAGAGAAACAAGCAGACACAACACAGGTTTACCATGTTGTATATGAAACTCATTTTGGTAAATGAGTTCAATAGTAAAGTGGACAGGATAACTGCATGAAACAAACATATATCTATGTACCATGGTCACTTTATGGTCTATATCATTCTAGTTTTTGTTGCCAATTCAAGATAGAGACACAGTTCAAATAATATTAGTTGAAGACAAAGTAGAATAGACAGAATATAAGTGTGGGAAACTATAGAGCAATAACAACACTTGTAATGTGCATGACATGAGAACATAACCATTTATTCAATTGAAACTAAAATCAACATAGAGCATGTTACAATAGCAAACCAGTTCAAGAAACAGGTTTAAAACATACCTGTTGCACCATTGGAGTTTCAATTCATCCTTCAAATTTGAAAATAGTTGGTATGAGTAAATACAGTAATGCAAGAGCAAAGGAGTATGAACCATAGCTACAGAACCTGACCTGAGAACAAATCTTCTTCTCCTTTAAGCGTTGAGTTGGGATTCGGAGTGGTGGTCCTCGTGCTTTGGGCACTGCAGTTCCCTTACTAACTGCTCATGTTTGGGTGCTCTGTGGTGGATACGGTGATGTGTCTACTGGAACTGGGTTACTATCTGCCGGGATTGGGGTTAGAAGGGGTGTAGCTGGTTCTCTGTCCAACTGGGTAGGGCTACAATCTGCGAGAGTCTGGGTTATGTGTGGTGGACCTGGTTCTTGGGCAAGTACGACCATGGTTCTATCTCCATCAACTGGTAGCACTATCTTTTCTGAAGACCGTGTTGTTACTCCCTTAGATACTGCCATCACCCTCTCCAATTCAAATGACTGATAAACAAGAAAAGTAATTGAAAGTACAGACATTGTACGATAGACAGGTGCAATGGATAGTGGGGAATAAAAGAGGTCATGAAATAATGCACATTTATGTTGTCTAACCAAACAGGATAGCATGAAACAATTTCACATATATGATGGCTAACTAAACAGGATAGCATGACACAATTTCACATTATGATGGCTAACTAAAAAAGATGGAAAGACATAGTTCAAAATATGATGACTATGTAAATAGGATAACATGATATAACTATATAATGTGTTTATTAATTGGTTGGCATGCCATAATTCACATACATTCACGGATAGAACGCCATAATTCAAAATATGATGAGTGTAAACACTAAACATGATGAGATGATATAACTATATGATGTCTTTATTAAATGGGTTGTCATGCCATAATTCATATAGATGATGTTTATGTACTATGTCAACATGATGGCATGATATAATTCGAATATATGATTTATATAGTAAGCAATTAAGTAGATGGCAATCTATATATGATGTAAAAACTAAGCAATGAAAGACAACTGCATGACATGGGTAATATAACCCTGCCAAGTTTGAGCATAGACCTCAGGGGGGGAAATAGGACTGGTCATCAGTCTCTCAATCCTCCTCTGAGGAGCTCTCTGTAACCAGCAAGATGTGTGCTTCAGCAGGTAGCATTGTCTGCTCTGAATACCTTGTTTTTATTCCAGATACTTCCATCATTGCTTCAAATGGCTGATGCATAGGAAGAGTAGTTGAATATACAAACGTTGTCGACAAATGGAACACGTAATACAAAAAATTGATAGCATGATATAATTCACATGCATGATGATTGGCTAAACAGCATGGCATTGCATAATTCACATATATAATGCCTTTGCAACAAGATAGCATTGCATAATGCACATATATATAATGTCTTGCAACAAGATGGCAATGCATAATTCACATATATGGTAATTAGACACTAAACAGGTGGCATTCACACAAAGCATGTCTAAACTAATCAAATGACATAGCAATGTAAGACACCATACACACGATATGAGCAACATAACCCTGCCAAGTTAGAGCATACACCTCGGGGGGGATAGGACTGGTCATCTATCTCTGAACCCTCCTCTGAGGAGCTATCCATAACCAGCGAGATATGCGCTTCGTCAGATAGCATAGTCTGCTCTGAAGACCTTGTTTTCACTCCAGAATTTTCCATCACCGTGTCAAATGGCTGATGCACACGAAGAGCAGTTGAATGTACTAACATTGTTGACAAATGTAATACGTAACGAAAAAGGATGGCCTGATATAATTTACATATAAGATGACTGGCTAAGCAGGATGGCATTGCAAAATTCACATATATGATGCCTAGCTAAACAAGATGGCGTTGCATAATTCACATAAATGATGAATAAACTAAACAGATGGCATTCACACAAAGGATGTCTAAACTAACTAGATGACATATTTGATGTATAAAGTAAGCAATGCAAGGCACCATATGCATGATATAATCAACATCAGCATGCCAAGATAGAGGGAAGACCTCAGGGGGTAAATAGGAGTGGTCTTCTCCTTCTGAATCCCCCTCGCAACAAATATCTTCCTCTCGATTACAATACGAAATGGGTGGAGGTGGGATGCCTTTGCGCCTCATGGAGCGACGTCTGGATGAAATTTTATTGCCACACAAGGATCATCTCTTTTGCTCTACATGTTTAGTTCCATTGTTTACAATAACTATCATGCATAGGAATAAAACATAGTGAGATTATGTAAGGAGTGCATGCAAAAATCCAGAGTGATGGTAGCAACCTGTGGATAGACCCAAAACCAATAATAGCAGGCAAATAATGGTTTCAGTTAAAAAATACAGATAATGGCTTCTTTACTGTTTGTTTCCCACCCAACATGAAACTCATAGTAGACACCAGAGATTAACTAGATAGTAGATAGATACTATTTGATTGCGGTCACGATATGTACCCCGCAACCATTTAAAAACTCAAGTTTGACCATTAGTTTGGAGCTGACTCATAGTCTAATCGGTGAACAGGATGATAAATTAGCATGAATATTAAGTGATGAATAACGTAAGCAGACACGAAAGGGTGCAACCTCTCTTGCGGACCCGTGTAGTCCTTGAGGTCATCTGCTCGGTTGATGATGGTAATGCAGTTTTCATGGCTGCCGGCGGCGGGGAAGAAGATCTGAGGCGGCGAAAGACAGTCTGGAGGCTGGATCCTTGCTGTGCTAGACCTTTCTATCATTGGAGCAGTTGAGCTAGGGTGGATGACGGTGCATCAGGAGAAGGACAAACCACGCAAGGTTTTCTTTGACAACTATCTGTAAGAGAAGTAATTCTGTAAGCGCTCGTTTGAATTAGAGGATTCCAACAATGCAATGACAGGAAATAGACAGGAATAGGATAGGAATGCATGTGCAAAACGGAGAATTTAAAAACACAGGATTTCTGCCAATCTGGGTGTTTGATTCACAAGAATTGGAAGATCACAGGATGCAAAGAAGCATGGTGAGATTAAGTCAAACCAGAAGAAAATGTACGGTTATAATGCTATTATGCTACTATCTCTGAGTCTTGTGCTTCATGAATAGGAATTTGAAAAGGAGGATAAGTGGAAATTAAAATTCCTACGGTTTTTCTTTCAAGGAGACACTAAAGGAACAAATCCTACAGTTTTCCTTTGCTCCAATCCTTTGAACCAAATTCATGAATAGTAGTACCATAGGAAACTTTCCAATTCCTATGTTTTTCATTCACTTTTCCTTTCAAGCACTTGCGATTCTAGTAGGCAGGCTTGAGCAAGGAAAAGCCTACACTAATTTTTTTGTGCTACTTCTATTACTTTGGACCCAGGCCACTGCCCTACTAGCTCAACTCCCAGGCCCATCGACAAGTGCACAGCTCAAACGCTCAGAGATAAATAATGATGGCATTCAAGATTGTCCATCACGGATAGCTAAGTTGCTTGGTACCTCACTGCTTATCATATAGTAGGATAAAATAATCGTACTTCACGTTACTACGCGTGCTCAGTGGACAATATATATAACATGTGGAGTAAAAAAGAGATGCAACAAGTGTACAACCTCTTTGGCGAAGCCAGGTCGATCTCAGCATGATTGGCTTGGCCGGTGAGGATGCTCCAGATGACTTGGCTGTTGGAGGAGGGGAAGAAGATCTTAGGCGTCTGGAGATGGAGCCTGAGGTACTGCTCCATTGTGATGGAGGGTTTCGTCGTTGGAGCAGCTCCGGTGAGTCGTACGACGCCGAGGCTGAAGCAGGACAAGAGAGACAATGTTAACTTGAGTGAAATTTTAATAGCATCTCCCATAGATGACGTAAAATACATAACCACAAAGTGCTAGATGTAAAATACATCAGCCGCTCATCTCTGAACTTAACTGTCGAAATTGAATTTAATTGTCGAAACTGAACTTAACTGTCGAAACTGAATTTTGCTGTCGTAACTGAATTTTACTGTCGAAATTGAACGCACTAGAGGTGAGGCTACACGTCAGTCGACTGACTTTTTCATCTCTGGTCAGTCGATTTTGCAGCCGTTAGATACGAAATCAAGGGCCTGCAGTTCACCTTCAACCTCCACCCCCTGAGCCGCCAGCCCCCACTGGCCAAACAGCCGCTCACCCCCGCCTGCGGCCGGCAGTGCACCGCCTCGCCAACCCCGAAAACACTCCCCACCGCCGGTCCGCCGTTGTCCCGACCATCCCTCTAGCCCCCCCGTGTCGAGCTCTTTCTCCAGCGATCCCCACGCCACCGCCCCACCACCACCGGCGAGCACCGCCCCCACCCTGAACTCTAATATAGATAATGGGGTACCTCTCTGGCGAGCCGCCCTCCCTGCTTCGGCTGGTTCTTCCTTAACTCCGGCGAGCACCCCCCCACCCCCTGAAAATTGACTGATCGAAAAGTCGATTCAGTCGACTGAAGTGTAGCTAAATCGGAGTAGCATCACAAGCAAGAGCAAGAGCGAGAGCAGGAGCACGAGCAAGAGCAATAGCAAGAGTAGACCAGGTAGGGGACCGAGAGCAAGAGCAGAGCAGCAGCGTGAGCGAGAGCTAAAGCAGCAGCAGCTCCTACTGATGTGGACGTCTCCGCTGAGGGAGCAACACCATGGAGGAAGTGGCCGGCGATGCCACCATGGATGGAGCCGCGCCGTGTCGGCTCGGGACAGAGCGCCGGCAGCACCGTGAGATCGAACCAAGAAGAAAATGTGGTGATTAGTGTACAACCTCTTTGGTGGCGCCGATTAGGCCGCAGCTTCATCCGAGGAAACGGTGATGATGCTGCTCTTCCGGTTGTGCACATGAAGACAGCGGTGTGGGAATGGAGGTGGCGCGAAAGACGAGGGGAACATCGGGGAAGCTCCTTGGACGTTGAGGACGGAGTGGCTGAATCGGCGGGACGACCAGATCGACGACGGATCCTCATCCGGTACGGTGGATGAGGGACATCGAGGTGTTGCTGTGGACGTCATCGTCGGGGAAGAGGCTCCGGCTGGGTGGCGGATGGAGGAGGGTGTGGGGCTTCGCGGGTTTTCGCGGCCTCGGTGTACGAATGGGTGGGTGGATGGGGTGGGAGTGGGGAACCATTGCTTAGGGTCGCGCTTGTCCGAAATGTGGGGTAAGTTACGAAAGTACCCCCACCGATTTGAGGCGGTTCTTTCGGTTCAGGGGTATCATGGGCATTTCACGTGTCGGGATTTCATACGAGGTGGGAGTTTTCGCGCGCGTTGTAATTTTGGAATAACAAGGCACAGGTTGACATGGAGGGTGTTGTCGGAGCATAACAAGACAAAGATATATCTTAAATATTTCGGGCTAACAAGGCGCGGGTTGAAATTTCCGGACAAGCCAAACATGTATTGTACCAAATCAATTCGCACTACAAATGTAATTCAAAACATTGAATTCATGTTATGTTCAATTAAAATATTTCGCTACGTGTCTAATGCATGCAACCTACTACTCAAACGAACGTTTTAGTGCATTCCAAACATATATACTATCGCCTCAATATGAACTAAATTTGAATTCGTTTCTCTATTTGAATAAGATCTACAATAATGATTGTTGTGAAGTCAGACCATTTGAATTCGTTTCTCTATTTTAGTAAGATCTACAATCATCATTATTTTCAAGTTAGTGTATTATCTTCACAACACACCACATGATTAGTCTCGAGTTACATATGAACTATGTGTACTATATGAACTTGAACTCCATTTTTTGAATCCACTTTATGTTGATTTCAAATCACAGTACATTTCAAGCTCTAGCTAGATCTTCATAATCTAAACCATGTCTCATATGTATAATGTGTTTATCACATAATGTATGGTGCCCTGCCCCCTACGCCTACAAGTATCTAGATGTGAGTTGCAAACACCACACATTACCACAAATTCAAATGAAATGTGAGAATGTTCGATATATAGTATTGTTTAGATTGTTTGATATTTAGTTCTAAGTTGCAAATTCCACACATTATCACAAATTCAAATAAAATGTGAGATTGTTCGATGTATAGTATGGTTTAGATTGTTCGACATTTAGCTGTGAGTTGCAAACGCCATGCATTATCACATTATGGTATAACATGTGCAAAACCACAACATGCGTATCACCACTATATTCATGCATGCATATGTTTATAACACTATGTTCTCCTATTCAAATATATTTATCCACTTTCATATCAAATTATGATCTTTGTTAGTCCCTTACACCCACACAATCCTCTAACCTTTGTAGCTACCACTAACTTTCTCTCGTGCATGCACACGCCCTCCTCGCCCTCCCCCTCCCTCAGCATTGAATCCATCGTGCACATTCATTTTTTTCTTTAGGTCATTCCCCTAGAGTCGCCACAACTCCTTTCCGACACACACAGATCGATAAACCTCTCCAGCGATGTCTGCCTACAACATACACACGCACCTTCAATCTCCTCCTTTATGTGTCCTTGCCTCGTGTCTCTCATACGGTCCCACACACGTGTAAACTCTCGCCCCTCTTTTCATTGATCTCACAACCGCACACTCCCCCTATCTAGCTAGTAGCCGGGCCTCTCGCACCACCTCCTAGCTCCATTCTCTCTGTCTATCCGTCTCGCAGGGCCTTATTTGCTTCTAAGAAATGGATGTACAGTGACTGATCTCCCGCTATACATATAGCTAGCTAGGTCCTTATAACTCGTTTTCCCCACGCGTCGATCGATCTACCTCATTAGTTATGTCTCTCCCTTCCTTTGACAAACAACAATTGATCTACCTATCTAGTTAGGTTTGCTTACCAAACACATGGTTCCCCTTCATCATCCATGGATGCGTCCCGACAGAGCTATCACGCATAGGCACACACAGAAACACATCCCCACTCTTATTGATAATATTGCAGTTCCACCCTCAGTTTGTCTAGTAGGCCTCTCCCACCATCTTCGAGATGCAACTCCATCACCCATCCAACACTCTACCCCTCTCCATCCCTCTATCTCTCCTCTCTCTATCTGTCACATCCTATTTCCCGTCCTTCAGTTATGTATGGATGTCGACCGATCTCCCCCAAGACATAGTTGGGTCTCTCCTTCTCAACACATATACGAGTCGTTCTACCTCTATAGTTCGGCCTCTGCCTACCCCTCCCCCCCACCCCCTCTCTCACACACACAGACCGATACATCGAGCACTCTAGTCATGTCTCCCTCCCACACACAAACTTGACATGTGCCCTCTGACGTTCTAGTAGGTCACTCGCCCTATATCTTTGACTTGCACACACACACACAATTTCGATGGCTCTCTTCATCGATCTCGCACCCACCCACTT
>NC_041385.1:338863804-338980755 GCF_002162155.2 Triticum dicoccoides
ACAAAAAACACTCACAAACGCACACGCCATCTGTCTAGGTTTGTATCTCTCCCACACACACCCACGTAGGTGGGGGACGTGCACGAAGAGAAGAGGTGCACGCACGACGCACGTACTCCCGTCTTTCCCAACCACACCCGTGCGGGTACACGGTGGATCTCATTTCTGTACGAAAAGGTAGCCCACGTGGTAATTTGACACATGTACTGGTTGTCCACTTGATGGAGGGAGGATCGTCTACCACCGGTAAACAAACAAATTGTGACTTGACGCATTATGTTAAAAAAAGAGGCAAGCCATGTGGGGCCTACCTTGGGGGCAAGGATCTATACATTAGAGTACTTTTGATGTGTCATGTCAACTCGCAGAACGAGGAGAAGCTTGCTTAGTACGCCGTCTCCCCCGCCCACAGGCGCGGTGGCTCACAGGATGAGGTGAATCTTGCTTACTAGTACTCCTAGTATTGAACGCTTTACGCCCGCCCTTCGCTTACGCGCGTGGTGGCTCGCAGGATGAGGAGAAAATTTTACTACTCCCTCCGTTTACTCCTCGTCCCTACTACCTTGGTTAGAGAGATTATCATATTGTTTGGAATATATATGTCCATTCGTAGATTTCAATATGAACTACTAGTACTACTCCAAACACTGATGTATATAGATGTATTTTAGAGTGTAGATTCACTCATTTTGCTCCGTATGTAGTCCATATTGAAACAGACGTAATAGTACGCACTCTCCCTTGCCCCTCGACCCTCGCCCACGTGGTGGACGTGCAGCAATTCATTCGGTATCATATAGCCAGAACGATATATACTGCAGTACCATTATTGCTCGACTTCCTGAAGAGGCGAAGAGCCAATCGTAAGGTTAATACTCCCTCCGTTTTTATTTACTTCACATATTAGAGTTGACTGAAGTCAAACTTCCTAAAGTTTGACCAAGTTTATTAAAAAGAATATAAATATTTACCATAACAAATCTATATGATGTGAAAGTACATTTGATAATGAATCTAATGGTGTTGATTTGTTATTGCATATGTTAATATTTTTGTCTATAAACTTTGTCAAAGTTTATAAAGTTTGACTTTGACCAAAGCTAACACGCGGAGTAAATAAAAACGGAGGGAGTATTTTGGAGATGCCAAGCGCAAGGTTTATAGGAGAACGGGTGCCGCGTCGTTTATAAATATTTTTTTTCTTCTTCAATGGCGCGTACACAATATAATAGGTTCATATGGAGAGAAAATGAAACCGCTCCACTATATACATAGTCAGGACGGGCCAGCCTACATGGTTGTTTGCTGGGGTTGCTCTCTTCACACTCTCTCGCACAAAATGATTGTGGCCACATCTCTAACATCCCGGCGGATCACGTCCGCCGGGGGAAGGGGTGGATGCTTAGTGTAGATGCGGTCGCCGTCGCCGACGATGAAAACGCACTATCGGCATGTCCCGATCAGGGGTCCCCGCCGTTCTCTCTCTCAAAGCCGGTGAGGTTGTCTTCGTCCCTTGCTCACTACCATGACGTGGGCAGTTGCCACCTCCCGCCGCCCTCCTCAAGGTTGAGCTATGTCTCGACATCCCTCAGGTACAACTCCCTTTATAGACGGCTTGCACCACTGCTCCAGCTGCCCACATCACTCCATGTGGATATTTATCAACTTCTTTGCCCCGCACATACCTCAGCTGGCTTCTACGTACTATGTTTGTGATGAGTTTATGTCTCGTCAACTAGTCCCAGTAATCTTATTCTAATCCTGCTTCTTCAATTTCTTTGCCACAGGGATGCTCATCTCGATTTTGGTGAAACTGCACAAAATGATCCGATGGTAAAAGGGTTGCAAACTTCATTCCTTGAGAAGCTCGAACGTTGCCAGCAAATTAAAGCCTGGTAAGGGCTTACGGTTCAAGAGCTAGGGACTGCATGGATCGTTTTTTTTCTTTACCTGTCTTTGTTCCAAAATAAGTGTGAACTTTAGTAGTAGTACAACTTTGTACTAAAGTTTGCATTAAGTTGAAACACTTATTTTGGAACAGAGGAAGTACATATTGGCTATGATCTGTCAATCATTGAGATGCAATAGCATGCATGTTAGTCTCCTTTGTATTTGATGAAATGTTGCAACGGGCAACCTTGGACGCAAGATACATATAACAGAAGCTGGAAGCTCCATATCATTGTACAAATTTATCTCGCTGATAAATTACAGTACGTACTATATTAGTACTATGTAAAGAGTTAGGTGTTGCATGGTGTCCAGAAAATATGGTGATAGTTTGAGGTGGGCCACGTAATCACTGAGCCTGCGTGTTTTCACTACTCTTGCACTCCTCCGCTGTAAGAATGGAGAAAATTGTAATCTAGTAGTACCTCCTTTTGCCAAAAGTGTGGGACATCCAGTAGTCCTACCACCTCAATAATAATGACCAATGAGCCATCAAATCACATAGACCTAGCAGTAAGTTGGACGAACAAAGCAACCATCACTCTTGAATCCGCTTCTCCTTTCAACGCAGGCACCAGTGAGAGGTCGCGTCCGCTCTGCCCGGGCATTAATGCGGCACCAATTCTTTGGAGCGGTGCTGACCGTTTTGGGCAGGAAGCGCGCACGGGCGATGGAGGGGCTTTCGATGGGCCAGGCTGGTCAGGAGCGGGCGTGGTAGCTGTCCGCCTGTCCCTACCGGACGCCCAGAAACGAGAGGATGCACCAACTCGCGCGGCTAAAATCGTACACTACACACCATCTCTCTGTAGGAGTAGGTCGATCTGTCGCTCTCTCGAAAATGCACATGCTGTTAAACACACACACACACACACACACACGCACGCACGCACACGCACACGGAGGTTCATAGAATAGGAAAATCGTGCGAGTGCGAAGCCACAGAAAGTGAGATACAAATGGAGTACTTGCAAGAAGAGAAGAGGTGACCAATATTCCATCAAACCTGGACTGAGGAGTACTACTCCCTCCGTCTAGGTGTTAAGTCATCTTATGGAAATAAGATATTCCCAAAATGTTTAGGCGTCGTCCATTAACTTCGCATCTCAATCCCCTCCTGGCCTTGTAGCTAGCGAGCGTTGTTACTTAGGGATCATTTGGATCCTTAGCAAGAACAGCTTATAGCATAGTCGGGCAAGGTTTGGTGTTTGCAACTATTAAAATAAGTTAGCTTTTGCGGGCCAGCTAGCTTTGGTGGGCTAGAAAAACCTTGCTAGCTCAGGAGAGCCAGATCGGCTCGCTTCCTGCGGCAAAGTTCGCATAGTAGTAACATAGACTAGTAACATATGCATGTTACTAGTCCAAGTTACTCACCACTATGACCAGTCTAAGCAATGTAACCAAACGCTCCTTACTCTACCTTATTAGCTCCCCCGGAAACCCAATGCATGGAGCGCAACTACGCGTTGATCGGTCAAGAAATCAAAGTCGGATTGCATGCGAGTTAATACGTGGCCCTGCATGGTAGCTAAAACGGCATCTCTTAGTTGTTTGGATTAATTGTGGCATTTAGAGACAGAAATCTGGGCTTTGATTGGAGGAATGACCGATCAAGTTTCTCCTTCTCCTCCAATCTGCTTGCACCTTGGTCCCGCTGCACCTTCTAACGTGACTTATTACACCTAGATGGAGGGAGTAGTACGAGATACGGTGGCACACTGACTTAGCTCGAATACAAGTGCCCAAAATTGTGTGCAATATATAATAAGGATTCACTTAAAATAGTACGTGAGCGAACAGAGGGATCAATTGGACAGTGTTCACAAGCAATAGCGAGATGTGTGAAGTAAGATACATCGCTGGCACTTTTAATTTTTCTTATTAATTTTTTTGTTTCACCCTCTCACTGGTGGGACCCAACGTACTACGTGGAGAGAGGTAAGGTGACTAAGGTTGCATTATTTCTGCACCACTGTGGATAGTATTACCACCAAAGCCACATGACACAATTATGATTTAAATCCCAATGAATCCCACACAAAAAAAACATAGCATGCTTGTCACACAAATGAAGGAATGTATAAAAGGTTATCTTCCTCTCGTTGAACATAACAGGAGGGTTGTGTAGCTGGTTAGCCTGTTCGCTAATTAAACTTGAGGTCTCGGGTTCGATAACTACACTTGAGTATAATTCGTGCTAGGAGGATTCTTTGACTGGTCAAAATGGATGGATATGGAGCTATACGATCTCGTAGTGACCGTATAATCACCTCATCACGTATAAGCTGCACCCTCGGCGCTTGTTTTCTAGGTTTTGCACTCTTCACACTCTCTCTCCAGTATATATATGCACGCTGGAGCCTCAGCGCTTGTAATTGCTCTCTTCATGCTCTCTCACCCTCTCCAGATCTAAACAAGACTTCCTTGGCCTCTCTCTCTCTCCCCCCACTGCTGGTCAAAGAGACGGCAGGATCCGTCTTCCGGGAAGGGAAGGAGGCTTAACGATGTCATCGTTAGCGAGGGAGGGAATCCACTATCGGCGCAGCTGTTCACTTTCACCCAGCAGCGGCGCGGGAGGGCCTCCGACCCCTTCTTCTTCACCACCATGCATAGTGTGGGCCAAACGACCTCTGGTCGCCCACCGAACCACACCCCAAGAACCTTAAGACATAATTTACTTATTCCACATGTATTGCTCTAGCTGCATGTGGGCTTTTTCCGCTTCTGCACTCGAATCTAGGTGTTGGATCAAATAGGAAAGTAGTGGGGGAAGTTGTATAGCATGAATCTAGGACGTGGTTCAAAGAGGAAATGAATGGGGAAAAGTAGTGGGAAAGTTGTATAGCATGAATCTAGGACGTGGTTCAAAAAGGAAAGGAAGGGGGGGAAAGTAGTGGGGAAAGTTGTATAACATGAATCTAAGACGTGGTTCAAAGAGGAAAGGAATGGGGGAAAGTAGTGGGGAAAGTTGTATAGCATGAATCTAGGACATGGTTCAAAGAGGAAAGGAAGGGGGGAAAGTACTAGTACAAACTAGCTATCCAGCACCTACGTTGGTCAGAAAGGGAAAACAATGACAAACGCAGTACACACAGCTGTAACGAACTGATCTTTTGTTTTGGGGGACAAGGCTGTTGAGTTTGAGCGGACTAGATTTGCTGCGCTCACATAGGGAAAGGTGTCTAAAGATAACAAAACTGGGACCAACACAAATATGCTCCTTGGTTATTTGTTCTTTGTTGCAATAGACTGTGCATCACCCAAGTACATCGGTAGATGCACATGCTGCTGGTGCATCCACTGTCCCGTGCAACTCTTTAGCTGTTGTCCAAGGCCCTGTTTGGTTAAAAACTCCCTAGTCCCTACCTGCTTGGTTCCAGGGACTAAACATGGACTAGAGGTTATTAAATGACATGCTAAAATACCATGTTACCCCTAGTAATGAACTAATAGAGTCAAGTTGCGATGCATGACAGGGGCAACTGTTGGAAAAAGTCACAAAAAGACTCCCTCGGGGTCTTCTTTCTTTAGTCCCAAATGCCCACTTTTAGTCCCTAAAAGACCCTCATGTTTGGTTTAGATGCGACTGACACGGAATTTTTTTTAGTCCCTACATCAAAATGTCCCTGTAAACAAACACCCTCTAATAATGTCGCTGGAAAATTGATGCAATGCCGCAGTTAAAAGAAATTACATTTTTAACAAATTTTATTGTTAATATAATTTCTCTGTTAATATTAATCAATGCCACCGGTTGAGAAATGCTACTGTCTTGCTTTCTTTCCCATTTAGATAAGTTACATGCTTCTTTTTGCAGTCTTCTGTGTCATCCACTGTTATTTACCACTAGTTGTTTCTTTTGCACCTCTGTGTAAACAGGGTTATCTACTTCACCTCATTGCCGTTGTGACCTTTTGTAGCACTGCACAAAACACTTTTGTTTTAAGAGTGTTTTGTGCAGTTCAACCAAAATGGCACACCGACAACGTTGCTTGATTGCTTGATCTTAGTGGAACTGCACAAGAGGAGATCTTACTTCCTATCCGTGTTGGCAAATTTGGTTCAGATCTTCTTCTTGTTAGTTGTTTGAATTCTTCATCATGAGAGGTCAGTACTAGCCTTCTTTCACATGATTCTGCAGTGTGCTTTCATATGTTGTGCTACCTGTACGGTAATGTTGCTTGATTTTAGTGAACTGCACAAATGGATACAAGACTTCCAATCTGTATATGCACCATAATATCCCATTGAGGTAAGATAAGGATATTTCACAACTGTTGGCCTGTATTTTGCCACTTTCATCAAAAAATTAATGTCATTGTTTAGTGCTATACTTGTGCTCCCTAATTGACATGCCAAATCTTACATTGAAGGTGAAGCTTGTCTGTTATTGAACCAAGTGATGAAGGGGAAGAACAAGCGGAAGAAAAACAAAAATCAACTCCCGGTGCTGTAATGAAGCACTGGAATTGTCATGACACAAGTAGTGATATAGTTTTGCATCTTAATTTATTGTTATGGATGGAACGAGTAATTGTTTTGCCACTAATTTGATGCCACTCTTAATGTAATACATAATTATCTCTACTTGTGCAAACAGGGATCTTCTTTGAAGATACCATATATTTTAGTGGAAATGCACAAGAAGATGTTGGAAACATTAAACTAATCGAGGAGTATATAGTAAGCATGGCCACCACAGTAGATTGCAACAGATGGTTCCGGAGAAGTGCTTCATCTATATGCTCTACAGAATAAGCCTCCTGACAAAGGTTGGTACACGCCTGTGGATTTCATCCATACGATTAAGCTTTTTAATCTCTATTGGTGTTGTGCTACTGTTTAGATATTGTCATGAAAAAGTGGTATTGTCCTTGAGAAGTGCTTCATCTATGCTGTTTTAAACCTTTCCTTTTTTTTCGAGCAAACATGGATGCTAGCATTTAGTTGTCCTCTTGTCTATGCACAACATGATCATCCTCCTTTGAAGAAGAATATGGAGTACGTGAAGTGACTAGTTCCGATTATGCCAAGGATGAAGAAGCCCTGTCTATCTTCTCATCAGAAGGAGCAGTTGAAGGATGGTTACATTACTCCCCACAAGACCAAACTAACTTCAGCTCAGAAGGATTGATAAATCTCCATTTTCTTGCTGTGATGCGCAAGTGCAATGTTGTTCCAGGATTCTTTCCTGTGTGTTCCATTTTTATCAAAGTGTGCTCTACGTGGGCCGTGTAGGTGCCTGTTTAAACTTTCAATTCATAGCACAGTTTGCTTTATACTAATCACTTTTTTGTATTTGTGCAAACAGGGGTGCTCAGCTTGATTTCAGTGGGAACTGCACAAAATGTTCATCAATACATCGAATCATTCATTTCCACCACAAGAAAGGAGGTGCCGATAAGTTCAAGGCGCTGCAACATATAAGGGCGAAATCATACAAGCTATGCGCGAATTTTGTTGATTTTGGTGGAACTGCACAAAAAGAACAGCTGGTTTATTTAGCACGAGGTGGCATGTCACTATCAGAACTGATGGCAAACCCTGCCCATTCCACAATCGTAGGCATTTGATATTTTGGAATGGGACAACCTTGTCAATTTTTGCTCATTGATGTTAGCAAGAAGACATGCGTTTGATATTTTTAGAATGGGACGCCCTTTGCTTTCAGCAGCGTCGATCAATTTTTCTTTATTCTTATTTGTGAAGTAAATATTGGCTCTGACATGTGAATCACTGAGATGCATAATCATCAGTTGTTTTGAATGACCTCAATGAATTGCCAGGCCTGTGTGTTTGATTGCAATGTACGGGGACGCTCAAAAGCTGCTCAAACTCTTTGTACTCCTTCTGTTCCTTTTTACTTCACACATTGGGAAAGTGCATACTTTGTTCTATAAAATTGGTGAGAGTAGAGATACTTTGACTGCAGACAAAACTTGTATGCTGACTAGAAAGGACCGGAGGGAGTACATGTGAAACTGCTGCAAACGAGGTGATCACCCTGGGAATAATGCTAGTACGTAATTGTTTTGCATGTTCATCCAATGCCAGTGATACAAGAATTCGAACTAATCGAAATAAATTTATTCATACACTGTCGGATTTCATATAAACATGCCGTATTTCATTACATTTCATACATTCTTCAACTAAAAAGGGGCACGCTGGAGGTATAATTAATTAACCGAAGCTACCCACCTGTGTCCGGCTGAGCCGAACAGAAGCTTCAGTGACTTAACTACAGGTGGAGTTGCATAACTGATATGTGGCCCAGATGCCTGTTGGGCCCACGTGACAGTCAGCCAACTGCACCAGTAGTTAAGTAGAAGCAGTGTCCTTCTCCAACATAGCTCTCCGACTCCACGTCGCCGCCAAGAAGCTAATCGGCCGTCAATGGTCAACCCTCCTAGCTTGGCTTCAATCGGAGGGTAGGAGCGGTGGCCTTACTTGGACCCGAGCGGCGGCGACCTCCGTGTTCTACTCTTCCTCGTTTTCTATGTGGCGCGGTCTCGTTGGTAGCGGGGCAGTGCCTCGACGGAGCCGGTAATGTCCTCTGTGTCGTTGCCGGCGGGGTGGCGCCTCGGCGGAGCGGGGGAAATCCTCCCCCTTGTTACCGGCAGGGGGGTCCTCGGCTGAGCCGGCGATGTCCTCTGCCTCGTTGTTGGCGGGACGGGGCCTCGGCGGAGTAGGGCCTCTGCCTCGGTGTCGGCGGGGCGGGGCCTTGGCGGAGCCGGCGATGTCCTCTATCTCGTTGTCAGCGGGGCGGCACCTTAGCGAAGTGAGGGAAATCCTCCCCCTCGTTGCCGACAGGGTGGGGCCTTGGCTGAGCCGGCGATGTCCTCTGCCTCATTGGTGGGGCGGGGCCTTGATGGAGCCGGCGGTGTCCTTTGCCTCGTTATTGGCGCCAGGGGGCCTCGGCGGAGCAGGGCCTTGTCAACGCCAGCGGAGCGGGGACTCGTCGGAGCCAGCATTGTCCTCTGCCTCATCCTTGGTCTCGCCAAATAGCGCCTCGCCCGCTTCATCGCCCTCTTTGTAGGCGGCCGCAACCTCCACCACCCGCATGTGGTACTGCCAGCGCTCGAGGAGGCCCTTGCGGGTGGAGCGGTATGAGTCGAGCAGCGCCTCATGCTCTGCCCGCTCTGCGGAGATCGGCTCCTCCGCCTGCAGGTGCTCCTAGAGGAGATGGTGGTTGTAGGTGGCGTCGACCTGCGCCTCCCGGAACTGCTCCTCATGCTTCTGCCTCACCGTGTCCATGTATTGGGCTCGGGCCTCGCCTATGGTGATGGCACAATGCACCGGCGAGGATGGCGTGGAGGAGGGGGTTGGCGCCGGATCGTCGACTACAATGTTCTTGGTTGGGAAATCGTCGTCCTCCGGTTGCCTGCCGGCCAGCCAGTCGGCAGCAATGGCTACCATCTCCTTGTGGTTCATCGTCCGCCCGTCACGAAGAGCACTGGAGCGCGAGGAAGCCATCGTGGGCAGTAGTGGTGTGGACAAGAGAAAGGGAACGGATGCGAATGACTGCGGCTATGGCCAGCGCAACAGTTTATATAGCAATGGTGGGCGGCGGAGGGACGAACGTGTGGTGCCGGAGTAGCCGCCTCGGCAACCGCGTATCATTAATGTGGGCGGCACATGGACGGACGGATGACACTTGTGTCGTTTGAAGGTGGAGCAATCGCCTGCACTGGGAAGTGGGGTGGGCGGCGCTGACCGTTTCGGGCGGAAAGCACGCGCAGACGAGGGAGGCGGTCTGGGTGGGCCAGGGCAGTCAGACTCATGCTTGGCAGCGGGTTGGTCTAGCAGCCGGACATGCTGGCTCGCCAGCGAGCTCGCCGAGCTGAGAGACGACAATCAGACGGTGGACGTAGCTTCCGACCAGGAGCCGGTGCCATCGTCCAAGCCGGTTCATGCCGTGTTCACCATAGAGCAGGTGCGACTGCACTTCGATGCCCTAATGGCGGAAGAGCTACTAGCGCAGGAGGACCTATGCTCCAACCTCCGTCTCCTCAATGAGCATCGATGAACAAGCGAACGATAATGTCGTCGCGGACATGTGGCCCTATGATCCCAGCTTCCCAAATGAGCAGCGGGCGCTGTATCAGACCATCCGTAGGGCCTGCGAGGCCCTCTCCATCGTCCTTCGAGTTGTTGCGCTCGCCGTGGCGCTGCCATCTTGTGTTGTCAACATGGTCAACGGACATGAGGAATTAGGAGATGACTTTACTTGGAGAGGATGACAGTGGGGACCCACAAGGGCCATAGTCGCACGTACGCAAGTGCCTCCTTATTATATAAAACTATATTTTTTTTGCTTCCTCCTGGTTTCCTGACATCACGGTCCCACACCATTGTCAACCTATGTAGTCAATAAACGAGAGAATTGCACAAGGAGCAGCCGACAGCTGGGACCAAGCTGCTCGAGCAGTATTTGTGTTTTTGAGGTGTGAGCACTGTAGAGTTTTTCTTGAGCGATGTTTTCGTTGTTGTTCAGAGGAGAGAGCAAGGTATTAATTGGGCGGTCCATGGCCCGTCTAGCCCAGGCCAGATATCCAGCCCATATATTAATTTTTTTCAAGCTGAAAATGGCTAGCCCAGCTATACTTTTTTTAGGAATACCCAGGCAAGGTCAAGTTGTTATTCTCCGCCCGCTGGGCTGCAAATCTTTCCTAGCAGGGATGCATTATGCTTAACAAGAAAATGGGCTTTAAGAAATAATTAATGGGATGTAATTATAAAAACTAGGCAATAACTATAAAAAAATGCACCAAACACGTAATTACATTATAAAATATTATTTTTGGATATTGAAAATTTTAATTTCATTAATTTTTGCACGCGTAATGTTTCGTTGGATTTTTATGTAATATAAATTTATATTGAAATTGTACTTAATCTGACTAGAAATTTCGGGATAAAAATATTTCGGATCCCATCAACATGTGGAAAATTTTATTGAATTCTGTTTTGAACGGTTGGTTGAAATTATTAATCGTTGTCCTAGCTAGAAATGGGTTGTACTTTTAACAAACTCTAAATGGGTTGTAGTAAATTCCATTAGAATTCAAAAATGGGCTGCACATTCTTACAAATCTCAAATGGGCTATAAGTTCTCTGCCACACACTTGTGGCCTTACTAAGTTACGCGTCCCCTCAAAAAAAGTTGACGCGTATGCAAGGCTTTGTCAACTTATAGTCAACACACGGTTCTAGTAGCAGTGGCCGTTGGATGTCCATCCAAGGGATGACGTGCTTCTTCTTCAATCTCGGATATTCTAGCTTCACCCGCCCAAAAAACAATTCCTTCCCCTGATATCTGGGGCGCACCGTTTCCGAAGCTGGCCTATGGGCCTACTAGGTTGACGCGTACCAAGGGTTTGTCAACTTAGTCAATATAAACGATTCTAGCTGCAATGACCGTACGATGTCCATCCAACGGCCATCGTGCTTCTTAAACCTCTAGTCTTCTTGCTCCAGCCACCCAAAGCAGCGCCGGTCATGCCGCCTGCTCCTGCCTCCCATGGCCGGCTGTGCTGCCGCGGAGGCCTCACCGCCCCCTACTACTCCCACCGCTGGCTATGCCATCCTTCCAGTCACCCAGACCCCCTGTTATTCTGCGGCGACGGCAGCCTCACACTGCAGCCGAACCAGTGAACCCTCGTACTCCTCTCCGCATGGGAATCCACTGTCGCGTCTTCCCTGGCTCCGCGTCATCCCCTTCCTAGGCCTCACCGTCGTCCAGTGCCTTGGTGCTCTCGGCGCGGCGTGGTTAATGTGGTCAACGACCGACTTCCATCAGAAGAGTACTGTACGTGGAGAGGCTGATAGCTGGGTCCACGGCCGCAGCAAGGAAGTCCCTCCTTATTACACAAAAAATAATGATTCATCCACCTGACAGCATGGACCCACCGGACGGGCCACCATATTTCATGAAAAAAAGTTTCCCCCTGACTGCTGGGACCTACCAGCTACATCTTTGCACGCAAGGACGTGCGTCCATATTACGGGCCAAAAAAATTGATTCGCCTACTGACTGTTGGGACCCACCAGCTACATCTTCGCATGCAAGGAAGTGCCTGATAGTCGGGACCCACCTGGTCGAAGCGTACGTAGCGTTGTCATTCTGGTCGCGAACGTGTACGTACATATTGGTCGATGTAGAGGCGCGCACATGTCGTAGTAGAGGCGCGCACGTGCCGTAGTAGAGGCGCGCCCGTAGCATTTACATGTACATACGATGGCCAGGGTGCAAGAAAGTAAATACCGCCACATACGTACATACGGGCGAGGTCTGAAAAGCCTACTCGCGCATACGTACGGCCAGGGCTCGTGTACGTGGCTGGGTCGGAACGAAGAAACAACATCGTCGTCGTGTTCATGGGGAGCCAACCGGCTGGGTCAGAACGGAATGCGTCGTCGTGTTCATCGGGAGGGCTCAGACGGAACATCCAATGGAAACGAGGCATAGCGTACCGCAGAACGGAGGAAACAGCCTTGTGTTCGACCAGCCACGTTCGAAACGGGATCCTGGTCATCAGGAGGGGTCTGGCGTACCGCAAAACGGAGGAAACAGACTTCTGCTGGACCTCATACGGTTGAAACGGGGTCCTGTTGATCGGGAGGGGTGTGGCGTGCCACAAAACGAAGGAAACAGACTTGTGTTGGAGCACTATGGTCGAAACGGGGGTCCTGTTCATCGGGAGTGGTGTGGCGTACCGTAAAATGGAACTCCACGGGATACTGTTCATCTCCATCGTCGACCTCCTCTAGCCTCCACGGGCTACTGTTCATCCACCATCGTCCTCCTCCAGCCTCCACCTGTGACTGTTCATCCACGGGCTCCTGTTCATCCAGCCTCCACCGCACGCTACTCCACCGGCTACTGTTCAACCACCCCTCCACGGGCTACTGTTCATCCAGCCCTCCACCGCCTACTGTTCAACTAGCCCTCCACGGGATCGTCCTATTCATCCAGCCCTCCACGGGATCGTCCTGTTCATCCAGCCCTCCACGGGGTCCTGTTAATCCAGCTCAAACCGGCTCGATCGATCAGGGTCCTGTTCATCCAGAGGCAACACCACGGGGTCCTGTTCATCCACCCCCATCGGGAACTGTTCATCGAAACCCCCCAGCAACGCTCACTGTTCATCCAAACCCCCATTGACGCTCGCTGTTCATCAAGGGAAGGAGGCAGCAGGGTTCAATCGGCTTCAATTAGCAGCAATAGCGAAGCATTCACTTGGGTTTAGTAACGTACCTAGTGCAATCGCTCGGGTTCAGTTAGAGCCCAACGCCTCGCTCGGGTTCAGTTAGAGCCCAACGCCTCGCACCCACGCGCGTACGGTATGAGAGAAACGTGCATCACTCAGCCCCCGACCACCCACCGTAACCGGGAACTCCCCGATATTTTCCTCGCCCTCGCTTCTACCATGGTTTTTTCTGTCATGGACAGCACAAAGAATGTCATGCAGCTGTGTCTCCGGCCCGCCAGGAGGAAAAGCCCATTTTCTGTCATGATTTGTTGTCATAGAAGTAGGAGCCCACCACATCTATGATGATACCGGGTTTTGTCACAATTATCTTTATAGAAGTGTCATAAGTATGACAGAAAAAATTCGTTCGGCCCAAAATGTCAGGGATGTGTCTTTTTTTTTAGTGATGAGGATGGCCATATCATGGAACATATATCGATTGCATGTTATGTTTATCTTTTTATCCATCTTATTTTGCTTAGAATGATGGTAGCATTATAAGATGATCCCTTCACTTAATTTTAAGGTAAATGTGTTCTCCCTAAGTATGCACTGTTGCGAAAGTTCTCATTTCGAAGCACCTCGTGATGATCGGGTGTGATAGACTCTACATCGCATACAACGGCTGTAAGCTAGTTTTACACATGTCGAATACTTGGGTTAAACTTGACATGCCTAGCATGTACAGACATGGCCTCAGAACTGGGAGGACCGAAAGGTCGAACATTAGTCATATAGTAGATATGGTCAACATGGAGATGTTCACCGTTGATGACCACCCCATCTCACGTGATGATCGAACATGGGTTGGTTGATATGGATCGTGTCAACACTTAGACAACTTGAGGGATTTTGACTTAAGTGGGAGTTCATTAGTAATTTGGTTAACTGAACTAATTATCATGAACATAGTCTAAATTATCTTTGCAAACTATGTTGTAGATCAGTAGCTTGTGTTGTAGCTCACTATTTTGAATGTGTTTGTAGAGAAAGCTAAGTTGAAAGATGATGGAAGCAACTATGCGGCTAGGCCCATAATTTGTGGACTATCCTCACTACTGCACAGAAGACTTATGTCCTTGATAAACTGCTCGGTGTGCCACCCCTCCCAGCATCATCTGTAGATGTTGTGAATGTCTGGCAGACACGTTCTGATGACTACTCGATAGTTTAGTGTGCCATGCTTTACGACTTAGAACTAGGGCTCCAAAGATGTTTTGAGCACCACAGAACATATGATATGTTCCAGGAGCTGAAATTGGTATTTCGGGCTCATGCCCGGGTTGAGAGGTATGATGCCTCCGACAAGTTCTTTAGCTGGAAGATGGAAGAGAACATCTCCGTTAGCAAGCACATACTCAAAATTCCTAGGTACTTCAACTGCTTGAATTAGTTGGGATTTAATCTTCTGGATGAAGTCGCAATTGACAGGGTTCTTCAGTCACTGCCACCAAGCTACAAGAGCTTCGTGATGAACTATAATATGCAAGGGATGGAGACAACAATCCTTGAGCTCTTCGTGATGCTTAAGGCCGCGGAGGTATAAATCAAGAAAGAGCATCAAGTGTTGATGGTCAATATGACCACTAGTTTAAAGAAGGGCAAGGGAAAGAAAGGGAACTTCAAGAAGAATGGCAAGGCAGTTGCCGCTCCCATGAAGAAACCCAAGGTTGGACTCAAACTCGAGACTGAGTGCTTCTACTATATTGGGAATGGTCACTATAAGCGGACCTACCCCAAGTACTTGGTAGGTAAGATGGCTGGCAATGTCAACAAAGGTATATTTGATATACACGTTATTGGTGTGTACCTCACTAGTGCTTTTCTTACTATGAAGATAGTAGGAAAGTCTCCTACTGCATATATATTACTATGTAAAATGGGATACAATTACATGAGGGTGTTACATACAGGGGGTGGTTGGGTCACATCCCAAGGGTACCAGAAGGCAGCAAGCAACTATTATATGGGGTCTAATAGTGCAGTAATAATTTGTACTTTGCAGGGTTGCACTCTATATCTAAGGTTGAAAAATTCCAACTTGAGCTTCTGCTTCCAGGCTGCCACAGTAGGCTTGATCTTTCTGAAATGGTGATTGTTGCGCTCTTTCCATAAGCTCCAAGCAGACGTCGGAAAAATGTGCATCCATAGCTTACAGGGTTGCATGGCTTTTTGATGACTAATCAGTGTAACCCTGTTATCATGCATGGACCAATGGAAGCCAAGGGATCTCCAGCCATCCTGACTGAAAGTGCAATGAAAAAGTAGGTGTTCCACTGTTTCTTCTACATGCTGGCCACACAGGAGGCTATCAAAGTTGGTGCCAATGTTGTAGTGCCTCCTGTTGAGCATATTTCTGGTGTTGAGACTGTCGGCAAGTAGGAACCAACCAAAGAACTTGATCTTCGGAATGCATTTGTCCTTCCACAACCAACCGAATGCTTCATGGGAAATCACCTCCCTAAAGTAAAATTTGTAATACGAGGAGGTTCTGAAGTTATTGTCTCCCCATACACACTGCCAAGTGTCATGAGCAGCCACATGAGTGATCATGGCCACTTCAGCTTGAATGTTATGTAGTTCATCGTGGGCTTGTATTGAGAGGGGAAGGTTAAAGGTTTCATGCAAGTCTGGAGACATCAGAAGATCTTTGACGGAGATGTCTTCAGAAGTGGCATAAGAATAGGATCTTGGGTATGCCTCAGCATAGATGGATTTATTCCAATTATCTTTCTAGAATAGAGCAGAAGAGCCACTTCCAGTATTGATGTGTGTCACACCTCGATAGGTAGGCATTAGATGGATTAAGTCTTTCCACCAGAAAGAACTGCATGTATCATAGGCATGTGGGATAGTGTCACCGTAGTATGAATCCCAGATCAGGTGAACCTAGGGGATATCGTGCCTATTGTAGAACTTGAGGAGAAACTTGAGGAGAAAGGCATCATTCTGTATCCTTAGGTTAATGACACCTAAGCCTCCACTCTTCTTGGTCCTACACACCATGTCCCAAGAAGCTAGGGAATTGATCTTAGCACCATCCTCTGTCTTTTTTTGCCACATGCAGTGACATCTGATCTTGTCAAGTTGAGCTACAATTTTTGGTGGGAGACGAATGGTGCCCATCGAGAACATGATAAGAGAAGTGATCAACAAGTTCATGAGAGAGAGCTTCCCAGCATATGACATCAAAGACATAGCAGCCATGATATTTCTCTCAGCTTTGCATACAAGTGGAGCCAAATCTTGGACAGATGGCCGAGTGGTGCCCAAAGGAAGGCCAAGCTACGTAAACAGCATGGAGCCCACAATGCAACCGAGGAGGTCAGCCAGCTGTTTGCATTTATCAGGCGGTGTGTTGATCGGGGCGATAGTAGATTTATGAAAGTTGATCTTGAGGCCAATGGACGTGGCGAAATCTTCAAGAATTTCTTTGATCTTGGAAGTTTGTCGGATGCACGCAGGCATGATGATGATCGTGTCGTCCGCATACTGAATAACAGGGTAGTCTCCATTATTGTAGTGTCGAATGGGGTGTTCCAGGAGATTATTTCAAAGAGCATCATTAATTGCAGACTGAAGTAGATGAGCGGCAATGACAAAGATCAGAGGCAACAGAGGGTCACCTTGCCTTACTCCACATTTGCACTGAAAAGATTTCCCCGGTGTACATTTGAGCAAGATAGTGAATTTACCAGAAATGAAGATGCATTGGATCCACTGTAGCCATTTATCATTGAATCCCACATTTTTCATAATTTGCAACATTGCATAGTGTTGAATAGTGTCAAAGGCTTTAGCAAAGTCTAATTTCATTAAGATTATCTCCTTTTGTGAGGACTGACATTGATATATATATATATTCGAAAGCCCATGCCAGACAATCGTGCATGGATCGCCCATGCAAGAATCTGTACTGGTTGCGGTGGACGATTTGCAAAATGATTTTTTGGAGTCGATTGGCCAAGAGTTTAGTGATCAACTTAAGGCAGCAGTTGAGCAAAGTGATCGGGCGAAAATCATTGACTGACTCTTGTGAGTAGTTCTTTGGGATCATAGTAATATAACCATAATTCAGACATTCCAGGTTCAAATCCCCATTATGGAATTCAGTGCACAAGTTGTAAAAATCTTCCTTGATGATTGGCCAGCACGCTTTCAAGAAGGCACCATTGAAGCCATCGGGCCCATTTGCCCTGTCTGGGGGCATGTCCTTGATCACGGCGTCAATCTCATCATGTTGTGAATGGAGTAGTGAGGCTATCAAAATCAACCTGATGTCTGAGTAAAGTCGAGAGATTAAACTTCATATTAGGCTTTGTGCACGTACCGAATCTTTGTCTAAAGGCCTCAAAAAGAATTGACTCCTTGCCAGCATGGTCCTCCACAACGACCCCTTGGTCAGATTTTAAGGTGGCGATGTAGTTGCGTCTGAATCTTTCAGTGGCCACCGTCTGAAAGAATTTCGAGTTTTCATCCCCAAATTTGATCCAACGTATGGTACGTCTCTTCTTCCTGTATTCTTTCTAGTAGTTAAGTAACCTAAGGAGGTGGTTTTTGAGGATGTTTCTGAAGTTACGTTCAGGTACAGAAAGGGTGCAACACTATTCGATACCATCAAGTTCGAGCAGGACCTTATTTGAATTGTCAATGGCTACCTTGAGGCGGGAAATCTTTTTGCTCCAGTGAGTTAATGCATGTCGTACAACTTTCAGTTTTTGACAGAGGATAGACGCTGCATTTTTATCTTTAACAAATTTAATTGGCCTATTCCAAGCCTCCTCAACCACTGTCATGAAGCCTGGGTGAGCAATTCAATAGGACTCAAATCTTAAAATTCTGCTCTTGGAAATGTTTCATTGGATTACCACAGAACAGGGTATATGGTCAGAAATAGGGCGGCCCAAGGGGTTTACCATAGTGTTTGCGAAAGATGTAGTCCAAGTGAAGAACCAATCTAATTGTTCCAAAAGAGGATTAAGTTGCATGTTAGACCAAGTATATGCCCGACCTTTAATAGTAAGTTCAGTTAGATCTTGATCGCGAATGAAATCATTGAAGGTGAACATATCCTGAGTGTTACCCCCTGGCATGTTACGATTGTCACGTGATCGAATGTAGTTGAAGTCACCAAGAAGAAGCCAATCTACAGAAGAGGGGATGGAGAGGTTCAATAGCTACTGTGTGTATGTGTTACGCTGATCCCCTTGACATGGGTCGTAAATATTAACCAAAGTCGAGTTATGAGCATTTTGAGTGGATATGAAATTGATACCTAACGCAAATTGTTCCTCAATATTCCGTTCCAGTGAAAAGATTACTATTCCAGATCGTCCCAAGGCCCCCTGAGGCGCCAATGGATGGGATATAAGCATATCTATCAAAGCGTTTGGGGTAGAATGATTTGAGGGTACCAGCATCAAACATCGTCATTTTAGTTTCTTGTAAATAGATAATCACACACCCACTAGACTAGATAGCATTAGAAAGTGCTAAATGCTTTTTGGCAGAATTAAGTCCATGAGTATTCCAACATAAGACATTCCAGTTTTGCATAAGTACCATTAAACTGAAAGAGAAATAAAGCAGAAGTGCTTAGGCAGAGAAAGAAGCACCTGTCGGGTCTTCAGTAAGGGCAGCAACGGTGAGTTCCTCCTTCGGAATAGCACATAGATGGGTGCCAATTGCTTGCATAGTGACGATTTCAGTTGGTGGAGGAATGGAATCTCCTCATTCAGCACCTGCGAGGATGGGTCAACTGACAAGAGCATGGAAGCAGCAGAGGGTATGGCATGTGGCTTCACTTTTGATTTGCAAGGTCTAACTTCAGAGAGAGAACTCATACGAAATCCATCATACTTGGTGGAGCGGTTGCTGCGTCGAAGAGTTGAGGTGTCAACTGGAGCTGGTACTTTCCCTTTGCATTTGCGAGCAGAAGATCCAACAACTTCGAGAGAGGGTTCAGTCATTGCTCCTGATGCAATCTGAAGCAAACTAGTATGAGTTTCTGAATGGCGAGCAACTAGTTCAGTCAGAGAGGAGTCAGTGTCACTATCAGTCATCATAGGGATCACTTCAGCATTGTCCTGGATAGTAGCAGAAACATCATTATCTCAGTCATAGCAACAATAGAAGTGTCCATAGAAACACAATTCTCTTGCATGATATGTTCACTATTGTGCCGGTTCTCTTTAGCAGAATTCAGCATGCTATCAGATATCTCCTCAATGATCACATTAGAGCTTATCACAGGAGCAGGCAAAGTGTTTTGTGTGAATTGCAGACCAGCAAAACTAGCAGCCACCTGAACCTCAAGGTGCATAACAACCTGTCTAAATCCATCGCAAGCCGCCTATGGTCCCCTTGTCACAAGCAGAGGACGAATGGCATGGAAAAGGACATTGTTGAGCTGTTGTCTGGGTATGGGATCTGACAGAAGAAATTGCAAGGAGAGAGTCACCTTGGGCAGATAAACCAAAACACATACCTTGGTCATGGATATCCACAGAGATAGTGACCACCTCATCAGCATTATGGACCACTTGATTGAGCTGTGAAGAAACAATGATTCCTGGAGAAGGAGCAGGTACAATGAGCAAGTCTGACTGTGTGGATGAAGTATCATCAGAAGAAGTAACAGCATCATCCCAAGCTTCCAGAGGGTTGTCAGTCACATTGTTTTCAGGAACAATTCCATGCATAAGAGTAAGCCCCTGGGAAGCAAGCCAAGCTTGGTAGTTGTCAGATTTCGGGTTCCACAAACCCCTGATAGGTTCAAACTCTGGGTGCGTGCGGAGATCTCAACCTACCCAGCATGCCTACTCGCGACCTTCGTATGCCTAGCACATCGATCTCAAAGGGATAGAGAGACACAGCGGATTATCCTGGTTTGGGCCACCTTGCTTTGTAATACCCTACTCCAGCGTTTTGGTGGGTTGCCTCCAAGGGCTAAGGATGAACTAGTATAGTGGATGAACTAGCCTCAGGAGGTGAGGTGTTCTTGACCTCAAGAGAGATGGTGAGGTGGTTGGGTGAGAAGGGATCTAATCTATTCGTCGTCCCCGTCTTTGGTGGTGGCTAAGTCCTATGTATAGTGGCCTTGGTCCTCTTCCCAAATGTTGGCGGGGAGGGATCCCACAACGGCCAGATTTGAAGGGGGACAAGTAGTACATCCTATCCTGACTAAAGTGGTCTTCGCCTGCGAAAAGCCTGTGGTCGTGATGCTGCGGTGGGCTCGGTGATGACCTCCGTCCTACCGTCCTGGTGGTCTTGGTCTTGTTGCACCAAAATGGAAATCTTTGGCTGATTCTTCGGGACTCCGGACCTGCCGCTCGCCTCCTTTGCACCAAAGGGGAAACTGGCGCTCTGCGCCTGCTGGCGCCCGCCTAGCCTTGGTCGTCATGGCTCACGTTAGCTAAGCCTCATGAGGTGCACCTTGCATGGAACTCTCTGCCCCTCAGGAGCCAGCCTGAGGAGGCCGATCCCCTCGGGGGTCTTGGCATCGTCGGCCTCACGAGGCTTGACCCCTCACGAGGGTCTTGAGTCGTTGATGCTAAAGCTGGACCGTACCAGGACGTCGATGGAGCCACGCAGTGGGCCACAAGCAGGCAAGTCTGGGTACACCCATATCCAGAACGCCGACGGTAGCCCCGGGGCCCAAGGCATGCTTGGACTTGGCTTCTAGAAGAAGCCAAAGGGAAAGTGCGGAGCTCCGCAGGCCCCAACCGCCTACTGCCTCGAATGACGCGTGCCGATTGATGAGAAGTGGGTGTCTCCACTTCCCCATGCTGCCTCGGCAACTATTTTCGTCTGACAAACGGGCTGCCATTTGCTGTCATGCCTTCATTGCCTTCCCTTCGTCTTGCTCCAAATCCCCTTCTCCCAATGCTGAAGCAATTCTCCAGATCTACCGATCCTCCCCTCCAACCTTTCGCCCGATGGCCGCTGAGAAAGCCAAAGCTCCAGCCTCGGCTGCCGAACCCGCCTGGTTCGAGCTGATGTTGATCATGCCCTTCGTATGGAGGAGAAGCTCCATACTTCTCCTCCTGACAGTGAGCGATGATAGCGAGTGGGGGAAGACTGTGCTCCGGGTCACCTCCGCCGTGCCGAAGCCCGCGAACAGTACCTTCTATCCCTTCTTCCCGCATAGCATCTGCTCGGGGCTGATTCCTCCCTTCTCCCTCTTCTTCTATGTCATTCTCCACTATTACAGCCTCCACACGCTCCACATCCATCCCAACTCCGTCCCCCTCTTGTCCATCTTCGCCTTCTACTGCGAGGCGTTTGTGGGGGTGATGCCCTCTATCGCCATGCTTCGCCACTAATTCTACCTACGCTTGACTGGTAACCGGCCTACAGGGTGTGTCGGCTTTGTCATGGCCCGGGGCGGCAACGCGATCTCCCACGTCGGGAAGAAGTTGGAGGACGCCCGGAACAAGTGGGTCCTGATGGACGCCAAGTGCTCCCACGACCAGCTGGAGCTACTGACTGGGCTCCCGACCTCTGAGAAGGGCTTGTTCTCCGAGAAGATCACCGACCCCCATCTGAGGCCGCTGATGAGGAAGATGGAGGCCGACCTGAAGGCCGAGAAGCTGATGGGAGCCATGATCGTCAGGGAGTTCCTGACGCAACACCTGGCGCTGCTCCAGGACCGCTCCCGCCCCTTGTGGAAGCTCGGGGGTGCCGACTACAAGATCCGCCTGTGCCAGGATGGCCTTCCTGAGGAGGAGCTGAGCAAGGTGTTGGTTTCCTTGACTGTGAAGGACCCTAGCTGCCCATCAAATGATTGCCTCCCGCTGTACCGCTGTGACGACCGAGAAAAGATTGCAGCCGCCATGCCCATCTTCGACGAGTTCGGGCCCGTGCCGACGGGGCCTCCCCTGCCGCCCGCCTCCATGGTGAACCTGTCCTCCGGCGACCGCTCCTCCAAGGCCACCGAGGAGGAGAAGGGGGAGGCAGAATCCTCTGCCCCGAAGCAGGGAGAACTCCTCCTCAATCTCTTTGATGATGATGACGAGGACGGGCATCCGGTGATGGAGCTGGCCCACCCTACAGGGGTCACCACGAGATCTGCGGTGGCCTCCTCGAAGCAACCAAAGCGAACAATGGTGACGAGGGGCAGGACTGCGCTGATCCCTCCAGGCAGCAGTCCACCTTCGCCAACAACATCCCGAGTGGCACCGACCGCGTGCTCTCCTGCTCCCAAGAGCACAACTCCAGCTGTCCTGGCGAAGCCCCTGCTGATGAGCCTGAAGAGGAGCTACGTCGCTTTGCACCAGTATGTGTTCTTTCTTGGCCTTGCTCTTGAACCTTGATGCGATGCTTAGTGTCTTTGTTCAGGGTTAGGCAGCAATCATCATCCAAGAAGAAGCAGGAAGACACTAAGGTCGCCCTGGTCGAGCGTGTTGAGGTGGCTGCCGTAGCTTTGGCGAAGAGGGACGTTGGGGCTCCTGCAGCTCCAGCAATGGTGGCGTCTTCTCAGGGCTCGGAGGCCCAGCCTCGGAAGGAGCCGGCGTCCGCGGTCGGGTTGCCTCTAGCGGCACCCACCTCTGTCGCGACTGCCGAGGTCGCAAGGCCTCCGGAGCCCCCAGTCCTTCCTTCAGCTGCAGCTTCACCTGTCTTGGCGCCGAGAACATCTCCACCTCCGCCCACCGTGTCGCTGGGCCACGACACTTCAGCCACCTCCGGAGCCCTGGAGGAGGCCCGAGCCGCGTTGCACTATCTCTAGGGTGATCTTCAAGCTCCGGACCGGCACACAACATTGGGGCTCCTGGGGCTGATCTCAGGGTGGCTTTGGGCCGACGCATCTGTCCGGGCGGCCTGGAGCTCCACAGAGGAGGCCCAGAAGGTGGCCGGGGTAGCTGCTGTCGAGCGTGACTTAGCGGAGAAGGAAGCCAAGGATGCCCAGGAGTGGTTCCGCACAGTGCAATCCGAGCTGAAGGCTCTCCAGGATCAGGAGGCCGCTAGGCCAACCAGCTCTAGAATCGAGAGGAGAAGCTGAAGGCTCAGGAGGCTGCCATCGTCTGCGGCAACGCCAAGCTGAAGAAGGCAGCCCAGGAGCAGGCCACGGAGCTCGACCACCTGAAGAGGTTGAAGGAGGAAGTGGAAGCGGCCCAGGTGTCCCTTGCTGAGGCCAAGGAAACGGCCGCCATGGAGCACAGCACTCTCGGCTCCCTCGAGGCGAGGTTTCACAAGGCTCGGCTAACACTCTTTGGGAGCGATCCCTTGGGAACGGTGGTGACCGAGGGAGTCCTGGATTAGGGGGTATCCGGACAGGCGGACTATATACTTTGGCCGGACTGTTGGACCGTGAAGATACAAGACTCAAGACTTCGTCCCGTGTCCGGATGGGACTCTCCTTTGCGTGGAAGACAAGCTTGGCGATTCGGATGATAGATCTCCTTCTTTGCAACCGACTCTGTGTGACCCTAGCCCCCTCCGGTGTCTATATAAACCGGAGGGTTTAGTCCGTAGGACAAGAACAATCATAATCATCACAGGCTAGCTTCTAGGGTTTAGCCTCTACGATCTCGTGGTAGATCAACTCTTGTAATACTCATATCATCAAGATCAATCAAGCAGGAAGTAGGGTTTTACCTCCATCGAGAGGGGCCGAACCTGGGTAAAACATTGTGTCCCTTGCGTCCTATTACCATTAGCCTTAGACGCACAGATCGGGACCCCCTACCCGAGCTCGGACGGTTTTGACACCGACATTGGTGCTTTCATTGAGAGTTCCTCTGTGTCGTCGCTACAAGGCTCGATGGCTCCTCCAATCATCAACGACAACGCGGTCCAGGGTGAGACTTTTCTCCCCGGACAGATCTTTGTGTTCGGCGGTTTCGCACTGCGGGCCAATTTGCTTGGTCATCTGGAGCAGATCGACAGCTATGCCCCTGGCCATCAGGTTAGGTTCGGAAACTTGAATTACACGGCCGATATCCGCGGTGACTTGATCTTCGATGGATTCGAGCCTACGCCAGGAGTACCGAACAGTCACGACGAGCACGTCTTAGACCTGCTGTCGGACAATACTCGGGATATCACACCTGCAGGAACTCCGGACCTAAATCCGGGGCAGATTGCCTTGTCCGAGGACTGGTGGATGGACCCCGCCCCGGAGGCCGCACACTCATCGGCGGTAGAGCCAAACACACACTCCACCCCAAAGGAAGCCTGTGTCATCGGACCCCCAGACTCGTGTCCGGCTGTAGGTTCCAGACCATGCGCCCCCGAGCCCGCCGAATCTGGTTGGGCTCCGGTAATGGAGTTCACCGCTGCGGATATCTTCCAGCACTCGCCCTTTGGCGACATGCTGAACTCATTAAAGTCTCTCTCTTTGTCAGGAGACTCTTGGCCGAACTATGTCCGGCTCGAGTGGGAAGCAGGCGACGAGGAAATTCGTTCGCTACCCAGCACCCACTTCATTGCCACTATCGATGATTTGACCGACATGCTTGACTTCGACTCTGAAGACATCGACGGTGTGGAGGACGATGTAGGAGAAGAACAGCAACCACCGCCCATGGGGCGCTGGACAGCCACCTCCTCGTATGATATATATATATGGTGGACACTCTGAAAGAAACCAATGGCGATGAGGCAATGGAGGATAACCCCTCAAGGAAGAAAGCAAAGCATGGGCATCATCGGCGCTGCTCCAAGCCCCGCCACAGCAATACCGGCACAGGAGACGAAAACAATCTGGATGGTGCCAAAGATGAATACAACCCCAAACATCCTGCCTTCGAGCAGGCCGAACGGGAAGACGGGCAGATTAGCCCAAACGAACAGGCGACAGACGGATACCCGGAGGAGGACAACTACATGCCCCCCTCCGAAGACGAGATGAGCCTTGGCGACGATGAATTCGGCGTGCCTGAGGATCCCGTAGAGCAGGAGCGCTTTAAGTGCCGGCTTATGGCCACTGCAAGGAGCCTCGAAAAGAAGTAGCAGCAGCTCCAAGCTTATCAAGATCTGCTCACAGACAGATGGACTGAAGTCCTGACAGCTGAGGAATATGGACTCGAGCGCCACACCAAAGGTTACCCAAAGCACAAGTTGCTACCTCAACTCGAGGAGGAACCTATACTACCAGCACAGGATGAGGCTGACCAGCCACCTCGTGGCCGGGATAAAACGGCGTATCAGCCCGAATACTAGCCCGCACCCCCACACCAATACACTATGGCCCGGGGCAATAGGCAGGACCTGCGACACATACTGGAAAACAAGGCAGGACAGCCAAAATCGATCTACGGATCGCGGGGGCGTGCCCAAACACGTGATGATGATCGTCATGCCAGATACACTATCAACAAGTCCATTCGGGCCGAACATAGCCAACCAGACTTATTTGAACTGCGTAGCCACATAGCCTGGCATAGAGGCACCGCACACCCCCTCTGCTTCACTGACGAAGTGATGGATCATGAATTCCCAGAAGGGTTTAAACCCGTAAACATCGAATCGTATGATGGCACAACACACCCAGCAGTATGGATCGAAGATTTCCTTCTCCACATTCACATGGCCCATGGTGACGATCTACATGCCATCAAGTATCTTCCCCTTAAACTCAAAGGACCGGCCCAACACTGGCTAGATAGCCTGTCAGCAAATTCCACCGGCAGTTAGGAAAACCTAGAGGACGCGTTCCTCGACAACTTCTAGGGCACGTACGTGCAACCACCGGATGCTGATGACTTGAGTCACATTACCCAACAGCCCGAAGAGTCAGCCAGGAAATTCTGGACTCGGTTCCTAACTAAAAAGAACCAAATTATCGACTGTCCGGACGCCCAAGCCTTGGCGGCCTTTAAGCATAATATCCGCAACGAGTGGCTCGCCCGACACCTCGGACAAGAAAAATCGAAGTCCATGGCGGCCCTCACGACACTCATGACCTGCTTTTGCGTGGGAGAGGACAACTGGTTTGCTCGCAGTAGCACCACGCCAATAAACTCCGGCACTTCAGATGTCCACGACAATAACGGCAAGCCACGGCTCAACAGACATAAGCGTCGGAACAATGGCGACAACACTGAAGACACGGTAGTCAACGCTGGATTTAGTGGCTCAAAATCCGGTCAGCGGAAAAAGCCGTTCAAAAGAAACAATCAGGGATCGTCCAGTCTGGACCGCATACTTGATCGCTCGTGCCAAATTCACGGCACCCTTGATAAGCCAGCCAACCACACTAACAGAGATTGCTGGGTGTTCAAATAGGCCGCAAGATAAATGTCGAAAACACTGGGGGACAGAACAAATTTCATCCTCAGGTGAAAATAGTAAACATGATCTATTCCACATACATTCCCAAATGGGAACGACAGCGAGCACTAAGGGACATCTATGCGATGGAGCCAGTCGCCCCAAAATTCAACCCATGGTCAGCCTGTCTGATCACTTTTGATCATAGGGACCACCCTACCAGCATCCGTCACGACGATTCAGCCGCATTGGTCCTCGACCCAATCATCGACGGATTCCACCTTACGCGAGTCCTTATGGACGGTGGCAGTAGCCTGAACCTGCTTTACCAGGACACAGTGCGCAAAATGGCATTGATCCTTCGAGGATCAAGCCCACCAAAACCACCTTCAAAGGTGTAATTCCAGGAGTAGAGGCCCGTTGTATTGGATCCATAACACTGGAAGTGGTCTTCGGATCCCCGGATAACTTCCAAAGCGAGGAGTTAATCGTTGATATCGTCCCTTTCCGTAGTGGCTATCATGCACTGCTTGGACGAACCGCATTCGCTCGATTCAATGCGGTACCACACTATGCATACCTCAAGCTCAAGACGCCAGGACCTCGCGGGGTTATAACATTCAATGGAAACACAAACCGCTCTCTCCGTACATAAGAGCACACTGCGGCCCTCGCGGCAGAAGTACAAAGCAGCCTTCTCCGGCAAACCACCAATCCGGCGACAGGATCGCCAGGCATGCCAAGAGCGCGACTAGCAGTCCGGCCTCTGCCCTAGCCCCATTCAGGAAGCATTTGTGTCGCGCGTACACAATTACGCACTCAAAATACCATGGGCATAGGCGGAGGTGCAATGGTGATGCGGTCAACAATGCGGTTTAGCCGCAACCTACTTTAATAACCTTCTTTCTCTTTCAAGACCCTACTTTCGGGCAGCCTCTTTAGAGGGTCGGATCATCGGACTTATCACAGGAGGGAAAACTAAGGAGGCAAAAGGCTTTGCGCGAAAAGGGAATACCCAGGTGGTATCTGTCAATGATCATTATACTTGTTTTGCATACCCACATGCGGCCCGCCCTTGGATAGGACATGTCAAATAGTCCTATTTGATTCTGCTTAAATGCATTAATTGTACACATACGCTCGGACGTATTATTTCACAATGGGAAACAATATATAGCGTCATCTTATTATTCCTATCTTCACATTTTTCCTATAAATGTTTATTTAATATTGAATCCGTACACTTTGGTACGTTTAGTTTGCCAGGGGCTTCTTATGGTGCCCAATAATACGGCAAGATAAGTCTGAACACTTTCGACAGTGCGGCACCCCGAACTTATAGCATTATATGCATCAGCTCCGAATTATGTCTTGGGTCAATAGTTTGGTTTGCCCGGCTCCCTTGTTTTGGTACCTTACGTTCTGTTATATCGGCAAATGTAGCACAGGTAGAACTACTGCGATTGTGTCCCGATTCTGCCGGACGAGCACCTCAGTAGAGAAAGCCCAAAATAACCTATCATGATGCGGCGAGAGTTGGTCGCTGTTCGAGAGGTCTTAAAATCCTTAAAGATTTTTTCTGCTTCAGGTGAGGAATCGGCCTTGTCCGATTTAGGCGTGTATAGCGCCCCAATTCGGCTTTCCGAATTCTAGGGGCTTCGCCGAAATTTAAAATTGTAGACTTCTATGGCTAAGTGAGAGTTATAAAGACGCATAGTCCGATTGCCTTGTTCGCTGCGCCAAACACCTCCTTCAAGGACCAAAAATTTGGATAAAGAGTGTTTGAGTTCTCCACGAACACCCCAGTACTAGTTACATGGGTGCGGAAGCCGACGACTGGCCTACTTTTAGAATTTTATAAACAGCCGCACTGAAGGTAATATTTTAAATCAACAAAGTGCTATATAGCGCAAACAAGTTCATTTTCATATTACAAAGACGACATGAGTACATTTACTCAAAGGTTGTGTCCTTGGTACATTCATCAGCCACGAGACGAGCGCCTTTCATCACGCCATCATAATATTTCTCGGGGTAGCGATGCGCCTTGCCCTCCGGCGGTCCATCCTTCACTAGCTTCTCTACATCCAGCTTGGCCCAATGCATTTCTGCATGGGCAAAGGCCCGGCGGGCACCCTCAGGATCGCTTGATAACTTCAAGCCGCGGACAAGCATTTACCATCTGTTTTATAAGGCCGAAGTAGCTGTCGGGCAGGGGCTCACCAGGCCACATCCGGACTATGAAGTCCCTCATGGCCACTTCGGCCACCCTGTGGAGTTCAACCAACTGCTTCAGTTTGTCACTCAGAGGTATTGGGTGTTCGGCTCCAGCATACTGGGACCAGAACAGCTTCTCCATCGAGCTCCCCTCTTTAGCATAGTAGAACTCCGTGGCATCTTATATGCTGCGTGGCAGATCTGCGAATGCCCCCGGAGAGCTCCGAATTCGGGTAAGTAAAAGAAATGTCTCCTCCACATGCTTGATTTGCATAATGAATGCCTTACCCGCCGCTATCTTCTTGGCCGCCTGGATTTCCTGTTGGGCCTTTTGGGCTTCAGCCCTGGCGTCTTTCACGCTCTGAAGGGCCTTCGCAAGCTGAGACTCTTTCGCCTTGAAGTCATGCTTCAAGGACTTGAACTTCTTGCCGAACTCCTGGAGCTCTTGATGTACCTCACCCACCCTAGCATCTTGCTTTTCACGCTCAATACGCTCTGTGACTGCCTTGTCTTCGGCCTCGGTTAGCACTTTCTTCAGGGCCGCCACTTTGGTCGTGGCCCCTATTAAAAAGTCATGACGCTTTTTTTAGCATCACCAATTTTTTCTCCTCTATATGACACGTGAACGGGGTATCACTTACCTCTGTTCTCTTTGAGCTGCCTCTTTGTAAGGCCGAGCTCCTCTTCGTCCTGCTTCAGGTCCCGTTCGAGTCCGGCGATCTCTGTTGTACGGGCAGCAGCGGGAAGCAGCACCGCCTATTTATACACATAGACACATACTGTTAGATCCATGCGGTTTAAAGTTGACCCGTCGTTTGGCTTTACTTTACGAACATCAAACAGAGTATCAGGGGCCACTGTCTATAGGGTGATAATTTCTCACACTTTTGATTGCTTACCTCAAAGCCTGTCAGGAGGCTGGTGCAGTCTTCGGTCAATCCTCTTTTGGCGGACCGAACCTTCTGCATCACCACACTCATAAGAGTACGGTGCTCTTCACCCATGGAAGCGCCGCGAAGCACTTCCAGCAAATTATCCGACGCCTCTGGCGCAGCGGAGGTCATCGGCACGGCCGGATTGCCCTCCCTAGCGAAGGGCTGCACACCCGAGTCCGGAACCTTTGGAGGTTACGGTGCAGTGTCCGGCTGTGAGCCCAACTTGCTGTGGCTCTCGTCCGCATAATCCATGGGGTTTTTCCTCCCCATGTGCCCGGCATATGGAATCTCGCCTTGGGGCGTCTCCAGAGCCGCCTCCCCCTTATCCGGTACCCTTTGGGAGCGCACCTCCGTGTCATCTGCCGGCCAAGGGGAGGTGGCCGCCGGGAGCGAATCCATCGCTAAATCGCTTAGAAACCCATTCGAAGAAGATACCTCGGGATGGGACCTGGCCGGACTGCATATACGTGTTCGGCGTTATAACAAACTATGTAGTTAAGTCGCACTGAAAGTATTACCGAGTGCGGATACTTACGATCTCACCAGGGGCTTGCTCCTAGGTAGCCACTCCTCCTCGCTATAGGCGGCGGTTGTGGAGTCGTCCGGAGGGAGGGTCCATCCCCTCTTGGACCCTTCGGCCTCCCTAGAAAGGGTTTCCTTCCTCTTCTTCCCCCCTTCGTTTTTGGGGAGAGGGTTTTCCTCCTCCTCCTCATCGTTGTCGTTGGAGGAGTGCGCCCCGGTGTCTTCCGACGATGAGTCCGGCACCACGTTGCATCGGGAACTTCTTCTGGTCCTCGTGGCCTTTTTCTTGGCCTTCTTCTCTGGCACCTCATAGGGTGCCGGAGCCAGCATCACCGTCAGGAGTTTGTCTGCTGGATCCTCAGGCAATGGAGCCGGACAGTCGATCCGCTCCGCCGTCGCCACATATTCCTGTTAAAATCAGCACAGTGGCCTAAGTTTCTCCCACAGATATACTGGGTAAAGGCATATCTTGAAATGCAGAATGCTTACCGCATTGGCCTGGCGCCTGGCGCTGAGTCCACGATCCTGAGAGGTGGGGGGAGGAACTTCGCTGGCCTTGAACAACACCCTCCAGGCATCTTTGTGTGTCGTGTCAAAGAGCTCTTGCAGTGTCTGGTGTTGGGCCGTGTCGAACGCCCACAGGTTGAATGCCCGTCTCTGACACGGGAGAATCCGGCGAAATAGCATGACTTGGACCACATTTACCAGCTTGATACTCTTGGTTATCATGTTTGTGATGCAGTTTTGGAGTCCGGTCAGCTCCGCGGATGAGCCCCAGGCTAGGCCCTTCCTCTTCCAGGAAGTGAGCCGCACAGGGATGCCGGATCAGAATTTGGGGGCCGCCACCCAGTTGGCATCGCGGGGCTCGGTAATATAGAACCACCCCGATTGCCACCCCTTCACGGTCTCCGCAAAGGAGCCTTCGATCTAGGTGAAGTTGGGCATCTTGCCCACCATGGCACCTCTGCACTCCGCCTGCTGGCCGACCACTATCTTTCGCTTCACGTTGAAGATCTTTAGCCACAGGCCAAAGTGAGGCCTTATGCGGAGAAAAGCCTCGCACACGACAATAAACGCCGAGATGTTGAGGATGAAGTTTGGGGCCAGATCATGAAAATCCAGCCCGTAATAGAACAGAAGCCCGCGGACGAATGGGTGGAGGGGGAATCCCAGTCCACGGACGAAGTGGGCGAGGAACACGACCCTCTCGTGGGGACCCGGAGTCGGAATGATCTGCCCTTCGTCCGGGAGCCTGTGCGCAATATCTGCGGCCAAGTATCCGGCCGCCCGGAGCTTCGTAATGTGCTCCTCCTTGACGGAAGAAGCCACCCACTTGCCTCCCGCTCCGGACATGTTTGGTTGTGCGGAGAAGTCCGGAACTAGGGCGCTAGAGCTCTAGGGTGCGAGAATGGATAAACGAAGGAGGAAGAAGGCGTGGGTAAAAATGGGAGATCCTTATCCCTTTATAGAGGTGGCGAAAACGGTGCGCCTCCCCGCTTGCCTGAGGAAATCGCTTATTTTCCAAGCGCCCCAGTTGGGTTACCCATACCCGTATTAATGCGGATCTCGTGATAAGGGGACATGATCCTTGGTTCGACAAGACGTGCCGAGGAAACTGCCTCACAGTATGTGCGGTGGCTGGTTGTGAGAAGACGGTTCGAATAATGACTTGACCATGGTGAGATGCCATGTTGTCTAAAGTTGCTAGCAGATTATATTTGTGGAATGTTGTTCTCACTATGGCGGACTGCGGAAATTATCTCACAAAGCCGGACACGATCCTCACTCTACTTTGGAGTATTTGGAGATGGAACCCGCCTTGCAATGCCGAAGACAATCTGGACGCCGGACTCATCGTCATTGAAGCCTGGTTCAGGGGCTACTGAGGGAGTCGTGGATTAGGGGGTATCCGGACAGCCGGACTATATACTTTGGCCGGACTATTGGGCCGTGAAGATACAAGACTCAAGACTTCGTCTCGTGTCCGGATGGGACTCTCCTTTGCGTGGAAGACAAGCTTGGCGATTCAGATGATAGATCTCCTTCTTTGTAACCGACTCTGTGTGACCCTAGCCCCCTCCGGTGTCTATATAAACCGGAGGGTTTAGTCCGTAGGACAAGAACAATCATAATCATCATAGGCTAGCTTCTAGGGTTTAGCCTCTACGATCTCATGGTAGATCAACTCATGTAATACTCATATCATCAAGATCAATCAAGCAGGAAGTAGGGTTTTAATTCCATCGAGAGGGCCCGAACCTGGGTAAAACATTGTGTCCCTTGCCTCCTGTTACCATTAGCCTTAGACGCACAGATCGGGACCCCCTACCCGAGATCCGCCAGTTTTGACACCGGCAGTGACCCCAAAGGAGGACCCTGCAGCCCTGCTTCCTGAGGTCGTCGATGGGCTCGAGGACGTCGTCAACGGGTTTGACGTCGTTGATGGGCTCCATGGTGGAAGGTGAGGCTCGCTTGCTTTCTTCCTCGTCCATGTCGCGCGCTTTCAGCCATCTCTATCTTCGGGACGCTAGCTTCTACTTCGCCGCCTTCCTCGATCCCGTGGACCCCGACTCTTGCGACGCTGTTGCTGACACCATGAAGCATTCGGTGAATGCCCTGCTAGACAAGTTCCTCGTCGTTGGCCTAGCAGCTGGAGCCGAGGTGAAGGGCGACGTTGCTGTCGACAAGGCTCCGCATGGCAGGCAATGGCGGCAGCCAGAGATGAACATGTGGCTTGGTGGTGCTGCTCCTTCCTGTTTTTATCCTGTAGCATGTAGCATGCCTCGTGAAGGCGTTAAAACTGATGCTTGGAACAATATGTTTTTTAATAACTAGCTTATGGTTCTCCTACTTTTTATGTTTGCTTTGTGGTTCTGCGTGGGCAGGGCCCGACCCCGCACGTACCTCAGCCGCCACTGGGTCATCCGGATTGCTAGGACAAGGCCAGGGGGTGAGGGGCTACGCGGCCAGTTAGGCTACTGAGACGCGATGCTCAGGTGTCCCCCTTGACGTGCGAACAGCTCGTGAAAAGAGGTGTGACGGCAAGCCTTGGTGCTCTATGTCGGTAGGGCCCAACCCCGCGCATACCGCAACCACCGCTAGTTCGTCCGGATCTCCAGGACGAGACCAAGGGGTGAGGGGCTACGTGGCCAGTTAGGCTCCTGAAACGCGATGCTCAGGAGTCCCCCTTGACGTAGGAACGACTTGAGAAGGGAAGGTCAAGAGTTAGGCCTTGGTGTCCTGCGTCGACAGGGCCCGGCGGCACGCATACCTCAGTCGTCATTGGGTCGTCTGGATCGCCAGGACGAGACCAAGGGGTGAGGGGCTATGTGGCTAGCTAGGCTCCTGAGATGCGATGCTCAGGAGTCCCCCTTGACGTACGAACAAACCATCATGCCTCTCCTCGCCTTGATGCTCAACTCGTAGAGCTACGGGAACTCAGCAGGGTAGGCAGTGCCGTCGTAGTGTGGGGGTAGGTTAGGCTTGAACTTGCCCGACCAAACAACATTGTGAAGCTTCGGGGTGAACCTGCAGCACCCTGTTGTGGTCACGGGAGCCCGTCGAGGAGGTGGAGCCTAGTCTTGGTGCCCGTGCGCCACCATCATCACAGGCGGCACACGGGCTTGGCGTGGGGGTGCTAGAAGCGCACGTGCATCTTCTTGGGGCTGCTGCACCACAAGGCAGCTCGCTTGTTCACGCGCAGGCGCCTGGCGTGGCGGGTCGCGCCGTGGTGCCGCCTGCTTTGGTTTGACGATGGCGCCCTGGGCTGGAAGTGGTGGAGGTGCCCCATGAGCCACGTCGCCCGTGGCAGGCGGCTGCTGATGCAGCAAGCGGGCCGGTATAGTGGAGTCTCCGGTGGCGCTGGCGAGCTCGGCAATGCGCTTGAGCCACTCCTCATAGAGGTCGCCGACTGGGCGGTAGCGGAGGAGCACCCGCGCCATAAGCAGAGCAGCTTGCGTGTTTGCCAGGCCGCGACGCGCGTGGGAGGACGAAGCAGCCGGGGTCAACGATGGAGTGGCGTTGCGCCCGTCATGGTGCACCGAGGGATGTGGCGATGAAGCTTGCTGCTCGTGGCCAGACGGGCTCGTGGCAGCGTTGGCTGCCGGTGATGGGGGACGGCGAGGACAGCTGTCGTCCACCGGAGCTGTCGGAGCGACGTGAGCACCAAGCGCGGTCCGATGCTCAACGCGTGCCCGACGTGTGTCACCCATGGAAGTGTCGGAGTAGCGGTGGATCGATCGACGGAAGAGAGGATCCGACGCACCCCTAGCTGGCGTGCCAAATGCCAGATTTCGGGTTCCGCAAACCCCTGATAGGTTTGAACTCTGGGGTGCGTGCAGAGATCTCAACCTACCTAGCCTGCCTACTCGCGATCTTCCTAAGCCTAGTGTGTCGAGCTCAAAGAGACAGAGAGACACATCAGTTTATCCTGGTTCGGGCCACCTTGCGGTGTAATACCCTACTCTAGCGTTTTGGTGGATTGCCTCTAAGGGCTGAGGATGAACTTGTACAGTGGATGAACTGCCCTCAGGAGGTGAGGTGTTCTTGAGCCCAAGAGAGCTGGTGAGATGGTTGGGAGAGAAGGGATCTGATCTGTTCGTCGTCCCCCTCTTTGGTGGTGGCTAAGTCCTATTTATAGTGGCCTTGGTGCTCTTCCCAAATGTTGGCGGGAAGGGATCCCACAATGGCCAGATTTCAAGGGGAGCAAGTAGTACATCCTGTCCCAACTAAAGTGGTCTTCGCCTGTGAAAATCCTCTGGTCATGATGCTGTGGTGGGCTCGTTGATGACCTCCGTCCTGCCGTCATGGCGGTCTTGGTCTTGTTGCACCAGAATGGAAACCTTTGACCGATTCCTCGGGACTCCGCACCTGCCGCTCGCCTCCTTTGCACCAAAGGGGAAACTGGCTCTTGATGACTCACAAGTGTAGGGGATCTATCATAGTCCTTTCGATAAGTAAGAGTGTCGAATCCAACGAGGAGCAGAAGGAAATGGCAAGCGGTTTTCAGTAAGGTATTCTCTGCAAGCACTGAAATTATCGGTAACAGATTGTTTTGTGATAAGTTAATCTGTAACGGGTAACAAGCAATGAAAGTAAATAAGGTGTAGCAAGGTGACCCAATCCTTTTTGTAGCAAAGGACAATCCTGGATAAGTTGTTATATAGAGAAAAGCGTTCCTGAGGACACATGGGAATTATCGCCAAGCTCGTTTTCATCATGCTCATATGATTCGCGTTCGTTACTTTGATAATTTGATATGTGGGTGGAAAGGTGCTTGGATACTGCCCTTTCTTGGACAAGCATCCCACTTATGATTAACCCCTATTGCAAGCATCTGCAACTACAAAAGAAGTATTAAGGTAAACCTAACCATAGCATGAAACATATGGATCCAAATCAGCCCCTTACGAAGCAACGCATAAACTAGGGTTTAAGCTTCTGTCACTCTAGCAACCCATCATCTACTTATTACTTCCCAATGCCTTCTTCTAGGCCCAAACAATGTGAAGTGTCATGTAGTCGATGTTCACATAACACCACTAGAGGACAGACAAAATACATCTCATCAAAATATCGAACGAATACCAAATTCACATGACTACTTATAGCAAGACTTCTCCCATGTCCTCAGGAACAAACGTAACTACTCACGAATCATATTCATGTTCATAATCAGAGGGGTATTAATATGCATAAAGGATCTGAACATATGATCTTCCACCAAATAAACCAACTAGCATCAACTACAAGGAGTAATCAACACTACTAGCAACCCACATGTACCAATCTGAGGTTTTGGTACAAAGATTGGATACAAGAGATGAACTAGGGTTTGAGAGGAGATGGTGCTGGTAAAGATGTTGATGGAGATTGACCCCCTCCCGATTAGAGGATTGTTGGTGATGACGATGGTGATGAATTCCCCCTCCCGGAGGGATGTTTCCCCGGCAGAACAGCCCCACCGGAGCCCTAGATTGGTTCCGCCAAGGTTCTGCCTCATGGCGGTGGTGTTTCGTCCCGAAAGCATTCTTATGATTTTTCCAGGGTAAAAGACTTCATATAGCAGAATATGGTTACCGGAAGGCTCCCAAGGGGCCCACAAGGTAGGGGGGCGCGCCCAGGGGGGTAGGGCGCGGCCCCCACCCTCGTGGACGGTTGGTGGCCCCCCTCTGGAACTTCTTCCGCTCAGTATTTTTTATTAATTCCAAAAATGACTTTCGTGGAGTTTCAGGACTTTTGGAGCTGTGCATAATAGGTCTCTAATATGTGCTCCTTTTCCAGCCCAGAATTCCAGCTGCCGGCATTCTTCCTCTTCATGTAAACCTTGTAAAATAAGAGAGAATAGGCATAAGTATTGTGACATAACGTGTAATAACAGCCCATAATGCAATAAATATCGATATAAAAGCATGATGCAAAATGGACTTATCAACTCCCCCAAGATTAGACCTGGCTTGTCCTCAAGCGGAAGCCGATATTGAAAAATATGTCCACATGTTTAGAGATAGAGGTGTCGATTAAATAAAATACGGACATGAGGGCATCATGATCATTCTTATAATAGCAATATATATATATATATATATATATATATATATATATATATATATATAGTTTCATATTATTTCTTATGCTAGAGTAACAATCTATTCACAATGTCAAGTATGAATCAGAAACTTCATTGAAAACTAACAAACTATGATCTTGGTCATTGAAGCAATTGCAATTTATCCTAACATCGGAAATAGTCAAAATAAGAGCATTTCAGCAAGTCCACATACTCAACTATCATTTAGTCTTTCACAATTGCTGACACTCATGCAATACTTATGGGTATGGAGTTTTAATCGGACACAGAGAAAGATAGGGGCTTATAGTGTTGCCTCCCAACCTTTTACGTCAAGGGTAATGTGAATAATAATAGTTCATGCTAACTTACATCCAATTGGATATATATATATCAGGATCTTTCCAACACGTGGTGCATGCCAAAGGATAAAATGTAAAAAGGAAAGGTGAAGATCACCATGACTCTTGCATAAAGTATAAGACAAAAGATAGGCCCTTCGCAGAGGGAAGCTGAGGTTGTCATGTGCTTTTATGGTTGGATGCACGAAATATTAATGCAAAAGAATGTCACTTTATGTTGCGACTTGTGATACAGACCTTTATTATGCAGTCTGTCACTTCTATTGCTTCCATATCACAAGATCGTATAAAGCTTATTTTCTCCACACTAATAAGTCATACATATTTAGAGAGCAATTTTTACTGCATGCAACATGACAACTTACTTGAAGGACCTTACTCAATCCATAGGTAGATATGGTGGACGCTCATGGCAAAACTGGGTTTAAGGATATTTGGAAGCACAAGTAGTATCTCTACTTGGTGCAAGGAATTTGTATAGCATGAGGGGGAAAGGCAAGCTCAACATGTTCGATGATCCATGACAATATAATTTATTTTGGATATAAGAAAACATAACCCATTACGTTGTCTTCCTTGTCCAACATCAAATCTTTAGCATGTCGTATTTTAATGAGTGATCACAATCATAAAAGATGTCCAAGATAGTACATTTATATGTGAGAACCTCTCTTTCTTTATTACTTCCTATTAATTGCAATAATGACAAAAACTATGTTTGTCAACTCTCAACAACTTTTATTCATCATACTCTTTATGTGAAGTCATTACTCTCCATAAGATTAATATGATCTCTTTTAGTTCTTTTTATTCTTCCTTTTATTCCCTCAAGATCATAGCAAGATATAAAAGCCCTTGACTCAACACTAATCTTTATTATATATAGCTCACGGGCTCGATTACATAGAGGGATCATAAAGCAAAACTCAAAACTAGATCATATTAAAAACTTTATTCTACTAGATCAAGATATTACCAAAAGGATCGAACTAAGTAAAATGGTAAAGATAAGAGTGTGATGGTGATACGATACCGGGGCACCTCCCCCAAGCTTGGCAGTTTCCAAGGGGAGTGCCCATACCCATGTGATTATGTCTCTTTCTTCCGACGTGGTGGTGTGATATTATTGGCGATGATGCCCCTCAGGATACGATTCTCCTCCTTGAGCTTATTGACTTGCTGCTTGAGGTCCATATTTTCCTTACGGAGCTTGCCCGTGACGGCTAGAGCTCCTTTCACCCATGGATGCTGCATAGCTGTTGGAGAACAAGTGACACTCTTTTTCATATTTTCATAAGAAATAAATCTAACATTGGAGGGGATAACCGAGTTTGGAATCGCTGAGCTCTGTAGTTCCCCCATTGTGAATCCGGCTCGGAAACGAGAGGTAACTTCTTGATCCTCCTCCATAGCATCTATCCTTTTCAAGTCGGCCTCCATTTCCTCCTCCGTTGATGGCCCAAAGTAGTAGGCATTGTTGTTTGCTCATGGACCTGGTGTCGGATGAGACACCCAACTCTCCCCAACTGACTCTTGAGAAGAAATCTTGTTCTAAATCTTCTACAGAAACATCTCGAAACAAAGACAGAAGATATTTGCATGATACGGTGGTCAAAACCTTCGGGAGATTATATAATGATTTTTTACCGACCAAAAGAAGTATCGTGCAATAAAATGGAGTCCGTAGAACACACGAGGTGCCCACAAGGTAGGGGGGCCACGCCCAGGGGGTAGGGCGCGCCCTCCACCCTTGTGGACGCCTCGTGTCCTTATCGGACTACATCTTATTTTCCTATTTTCTTAAATATTCCAAAACAGAGAAAAACTGCTATTAGAAATATTTTGGAGTAGGTTTACTTACCGTACCACATACCTATTCCTTTTCGGAGTCTGAAACATTCTGGAAAGTGTCCCTCATGTATTCCTCTGGGATTACGGTTTCAATAACATTAGTTTCAACATTTATAGGATTACCTGAGATATAATGTTTGATCCATTGACCGTTCACCACCTTTGGACTTGTGCCTTTGAAGTTGTTGATTTTTATGGCACCGTAAGGATAGACCTCCTTGATAACGTAAGGACCTTCCCAATTAGAGTGAAGTTTTCCTGCAAAAAATCTTAAACGAGAGTTGTGTAGCAAAACATAATCTATTAGAACTGTTTTGGAGTAGGTTTACTTACCGTACCACATTCCTATTCCTTTTCGGAGTCTGAAACGTTCTGGATAGTGTCCCTTATGTATTCCTCCGGGGTTACGGTTTCAATAACATTAGTTTCTACATTTATAGGATTACCTGAGATATAATGTTTGATCCTTTGACCGTTCACCACCTTTGGACTTGTGCCTTCTAAGTTGTTGATTTTTATGGCACTGGAACGATAGACCTCCTCGATAACGTAAGGACCTTCCCAATTAGAGAGAAGTTTTCCTGCAAAAAATCTTAAACGAGAGTTTTATAGCAAAACATAATCACCTACATTAAACTCATAGTTTTGTATCCTTTTATCATGCCATCTTTTAACTTTTTCTTTAAATAGTTTGGCATTCTCATAGGCTTGGGTTCTCCATTCATCAAGTGAGCTAATGTCAAATAACCTCTTCTCACCGGCAAGTTTGAAATCCTAATTGAGCTCTTTAATGGCCCAATATGCCTTATGTTATAGTTCAAGAGGTAAGTGACATGCTTTTCCATAAACCATTTTATATGGAGACATACCCATAGGATTTTTATATGCAGTTATATAAGCCCATAATGCATCATCAAGTTTCTTGGACCAATTCTTTCTAGATCTATTAACAGTCTTTTGCAAAATCAATTTAAGCTCTCTGTTACTCCATTCTACTTGACCACTAGACTGTGGGTGATAAGGAGATGCAATTTTATGATTAACATCATACTTAGCAAGCATTTTGTGAAAAGCACCATGAATAAAATGTGAACCACCATCGGTTATTAAATATCTAGGGACTCCAAACCTCAAAAAAAAAACTTCTTTAAGCATCTTAATAGAGGTGTTATGATCAGCACTACTAGTTGGAATAGCTTCTACCCACTTAGTAACGTAATCAACAGCAACTAAAATATGTGTAAAACCATTAGAGGAAGAAAACGGTCGCATATAATCAAAGCCCCAAGCATCAAATGATTCGATAACAAGAGAATAATTCATAGGCATTTCTTGACGTCTACTAATATTACCAATTCTTTGACATTCATCACAAGACAAAACAATCTTACGGGCATCCTTGAAGAGAGTGGGCCAATAAAAACCGGATTGCAATACGTTATGTGCAGTTCTATCTCTAGTGTGGTGCCCTCCATATGCCTCGGAGTGACACTTGCGTAGGATATGTTCCTGTTCATGCTCGGGTACACAATGTCTAATAACACCATCTACTCCTTCTTTATAAAGGTGTGGATCATCCCAGAAATAATGTCTTAAATCATAGAAAAACTTTTTATTTTGCTGGTATGTGAAACTAGGTGGTATAAATTTAGCAACAATGTAATTAGCATAATCAGCATACCATGGAGCAGTATGAGAAGCATTTATGACAGCTAATTGTTCATCAGGAAAGCTATCATCAATAGGTAGAGGGTCATCAAGAACATTCTCTAGCCTAGACAAGTTGTCTGCAACGGGGTTCTCAGCTCCCTTTCTATCAGTAATATGCAAATCAAATTCTTGTAATAGGAGAACCCATCTAATAAGTCTAGGTTTAGCATCTTTCTTTTCCATAAGATATTTAATAGCAGCATGATTAGTGTGAACAGTTACTTTAGAGTCAACAATATAAGGTTTGAACTTATCACAAGCAAATACAACTGCTAAAAATTCTTTTTTAGTAGTAGCATAATTTCTCTAGGCACTGTCTAGAGTTTTACTAGCATATTGGATAACATTTAGTTTCTTATCAACTCTTTGTCCTAGAATAGCACCTACAACATAATCACTAGCATCACACATAATTTCAAAGGGTAAATTCCAATCAGGTGGCTGAACAATAGGTGCAGAAATCAAAGATTTCTTAAATATTTCAAATGCTTCTACACAATCATCATCGAAGACAAAAGTAATATCTTTTTTGTAAGCGATTAGTCAGAGGCCTGGAAATTTTAGAGAAGTCCTTAATGAACCTCCTATAAAAACTGGCATGACCAAGGAAACTGCTTATACCTTTAATGTCCTTGGGACACGACATCTTTTCAATAACATCAATTTTAGCTTTATCAACTTCAATACCTCTTTCAGAAATTTTATGCCCCAAGACAATGCCTTCATTAACCATAAAGTGGCACTTCTCCTAATTCAAGATAAGACTAGTATCTTCAAATCTCTGCCAAACTCCATCAAGGTTGCTCAAGCAATCATCAAAAGAGGATCCATAAACAGAGAAATCATCCATGAAAACCTCAACAATCTTTTCACAATAGTCAAACAATATAGCCATCATGCATCTTTGAAAGGTAGCAGGTGCATTACATAAACCAAAAGGCATACGTCTATAAGCAAAAGTACCGAAAGGGCAAGTAAAAGTGGTCTTTTCTTGATCCTATGCTGACACAGGTATTTGAGAGAAACCAGAGTAACCATCTAGAAAGCAAAAATGTGTATGTTTGGATAATCTTTCTAGCATTTGATCAATAAAAGGTAAAGGGTAATGATCCTTTTTAGTAGCTTTATTTAATTTGCGGAAATCAATTACTATCCTATAACCTATAACAATTCTTTGCGAGATCAATTCATCTTTATCATTAGGAACGATAGTAGTACCGCCCTTCTTAGGACACAATGGACAGGGCTTACCCACTGACTATTCAGCAACGGGATAAATAATACATGCCTCCAGGAGCTTTAGTATTTCCTTTCTTACCACTTCTTTCATCTTAGGATTTAACCATCGTTGGTGATCAATAACTGGTTTGGCGTCTTTCTCCAATTTTATTTTGTGTTGGCATAGAGTGGGACTAATGCCCTTAAGATCATCAAGTGTATATCCAATAGCAGCACGGTGCTTCTTCAGAGTTATCAATAATCTTTCCTCTTCCTGCTCTGAAAGGTTAGCACTAATAATAACAGGATATATCTTCTTTTCATCAAGATATGCATATTTAAGAGTATCAGGTAATGGTTTAAGCTCAAACACGAGATCACCCTTGGGTGGTGGAGGATCCCCTAGGATTTCAATAGGCAAGTTGTGTTTCAAAATAGGTCCCTCCTTAAAGAATATATCATCTATTTCCCTTCTTTCATTCATAAACATATCATTTTCATGGTCTAGCAAATATTGTTCTAAAGGATCATTAGGAGGCACGGAAATAGAAGCAAGACCAATAATTTCATCCTTACTAGGCAATTCTTTGTCATGGGGTTGTCTACAAAACTTAGTAAAATTAAACTCATGAGACGTATCCCCCAAACCAATTGTAACAACATCCTTTTTACAGTCTATCTTAGCATTAACAGTATTCAAGAAGGGTCTACCAAATATAACAGGACAACAAATATCTTGTGGGGAACCAAGAACAAGAAAATCAGTAGGATATTTAACTTTCCCACACAAGACTTCAACATATCTAAAATCCCAACTGGTGAAATAGTATCTCTATTGGCAAGCTTAATCGTAACATCAATTTCTTCTATCTCAGCAGGTGTAATATCATTCATAATTTCTTTGTATAAGGAATGAGGTATTGCACTAGCAATAGAACCCATATCACATAAGCCATGATAACAATGATCTCCTATTTTAATAGAAATAACAGGCATGCCTACAACAAGTCTATGTTTATTCTTAGTATCTGGTCTAGCAATTCTAGCAGCTTCATCACAGAAGTAAATAACATGCCCATCAATATTATCACCCAAGAGATCTTTAACCATAGCAATAATAGGTTCAAATTTAATTTGCTCAGGTGGTGTAGGTGTCTTAGTATTACTCTTACGAACCACAGTTGAAGCTTTAGCATGATCCTTTATCCTAACAGGGGAAGGTGGTTTCTCAACATAAGTAGTAGGAACAATAGCATCATTATAAGTGATAGTATTTTCTTCAACTTTAATAGGTGCAACTACTTTTACTTCAGTGGGAGGATTATATTTAAACCACTTCTCCTTAGGGAGGTCAACATGAGTAGCAAATGATTCACAGAAAGAAGCTACCATCTCAGAGTCAAGTCCATATTTAGTGCTAAATTCACGAAAAGCTTCGGTATCCTTACCTTCGTCGAGATCCCAATCTTCAGAGTTGCGTTTAATTCTTTCCAATAAATCCCATCTGAATTCAACAATCTTCATCATAAAGGAACTACTACAAGAAGTATCAAGCATGGAGCGATTGTTGAGAGAAAGTCGAGCATACAAATTTTGAATAATCATTTCTCTTGAGAGCTCATGATTGGGGCATGAATATAACATTGACTTAAGCCTCCCCCAAGATTGAGCGATGCTTTCTCCTTCACGAGGCCAAAAATTATATATATAATTACGATCATGATGAACAAGATGCATAGGATAAAACATCTGATGAAATTCCAATTTCAATCGGTTGTAGTTCCATGGTCCCATTGTAACACCCACGATGCGGCTATATCTCCCACGTGTCGAAGCACGACTTAGAGGCATAACCGCATTGTGGTTTTGTCGCAAGAAGGGTCATCTTCACACAATCCCATGTAATGAACAAGAATGGGATAAAGAGTTGGCTTACAATCGCCACTTCACACAATGAACATAAATAAATCATACATCATTCAGATTACACACATAGTCCGACTACGGATGAAGCCTAAAGAAAAGAAGATAACCCAACTGCTAGATCCCCGATCATCCCGACTGGGCTCCACTACTGATCAACATGAAATGAAACATAGCAACAACTAAGATCTTCGTTGAGCTCCCATCTGAGCTCAGTTGCATCGTCTGCACTGGTATCATCGGCACCTGCAACTGTTGGTAGTATCTGGTGAGTCACGAGGACTCAGCAATCTCAAAACCCGCGAGATCAAGACTATTTAAGCTTATGGGAAAGGAAGGGGTAAAGTGGTGAGGTTGCAGCAGCGACTAAGCATATATGGTGGCTAACATACGCAAATAAGAGCGAGAAGAGAAGCAAAGGAACGGTCGTGAAGCTAGCAATGATCAAGAAGTGATCCTGAACTCCTACTTACGTCAAACATAACCCAAAAACCGTGTTCACTTCCCGGACTCCGCCGAGAAGAGATCATCACGGCTACACACGCGGTTGATGTATTTTAAAGAGGTCAAGTGTCAAGTTATCTACAACCGGACATTAACAAATTCCCATCTGCCTATAACCGCAGGCACATCTTTCGAAAGATTATATACCCTGCAGGGGTGTCCCAACTTAGCCCATGACAAGCTCTCGCGATCAACGAAGGAATAGACCTTCTCCCAGGAAGACCCGATCAGACTCGGAATCCCGGTTTACAAGACATTTCGACAATGGTAAAACAAGACCAGCAAAGCCTCCCGCTCTGCCGACAAATCCCGATAGGAGATGCACATATCTCATTCTCAGGGCACACCAGATTGTCCAAACTTCCGGTAGGCCAGCCCAGAGTTGCCCCTGGTGGCCACCGGCGGTTGACAAGTTGGACCAACACTCACGACGAGCACTGGCCCGGGGGGTTAAAATAAATATGACCCTTAAGTCTGCAGAACCCAAGGGAAAAAGGCTTAGGTAGGCAAATGTTAAAACCAAGGTTGGGCCTTGCTGGAGGAGTTTTATTCAAAGCGAACTATCAAGGGGGTCCCATAAATCACCCAACCGCGTAAGGAACGCAAAATCCGGGAACATAACACCGGTATGACGGAAACTAGGGCGGCAAGAGTGGAACAAAACACCAGGCATAAGGCCGAGTCTTCCACTCTTTACCAAGTATATAGATGCATTAATAATATATAAGAGATATTGTGATATCCCAACATAATCATGTCCGTCATGGAGCAATCTTCAACTTCACCTGCAACTAACAATGCTATAAGAGGGGCTGAGCAAAAGCAGTAACATAGCCAAACAACGGTTTGCATAGGAAAGGTGTCAAAGGTTAGAGGCTAACATGGCAATATGGGAGGCATGGTAAAACCAGTGATAGGTAACGAAGCATAGCGATAGAACGAAGCAACTAGCAAGCAAAGATAGAAGTGATATCAAGGGTAATGGTCATCTTGCCTGAGATCCCGCTAGGAAGAAGAACGAGTCCATGAAGAAGACAAACGAACGTAGTCGAACGAATCCTCACAACTCCGGAACGAAACCGAAGCTAACGAGAGAAGCAAACCGGAAAGAAGCAAACAACATGGTAAACACACAAGCATAATCATGGCATGATGCACAATCAAGTATGATGCATGTCCGGTTTAATGAGGCATGGCATGGCAAAGTGCAACAAACAACACTACAAGTTAAGTGGAGCTCAATATGCAACGAGTTGCATATTGACGGAACACCACATCAATTATTTAGTTTAACTCTCGGTTAGGAACACAGCAATATTAAATGTTGTTAAACATGGCAAGAGGTGAAGCATAATTGAACTAACTATTTAGGCAAGTTTAAATGAGGCCGGAACAACAAACAACAATTCCGGAAAGTCCTCATGTCATTTAGTAATTTAATGCAACAACAATTTTTAAGCATTTAAATGTTGTTAACATGATGCGGATGACATATGCAAGTTTATGCAATTTTATGAAAATGTTGACATCTAATATGATAGGGAGCATTTGGTCGCCATGGCGGAACAAAAGGGGTGCCACGGCAACGATAACGAAAATGGTGCCACGGTAACATATCGTTTCCGGTAGCTCACGGAGATACCGGTGCAAAAGAAGTGGGCGTGAACGAGTCATGCAAGGATGGTGGGGTGCTCCCAGATTCCGGGTTCCCATGGGTCGGTGGCATGGCAAAAGAGGGGCATCGCAAGGATGATTCGGTCATGGTGCAAATATATGGTACATCTCATACAACAAAGCATTCGTTCAAGGGCGTCGTCTCGGCGGTTATACCTTTGAAGCGTGCGTTTTCGGAGTGGTTCGAGTCGTCGAGGGAAGTAGTTGTTCACGTGGCGACGGTAGTGGTACATATCATAGTGGAAGTAGTTGTTCAAGTCCCGTGGATGTTCGGGGTCCACAGGGTCTTCGAGGGTCGACGGTAGTGGTTCACGGACGTCGTGGAAGTAGTCGTACACGGGTCTTCAAGCGACGGTAGATGGTACACGTTTTCGTAGATGTCCTTGGCGATCCGAAGGGGTACTTGACGAAATCCACCTCGGATGTAGTCGTACACGTCGTAGTCGAACTCGAGGCAGTCTTGACGGGATCCAAGACAGAACATCACAAAAAAAGGCTTCGGTTGACAGCAGCAAGGCAACGCAAAAGGGGGCTGGCGCGAGCAAGGCAAGGCAGCAGCATGGGCATGGCTGCTACCTGAGTCCAAGGCAGAGGGCGGCCGGGGCTGGGAACGGGCGCCGGAGCGATGACGAGTCGAAGGACGGCGAGGAAGAGGGAGCTCCTCTCCCTGGCACGAGGAGGGAGACGTGAGGCAGGGGCGCCGGAGTTGAGCAACGCCAGCAGGGGCGGATGGGCGCGAGGAGGCCGGGACGAGGAGCGCCACTCCCTGGCTCGATGCGGAGGAGGCGACGGCGTGGACCTGCGGGGCTCCGGTGGCTGGCTGGACCAGGAGTCGAGGCGGTGCAGCTCCTTCTTGGTGTGGAGGACGACGGCTGCGGGCACCATGGTGGGATCACGGTGGAGGCAGGGAAGGAGCCGCGCGAGGGAGGAGGTTGGGCGCGCGGCGCTCGCGCGCAGAGGCGACGGGGCTGCCGGATTGGAGCTTGAGGCTGCGGCGCTGTGGAGGTCCTGGTGTGGCGCAAGGAAGGAGAGGCCGGCGCAATTGTTGCGGGCGCCATTAGAGGCGCACTCGAGAGGAGGGGAGGTCGAGGGCTGCACGGTGGGAGGCGAGAGGGAGATGGGGGTCGGGCGAAGGGGCTAGGCGCTGCGTGGGAACGAGGGGAGAGAGCGCTGGGCTCTCCCTGTCGATGCGGTGTAGGGACGGGGCGAGGGCGCGAGGGGATCGAGGGCTGCGCGTGGCGGCGCTCAGAGGGAGCGAGGGGAGGAAGAGAGATGCGTGGGATCGGGCTAGGGTTAGCGCGGCTGGGCCTTAGATGCCGGCCCAGATGGATACAAGTGGCGGCTGGGCTGCGGATGAGCCTAGATGGCCTGCTGGGCTGCAAGGCTTCTTCCTCCTCTTCTTTAACTCTTATTTTCTAAAACAGAAAATAACAAAGAAGAAAAGAAGAAGGAAGGAGGTGTTGGGGAAGAAGTTGGACACGGGGATTATTTTCCCGAACTCGCAAAAATGTGCTTGTTCCAAGAAAAATAGAAAGAGGCATGATTGAAAGATTAAATTCAAACTCATTTGAAATACAAATGGGTTTGAACTAGGACTAGGATTCCGCAGTGTCCAAAAATGTTCGGATTTTTGGTGGAGCTCCGAAAAATGACGAAAGAAATATTGGCAAGGTCAGAGAGCAAGAATTGAGATAACAACGGCATGGGATAATTTGCAAGTGGGTTATGGTTAATTCCAAATAAATGGAATAATTTTATAATATCTCCCTAAATATCGGGAGGGTATGTTATAAAGAGATGTCACCCTTCCCTCGATTTAAATGGGTCAAAAAATCCATACAATTTATTTAGATGAGTTTTTTAAAATTAAATGGCATGATGGCATGATGACATGATGCAATGCAAAAATAAAAGAGCAAGCACCAAAGAAACACACGGCGAAACTCGGAATAGCTGGAAGTCTTCTGGAGCGTCAGTCTTGGGGCGTTACACCCATGTCATCACATAGCCTAAACCATGTCAATGCCTCTCCCTTGAAAGATAAAGGGAAGACCTTCTTCTTGACAACATCATCGGGTATACCTACAAGCTTAAATAATCCACAAACTTCATCCACATAGATTAGGTGCAAGTCGGGATGCAATGTTCCATCTCCTGTAAAAGGATTAGCTAGCAGTTTCTCTATCATACCCGAAGGAATTTCAAAGTAAACATTTGCAGTAGGTTCAGTAGGTTGAGGAGAAACTCTTTGCTCTACTGGTCGGTTGAAGATACCCCGAACAAGCCCCTCAAAGGATTATGTTCCATAGTAACAAGTGACAGTAAATTTCAGCACACTATATAAATTTTTCCTTACCAAGTTCCAGTTACCAAAGGCACTTCACTCCCCGGCAACAGCGCTAGAGAAGAGTCTTGATGACCCACAAGTGTAGGGGATCTATCGTAGTCCTTTCGATAAGTAAGAGTGTCGAACCCAACGGGAAGCAGAAGGAAATGACAAACGGTTTTCAGTAAGGTATTCTCTGCAAGCAATGAAATTATCGGTAACAAATAGTTTTGTGATAAGGTAATTTGTAACGGGTAACAAGCAATGAAAGTAAATAAGGTGTAGCAAGGTGACCCAATCCTTTTTGTAGCAAAGGACAATCCTGGATAAGTTGTTATATAGAGAAAAGCGTTCCTGAGGACACATGGGAATTATCGCCAAGCTCGTTTTCATCATGCTCATATGATTCGCGTTCGTTACTTTGATAACTTGATATGTGGGTGGACCGGTGCTTGGGTACTGCCCTTTCTTGGACAAGCATCCCACTTATGATTAACCCCTATTGCAAGCATCCGCAACTACAAAAGAAGTATTAAGGTAAACCTAACCATAGCATGAAACATATGGATCCAAATCAGCCCCTTACGAAGCAACGCATAAACTAGGGTTTAAGCTTCTGTCACTCTAGCAACCCATCATCTACTTATTACTTCCCTATGCCTTCCTCTAGGCACAAACAATGGTGAAGTGTCATGTAGTCGACGTTCACATAACACCACTAGAGGAGAGACAACATACATCTCATCAAAATATCGAACGAATACCAACTTCATATGACTACTTATAGCAAGACTTCTCCCATGTCCTCAGGAACAAACGTAACTACTCACAAATCATATTCATGTTCATAATCAGAGGGGTGTTAATATGCATAAAGGATCTGAACATATGATCTTCCACCAAATAAACCAACTAGCGTCAACTACAAGAAGTAATCAACACTACTAGCAACCCATAGGTACCAATCTGAGGCTTTGGTACAAAGATTGGATACAAGTGATGGACTAGGGTTTGTGAGGAGATGGTGTTGGTGAAGATGTTGATGGAGATTGACCCCCTCCCAATGAGAGGATCGTTGGTGATGACGATGGTGATGAATTCCCCCTCCCAGAGGGATGATTCTCCGGCAGAACAGCTCCGCCGGAGCCCTAGATTGGTTCCACCAAGGTTCCGCCTCGTGGCGGCGGTGTTTCGTCCCGAAAGCTTGCTTGTGATTTTTTCCAGGGTAAAAGACTTCATATAGCAGAAGATGGTCACCGGAAGGCTGCCAGGGGGCCCACGACGCAGGGGGCGCACCTAGGGGGTAGGGCGTGCCCCCACCCTCGTGAACGGTGGGTGGCCCCCTCTGGAACTTCTTCCGCTCAATATTTTTTATTAATTCCAAAAATGACTTTCTTTGAGTTTCAGGACTTTTGGAGCTGTGCAGAACATGTCTCTCATATTTTCTCCTTTTCCAGCCCAGAATTCCAGCTGCCACATTCTTCCTCTTCATGTAAACCTTGTAAAATAAGAGAGAATAGGCATAAGTATTGTGACATAACGTGTAATAACAGCCCATAATGCAATAAATATCGATATAAAAGCATGATGCAAAATGGATGTATCACCGTTCTGTGCCCGCTGGCGCCCGCCTGGCGCCCGCCTGGCCTTGGTCGTCATGGCTCACGTCAGCTGAGCCTCGTGAGGTGCACCTTGCATGGAACTTGTGGGTGTCAAAACAGGCGGATCTCGGGTAGCGATGAGGACATCAATACCATTGTTACACCCACAGCCCCTGCTGTTATACATACTGGACCAATTACTAGAGCTCGCGCAGCCAACTAAATTACCAGGTAATTTTGTTTCTTGGTAATGATTCTAATGATCATGAGAATATGATGCTGCCTAAATTGGATACATTTGTTTTGCTTACAAATGAAGGGCCTAGCTTGGATAAGGATAAACATTGGAGCAAGAACAAGCATGGAGATGATGGCATGCGCAAGGGGAACAAGAACGGAGTTACAAGTGATGATTTCAGGGCTTTGAGGCCACCATAACGAGTGCATGAAGCCTTGGACGAAATATACAAGATGCCACTTCATAAATTTCATCCAGAGGCTATTCTAGGTGTTGCGTCACCTTTTTATTGGGCCAGGCCCATGTAATTTCGAAATACATAAGTATAGGCTATTTTTAGAGTCCATATGTGTGACCCCTCCACCAAGGGCCACGAAATTCCCCCCTCTTCCTCCATATATACAACCCTTAGGGCACCGTTTAGACTTTGGGTTTTGTTTAGATTAAAAGTTCGCCATTGCTGCAACTTTGCGTATTTCGTTTGTGTTCAACGGCCAGACCAAGACGTCATAGAACCCCATCTTGATTAATAAAGCTTTCATCTTATATTCGCAATATCCAGATTGCAATCTCAGTTTCTTGCTTGTTCTTCATTTGCTCGCAGGAAATAGACCCTCGTGGTCAGGTTGATCGTGCTCCGGTGTGGTCAATAACCCCAAGGAAGTTGGTTTAGCGATTGTTAAGGCGCGACGCCTCGCACGTTCGTAGTCGGATCATCAAGTCGACTCCCACAAAAAACGATAGCCACCATCTCATCGAAACATCGGGACACCTTTGCCTCTATCAAGTGGTATTAGATTTTCAGGTTGCTTGGTGAGACTTTATAGTTTTTCGTAGTTTAGATCGAGTTTGTTTCTTCATACCTATAGTCCACGAAAAAGCCAAAAAAAATTAGGGTTAGTTCATCCTATCCAAACCAATCTGAGCCTTTGCATAATCTTTTCTGTATTTGCTTTGTTGAATTTGCGGTTGCATCGTCATGTCAAGTTGCTGGTCTTAGCGTCTAGTCTTTTAGAGTTTTGAGTTCTGGTCATAAGTTGTCATGCCGCCGCCGCACTATCATCATCGCCCCTGCCATCTACCACCACCACTTATCTGCCACCGATCCGTATACATATACCACCACCGCTGCCATATTTTTCCATCATATATTCGCCACCAGTCCGTGCTTCACCGCCCATCATATACCATCATCACCAGTCCGAGTTCCACCAGATTCATCTCCGCCACCAGTCCTAGTCCGAGTCCAGTATTTGTTCCTTTATTTCTGAGTTCCAGATCATGCGATACTACGAGACGTGACCAAGTCGGACTCCCCAACTTTTGTGCTACCCACGGTAGAAAAAAACTAAGTCTAGAAAATTTTTGCTATGCAGTTTTTAGACCATTTGTAGACTTTTTCGAAAAAAATTTGTTGCGGAGCAAAACAAAGAGGAAAAAAAGTGCAAAAAAAGAGAAAAAAATTCAGAGTGTGCTCCTCCCTTGATTACGTGTCGCGCCATGATTTTGTTAGTGTTCTAGGCTCGTGTCTCTAGCACGGCCTAGCCTAGGACCAGCACAGTACCGTCGTTGAGCGTTTATTCAACTTTGCATCTCTGAACTGATTATTGCTGACCCTTTTTGCTACCATATTATAAGCCTTCCCAGCTCCACATACATCTATGTCGTGCTTTTGAAACTGCATGGCCATCGCTCTATCCGAGCTTTGAGAGTTTTGACTACAACGGTTGCCGGTCACCACCTGTTGCTGGGTAAGAACTGGGAAGAATTTGAGATTCACTTGACGGGTTTGTGACACACCACCACCACTTCCTAGTAGTCTATAGGATCATATTCTTGTGTGTTTCTATTGCTGCTAACCATGGCAGGATCACAAGCCGATGAGACTGATTAGGAGAACATGATGAACAAACAGCTGCATGATAAATTTCAGCAAATGATGAGTGGACAGGTGCAAGATGCGCTAAATAGATTTGAAGAGTCCATGGAGAAGATAGATGGCATAGAGAAGACATCTGAAACAAAGCTCGATAACAAGTTTAATGAATTGCTCGTGCATCATCAACAACCACCGCCGGCTGCACCTGTCGCACCTCTACAACGACAACAACAACACCCCCCCCGAATCAGTTTGGACGAGCGAAGCGTGTTCCTCTTGAGGATGGCCAAACTTCTGGTGTTGCTCTACCTATTGTTGATGCTTCTTTGGCTCCTGCTGCTGGTACCCAGGAGGACGATGATTATGCAGGCGATTATGAGGATGAGGTTGATCAAAATCAGAACTACATGCAGCCACCAGCACCACCACCAGCAGGTCGACCTCAGGTATTTATTCGCAATGGTAGGCCTGCACCACCACCTCAGGTACGAGATAATGAGCATATTCCTAAACTGAAATTGAATATTCCACCATTTGAGGGTAGACATGTTCCTGGTATATATCTTACTTGGGAGTTAGAAACTGAACAACGTTTTACATGTTTACAATATCCCGAGGAGAGACGGGTTGCTGCTGCTATTTGTGCTTTCACTAGTTTTGCATGTGTATGGTGGTCTGAACATTGTAGATTATATCCTATTCCAGCTACTTGGGCTGCTTTGAAAACTGCTATGTGTAGTCGTTGGGTTCCACCATATTATCAATGTGAATTGCTTCAAAAATTGCAGCATTTAAGATAAGGAAAAAATTCTGTAGAAGAATATTATCAAGAATTTCAAACTGGCATGATTAGATGTGGTGTAGTTGAGGAAAATGAAGCTATGCTTGCATGTTTTATGGGTGGATTAAATAGAGAGATTTAGACCATTCTAGAGTATAAGGAGTATACCATTCTAGAGAGATTCACTCGTTTATTCTAGAGTATAAGCTGAACGTGAAGTGCAGGATCGACATGCATTGGCGTGAACTAACTTTTCTGCAGGCCGACCTTCATCATGGACACCGTGTGTGTCCTCTACTTCCACTGCACTAGCACCTCCATCAGGTGCCACCTCCAGCCGTGATATAAGAAAGCAGGCACAACCACCACTATCTGCCAAGAGCACACCTACCGGGCCTGCACAAAGCTCTTCTTCTTCCATGGCATCAACAGGGCACACAAGTGATATTATTTGTCGTCGTTGTAAGGAAAGAGGACATTATGCGCGAGAATGCAAATCTCAGGGTGTGATGATTGCTACTGAGGATGGCGGGTATGAGTCCGCTAGTGACTATGATTAGGTGACTTTAGCTCTTATTACAAGTGAAGAACACGGTGGAGATGGTTCTGATCATGAGACACAATACATGGCTCCTGAAGTTGCTCAACGTGTTTTGAGTGTGCAGGTCACACAAGCTGAGCAAAATCAGACGCATAATTTGTTCCATACAAAGGGAGTTGTGAAGGAACGTTCTGTTTGTGTCATCATGGACGGAGGGAGCTGCAACAACTTGGCTAGCATGGAGATGGTGGAGAAGCTATCTCTCACCACAAGACCACATCCACATCCTTACTACATCCAATGGTTCAACAACAGCGGCAAGGTTATGGTAACACGTACTGTTAGAGTGCATTTTAATATCTCTACATATGCTGATTATGTTGATTGTGATGTGGTACCTATGCAAGCATGTTCCTTATTACTTGGTCGACCATGGCAATTTGATAAAAATTCTGTAAACCATGGTAGAAACAATCAGTATACTCTTGTTCATAAGGATAAAAATATTACTTTGCTTCCTATGAATCCTGATTCCATTTTGAAAGATGATATTAATAGAGCTAATAAAGCAAAAAAGGAGAAAAATAAGAGTGAAAATCAGATAGTGGCAAAAGAATTTGAGCAACAAATGAAGCCTAATAGTAAACCATCTAGTGTTGCTTCTAAAATTAAATTGAAAAGTGCATGTTTACTTGCCACTAAATCTGATATTGATGAGCTAGATTTCAGCAAATCTGTTTGCTATGCTTTTGTGTGCAAAGAGGCATTATTTTCATTCGAGGATGTGCCTTCCTCTTTGCCTCCTGCTGTCACTAACATTTTACAGGAGTTCCCTGACATATTTCCACAAGACGTGCCACCGGGATTACTGCCTATTCGAGGGATTGAGCATCAGATTGATTTAATTCCTGGTGCTTCACTGCCAAACCGTGCGCCATACCGTACCAATCCAGAGGAGACGAAGGAGATTATGCGTCAAGTACATGAGCTTCTCGACAAAGGTTATATACACGAATCCCTTAGTCCTTGTGTTGTTCCTATTATTCTAGTGCTGAAAAAGGATGGTACATCGCGTATGTGTGTTGATTGTAGAGGCATTAAGAATATTACTATTCGTTATCGTCATCCTATTCCTAGGCTAGATGATATGCTTGATGAATTGAGTGTCTCTACAATATTCTCCAAAGTTGATTTGCGTAGTGGATACCATCAAATTCGTATGAAATTGGGGGATGAATGGAAAATAACATTTAAAACTAAGTTTGGATTATATGAGTGGTTAGTCATGCCTTTTGGGTTAACTAATGCACCTAGTACTTCCATGAGATTAATGAACAAAGTTTTATGTGCTTTCGTTGGATGATTTGTGGTAGTCTATTTATAGCAGATCTTGGGAGGAACATTTGGAACATTTATGTGCTGTTTTTTTTGCTCTACGTGATGCACGTTTGTTTGGGAACCTTGGGAAGTGCACCTTTTGCACCGACCGAGTATCTTTTCTTGGCTATGTTGTTACTCCACAGGGAATTGAAGTTGATAAAGCCAAGATTGAAGCTATTGAGAGTTGGCCGCAACCCAAAACGGTCACACAAGTGAGGAGTTTTCTTGGCCTCGCTAGATTCTATAGGCGTTTTGTGAGAGATTTCAGCACCATTGCTGCACCTCTCAATGAGCTTACAAAGAAAGATGTGCCTTTTGTTTGGGGTACCGCACAGGAAGAAGCCTTCACGGTATTGAAAGATAAGTTGACACATGCTCCTTTACTACAACTTCCTGATTTTAATAAGACTTTTGAGCTTGAATGTGATGCTAGTGGAATTGGATTAGAAGGTGTGTTATTACAAGATGGCAAACCTGTTGCATACTTTTTTGAAAAATTGAGTGGGCCTAGTCTGAATTATTCTACTTATGATAAAGAATTATATGCTCTTGTTCGGACTTTAGAAACATGGCAGCATTATTTATGGCCCAAAGAATTTTTTATACACTCTGATCATGAATCTTTGAATCATATTAAAAGTCAAGCTAAAGTGAATCGTAGACATGCTAAATGGGTTGAATTCATTAAGACTTTCCCTTGTGTCATTAAACACAAGAAGGGTAAAGAAAATGTTATTGTTGATGCATTGTCTCATCGCTATACTATTGTCACAGCCCTAGCTAAGCCCTTGCCTGACTCTGCATAAGAATCCATGCATCATGTCTAAATTCAAATGAAATTTTGAAGTGGGGATGTTCAAACCCTAGCCGATAATAATTTTAACTAGGTTCAATTCAAATATTTTCATTGGACCCAAAATGCCCTCCAAAAATGTTCATTATTTCTGGGAAAAGGTTAAAACCTTAATCAGAGGTCATGCACACTTTTCCAATGCATTTATGGTTTTTGAGTTAATTCATAATTGTATTTGAGTTGGAGCAAATAAATTCTATAAATATTTTTATTGCTCCAATAATCCTGGAATATTTTGTGGAGCTCTAGGATAAACCTTAATGCATCCACAATAATTTCCAGAGAGCTGCAAAAATAATTTGGTTAAGAAACCAAATTAAAACAAAACTGCAAAATTAGAAAACAGAAACATTAAATAAAAGAGAGGAGAGAACCTCACCTGGACTCACCTGTCGCGGCCCAGCTGGCCAGCCCATCTGGCCGGCCCAGCCCAGCGCCCCCCCCCTTGTCATCTTCCTCCTCTGCCAGGAGGACGAACAGGTGCGTGGCGGGCGCCGACGCTGCCTCGGCCACCTCCTGCTTCCCCGGGCACCTCCTGCTTCCACCGCGATGCCACGGCCCTTCTAGCATCGCCACGCGACCCTCCTCGGTTCCCTTCACCTCTCCCTCTCTCTCCCTCGAGCGCCCTCCCTCCTCTGCCTCTCTCGCGCGCGTCCGTCCGAACGCGCCCGTCGCCACCGATGCCGTTCGCCGCGGCCACAGCCACCGCCTCGCCTCCCCGACGCCTCCCAAAGCTCCGCCTCGACCTACTCTTCCTCCCCACCGCTCCAAGCAACACCAGGAGCCCTGCAGTGACACCATCACCGCCGTCTTCACCGACGGGCACCGAAGATCGCCGGCCCAATTCTCCATCTCCAGGTCGCCCCCGAGCCCACTGAGACGCGCTCTGCAACCACAGTGAGCTCATGGACCGACTCCCCCTCCTCTCCTGCTCGCGTTCTTGCTCTAGCTCCGTTCCGCACCTCCGCCGAAGCTCGCCGCCGCCACGGCCGACGAGCTCCATGCTCCTGAGCTCGTCCGCTAGCCCGAGCATCACCAGCGTGCTCGCCGCGCTCCTGTGAACCTGCAGCACCCACGGGTTCGCCCTGTTGTGCACCGTAGCGCCGCTTCCGCCAACGCCCGAGGTCCGGCAGCCGCTGAGCTCGACGCCGGCGAGGATTACGGCCACCCAGCTCGCCCCGGTTGCACCATTGGATGCGCGGGATTGCCAGCTTTCCGTAGAGCCCAATGGCGCCTCGAATGGTTCCCTGTATCGCAATCCCGAGCCGCCCCGCCGTTTCTGTCGTCGCCGGCGACAAGTCGCCGGCAGGTTTGACCTGATCGGCCCGGGGTTTGACCTCCCCTGACGTGTGGACCCAGGCGCCTGCTTAATTAGTGTTAGGTCAGTTAGTGTTAATTAACTTAGCTAATTAGATGAGCCACTAACATGCGGGCCCCGCCCGGCTAACCAAGTTAGTTAGGGTTAATTTTAATTAGGTTAGTTAGTCCAGACACTGACACGCAGGGCCCATAGGTCAGTTTGACCTGGACGGCGTCTGTTGACCTGCTGACGTCATAGTGACGCAATGCTGACGCAATAACTATTTTCTGGATTTATTTTTATACAGGAAATTCTAGAAAATGCCTAAAACTTCTAAAATTCATAGTAAATCAACCGTAACTCCAAATGAGATAAATTATATATGAAAAATTATCAGAAAAATTCAAGGAATCCATCTGTACCACTTTCATGCATGTTTGAACAACTTAACCTCACTGTTTAGACCAAAACATGATAATGCACTATTTGAATTCATAGTTTGAATTTGAATTTGAACCTAGTGTTCAAACCAACACCATTTAACCTGTTGCTAGATGCATTAGCCCAAAACAAATTCGTATTGCCATGTCATAGCATGCATCATATTGTGCATTGCATTAATCGTGTTTCTTCTGTGTTTGCCGGTGTTGTTCCCCCTCGGTAGACGTTGTACCGACGATGTGATCGTTGACACTGATGAAGACTCAATGTTATCTTCAGAAGTGCCAGGCAAGCAAAACCCCCTTGTTCATTCCGATACAATCCTACTCTCTCGCCATGCTCTCTTTTACTGCATTAGGACAACAACGAGTCATTTGTTACTTGATGCGGTAGCTGAACCCCTTTATCCTCTGCATGACCTGTCATTGCCATAGTAAATAGATGAAACCCACTAGTATGAGTAGGAGTTGTTTGAGCCCTGTTGTGCCTACTCATTCATGTTTGTTTGTCATGCCTGCTACTGCTTAGAGTTGAGTCAGGTCTGATTCATCGGGGATGAATCAGAGGTGTGTGAACATGTCCTACTGTGTGTGAGCTAAGTGTGTGAACACGATTTGGTAAAAGGTAACGGTGAGAGGCCATGTAGGAGTACATGGTGGGTTGTCTCATTGAAGCCGTCCTCAGGAACTGAGTTCTGTGTTTGTGATCCATGATTCAGCTACTACCATGCATTGGGCCCGAAACCAATGGACCCTCTCGGCTTCTTATTCACCCTAGTTCTCTGTCCAGGAGTTGCAAGTAGTTTCTGGTGTTTGTAGCCTACTGGAGGCCGTGGACAGTGCTGACCGTAGGGGTGGGCTGTGATGCGGTAGGTACGTGGCACGGTGTACCGGATACCCGTTAGGTATCTCGGGAACCCTGTACACATCGTTCGGGGCCGTATGGGAAACCTCGGCCGGACTCCCTGCGGATGGAACCTGGATAGGCGATAAACCTGGATTGGAGACTTAGGTGATTAGGTAGGTCGTGGCCGACACCCACGTTGGGCTTCCGCTTGAAGGTTGCCGAGTACATGTCGTGTAAACGGCGGTAAGTGGTGAGAGCGTGTATGAAGAAGTACACCCCTGCAAGGTTAACATCATCTATTCGAATAGCCGTGTCCGCGGAAAAGGACTTCTGGGTTGCTTATATCAGTTCATAGACAAGTGAAAGTGGATACCCTAAAATACGCAAGATAAGTGTGAGTGCTATGGATGGCGTTCTCGTAGGGAGACGGGAGCGGATCCATAGTGGTGTATTGATATGATGAATATGTGGACTCGTGTGCGCCACCTCAAAAGAGTTACTTGCAGTCGTAGTTCAGGATAGCCACCGAGTCAAAGCTGGCTTGCTGCAGTTAAACCCCACCATCCCCTTTTGTGATAATGATGCATATGTAGTTAGTTCTGATGTAAGTCTTGCTGGGTACATTTGTACTCATGTTTGCCTATTTTATGTTTTTGCAGAGAGACTTCAGTCTCACTAGTAATTCTGCGTGGACTTCGACATTTAGCTTGTTACCTCAGCTACGATCTTGTGCCCTCGGCAGGATCTGGTAGATAGTCAGGCTTTCAGCCTTTTTCATTTATAGATGTCTGTACTCAGACATGATAGCTTCCGCTTGTGTTTTGACTTGTATGCTCTGAATGTTGGGTCATGAGACCTATGTTTGTAATATCCCGCTCCTCGGAGCCTAATGAATAAATACTTGAGTCATAGAGTCATGTTGTGATGCCATGTTGTATTTGCACATATCGAGCATATTGTGTGTATGTTATTGAAATGCTTGGTATGTGTGGGATCTGACTATCTAGTTGTTTATCTTTAGTAGCCTCTCTTACCGGGAAATGTCTCCTAGTGTTTCCACCGAGCCATGGTAGCTTGCTACTGCTCCGGAACACTTAGGCTGGCCGGCATGTGTCCTTCTTCGTTCCTGTGTCTGTCCCTTCGAGGAAATGTCACGCGAGGAACACTGGAGTCCTGTTAGCCCACTACAGCCCGATTCACCGGAGTCCTGCTAGCCCAGTGCTATAGCCTGGATTCACTCGCTGATGACCGACACGTATGATGTTGGGTCATGGATGCCTGTCCCTGTAAGTTTGTGCCACTTTGGTTTTACGACTAGCCATGTCAGCCCGGGCTCCTTATCATATAGATGCTAGCGACACTATCATATACGTGTGCCAAAAGGCGCAAACGGTCCCGGGCAAAGGTAAGGCGACACCCGTGGGGATACCGTACATGAGGCCGCAAAGTGATATGAGGTGTTACATGCTAGATCGATGTGGCATTGAGTCGGGGTCTTGACAGCTTTGGTATCAGAGCTTGACTGCCTGTAGGATTACCAAGCCAAACTGGTCGAAGTTGAGTCTAGAAATGCTTTAGTTATGTAAGGGAATTGATTGTGAGATGGAACGTAAGGCTGTTTTTACTCCTTATACCTCATGGCCTTCTGATCTGAGTCAGCCTCTTCTCTTCTACGGGGATTAAGAACTAGGCCTTCTCATCTATCTATCAGGATGACGTGTTAGTAATCCGTAGACCTATAGGATTGATGGTTCTAAGCTTGAGTTCAGTTCCTACTATCTTCCGTGTGTTAACTATTGATCTCAAAACCTTGATATTGTGCTCCTGAGTGGCTATGCCACCATTTCTGTAGTATGTCTCCAAACTTTTGAGCATTTACAGCCGTTATGCTGTCTGAGTCATCCCAGGTTTCTAAACAGTCTGATGCATTTGCAAATCCCTTCTTCCCGTTTCCGATGTTCCTTTGGTCAGATTAATCACACAAACTAGTGAGTTGAGGTATTTTATTGCCTCGACACATATGCTGGAGTTAATATTATGACCCTAGGTGTTTTAGGGGATCATCTAGTGGTCTAGCCATGATCTGTGTTTCCAGTGTGATGATTCTGGCCATCATTCTCGAAAGCATCTCGTGATGCTACTTAGTAGTAGGTATTCTATTCCTGGGTTTTGAACCCGAGATTCACCCTATTTACCTCATGTTGATAGTGTTTGCAAGTTCCTTTAGGAAATTAGTCACCTTTGTGATAGTCCTCGAGGTCCGTGGTATTTCCTTCTTCCAAATACTATGAACCATTTTGGCAGAAGTTCCTCGCAGAACCAAAAGATCACAACCAGAGTGCTCTTGATGAGTCCTCCATTCATAGTTGTGAATCTGCTAGTCCTTCCTCTTCAGCATGGGTTATCCAGAAGAAATATGTTGAATTTGTTCGACATGCTAACCGATGCATACACAACTCAGAAATATATATGTTCCTTTGAGTTGTCCCTCTGTAGTTGTATTTCGACCCTTGTCTATCAGTTGATAGTCAAGTTGATGTCGTGCATTCGTGTTCACCAATGCTCATTATTCTTGTGGTTCGTCAAGCCGTTCTAGTTCAGAATGACTAGGAGAAACAAACTCTAGAACCTAACCCATATCCAGGGTTGGGTCAAAGAAGTTGTGCTCCGCAGATCAAATTGCTAATCCAGCTTTTGTTCTGTTCTACCTTGGAGTATTACCATCTTTATATCAAGAATATCATGGGAATTGCACACCATCCTATGAACTCTTGATATAGTGATACTCTCTCCATCATTATTCATTTCTCAGTTCCCGTGTTATTGCAACCGAAATGTCGACAAGTGAATAGTGATGTGTGAAATCAATACTCCTAGTAACCTTGTTGCTTGGTAGTTAAAGGACAATAGTTTCATTCTTAGTGTGTTGGTTCTTGAATCATCATTCTAAGACTGAACGTGCTACCTAGTCCTTATTTCCGGTGCACCTTTCGATCAATGAGTTGGGGCTATGCCAATCCCTTACTTATTTGATCATCTCATCTTGCCCTGAAAAGCAAGATTGTTCTCAAGCTTAGTAACATATCAGTGGTTCATGATTTTCCGAATATCTTCTTGGAAGTATCACCAGGTTGTCCCCTGACCCTTATGTTGAGTTCGTGATCAAGTTGGTTTATTTCTGTAAACCACCCTTTCTCCAAGAATCCGTGTTGGATATTCCTGAGCTAGTTGGTTGAGCTAGACAACAACTTGGAGAGTTGGAAGATAAAAGCTTGTCTGACTTAGTTCATGTTAAGGGATATCTTGTGTGTGTGTGTGTATGTGTTAAAGGTAGATGATATCTTCCTTGAGTGAACCTCGTGGTAAATTATTGGATCTATTGTCTTGCCAAAACTTTGATTTGAGTATGGGTTATCCTCAAATCAAATCAGAACCAACGATGTTCGTAATTTTGTCTTACTCGTGGTTGATCCCTCGAGCATACACCATTACATCCTTTGGTCTGACCAATACTATCACTTGTTCTCATAATTATGGAATCCCGCTTTTATGGAAACTTGGATGAATTGTTGTTGAGCCCATCAGCAACATTGTTATCTTCTCCATGATTTCGTTGAACATTAAGCTAGTGTTGGAAACTTTTGAAAGCATTTCTTCATGCTAGCTCATGAAGCATATGTTTGGATGTAAGAAGTGACTTTCTCTAATTCATGTGCATTGATGCAAGTTGCCGCCGTGAATTCGGGAAAGTTGGCTTTGCTTCCTCTGGAGTCATTCCAAGTCAGTCATGCATACGTGTGAAGTATTCTGTGGTGTGGAGACTTGCAACCTTCACTCTATATGTGTCCCTAGCACACCAAGCCACTGATTGATTTGTTCAAGGAGAAGAAGTTCCTTCTTAAGAATCATGACTTATGATAGGACTTCGCTATCCTCGTTGATGGTTCCCCTCCTGAACTCGGTAGTGTTTTGTTGCAAGACTACCATGTGTTCATGCTTGTCTGGGACAAAGTGTTCACATGTTGTAGCAGAACCAGCTCATGTTTTGGAGCTTGCTATCGTAGTTCATTCCCCGAGAATCTCGCAACGTCATCTCGTCGATTTATGTTGCAAACTTTCATTTTTCTTCCTAGACTCGATGAGTCTGGAATATCCTGACACCAACCAGATCTGAATCTCAGGCAGATATGATGGTTGGAACGTTTCCCAAGAACTATAATATTGGTCCCTCCATAACCGGTAAAGTGGTTGTCGTGGCCAACACACCCAGCCGGAAGACCTATTATTGTAGTATCTTGATTGAGGAAGTTGGCCACCTCCCCATAAGGATCTCGTAGAACTTATTCTAGTAGTTGTTCCTTATGGAATTTTGTGTTTCCGAAGTCCGACCTTTACTTGATGTTCTAGATACCAGACCATTTCAAGGAATGGGATACTCTAGTACATTAAGGAGAGCATTAGAAGTGGAGTGCTAAATGTCTCTCGGTCGATCAACCAGATTTTATTTCCTTGGCCCCGCCAAGAGTGAAATCTGAGAAAGTGTTATCTTCCTTTGCATCTGCATCATCCATCATCATTCATCATGGTAGCAAGTTGTGTTGCCAGGATCCTTGACACGGATGTTAGTAAAACCCTGATGAATATGGAAATGCTCAAGTTCTTGAGAGCACGCACAAGTGCTAGGTTTGATCGTCGGCATTAACTGTATAGTGCTCTCAGTTTCCTCGGCAATGCTATGACCTTTTCAAATAGTGAATTCACTCTCTATTGTTGGGTTCTTCCCCAGTTACCAGAATCATTCCCAGCATTTGCATTTTGTTCCCAGCTTGCACCGCCAATGTGCCATTCTACCATGGGTCTCTTCCATTTCCGGTGGTAAGCAAATTCATCCATTACGTTGTCTTCAACAAGGTAATCCACATCATCCAATTCCGAGTATGCCATTCTACCGACCCCCTCCAAACGATCGCTCGAGAATTACCTTAGGCTGGTTTAAAGAGTTTCAATGATCTCGGAATCAAAGGTAATTCTTTTTGCCACTTAAGGGGATATATCTACGAGTCACCATCCCTAAGATGCCTCGTTGTGGTATCATGGCAACTCAACTCCTCGCTACGTTGACAACCAATTACCACCTTCTTAAGCGTGAAATTGTTGTCTACCTAGTGAACCTTCGTCATCTGCTTCACTCCATTCCTATGGATGTGTGCTTCGTCTGTCAGCTCGAGAGATGTTGCTATGTCTCATTCCTTGGGTTAATCCTGAGTTGTTCGACCTTCGAGAAGAACAATTCTTTTAGGGTCTTTCCTTTCCTCTCGTTGTCATGTTAGTTGGAGTTCTCAGATCAAGACTTCGAGACAATGATGGTGAACGAATCAACGTTCATTTGAAGTGCAACCTGGATCGTGAAGATTGTGCTAGTTTGCGTTCCCCCTTCACCTTACCCTACGCTTGAATCTCGGGACGAGATTTTTGTTTAGTGGGGGTGAGTTGTCACAGCCCTAGCTAAGCCCTTGCCTGACTCTGCATAAGCATCCATGCATCATGTCTAAATTCAAATGAAATTTTGAAGTGGGGATGTTCAAACCCTAGCCGATAATAATTTTAACTAGGTTCAATTCAAATATTTTCATTGGACCCAAAATGCCCTCCAAAAATGTTCATTATTTCTGGGGAAAAGGTTAAAACCTTAATCAGAGGTCATGCACATTTTTCCAATGCATTTATGGTTTTTGAATTAATTCATAATTGTATTTGAGTTGGAGCAAATAAATTCTATAATTATTTTTATTGCTCCAATAATCCTGGAATATTTTGTGGAGCTCTAGGATAAACCTTAATGCATCCACAATAATTTCCAGAGAGCTGCAAAAATAATTTGGTTAAGAAACCAAATTAAAACAAAACTGCAAAATTAGAAAACAGAAACATTAAATAAAAGACAGGAGAGAACCTCACCTGGACTCACCTGTCGCGGCCCAGCTGGCCAGCCCATCTGGCCGGCCCAGCCCAGCGCCCCCCCTTGTCATCTTCCTCCTCTGCCAGGAGGACGAACAGGTGCGTGGCGGGCGCCGACGCTGCCTCGGCCACCTCCTACTTCCCCGGCCCCCTCCTGCTTCCACCGCGACGCCATGGCCCTTCTAGCATCGCCACGCGACCCTCCTCGGTTCCCTTCACCTCTCCCTCTCTCTCCCTCGAGCGCCCTCCCTCCTCTGCCTCTCTCGCGCACGTCCGTCCGAAAGCGCCCGTCGCCACCGACGCCGTTCGCCGCGGCCACAGCCACCGCCTCGCCTCCCCGACGCCTCCCAAAGCTCCGCCTCCACCTACTCTTCCTCCCCACCGCTCCAAGCAACACCAGGAGCCCTGCAGTGACGCCATCGCCGCCGTCTTCACCGACGGGCACCGAAGATCGCCGGCCCGATTCTCCGTCTCCAGGTCGCCCCGAGCCCACTGAGACGCGCTCTGCAACCACAGTGAGCTCATGGACCGACTCCCCCTCCTCTCCTGCTCGCGTTCTTGCTCTAGCTCCGTTCCCCACCTCCGCCGAAGCTCGCCGCCGCCACGGCCGACGAGCTCCATGCTCCTGAGCTCGTCCGCTCGCCCGAGCATCACCAGCGTGCTCGCCGCGCTCCTGTGAACCTGCAGCTCCCACGGGTTCGCCCTGTTGTGCACCGTAGCGCCGCTTCCGCCGACGCCCGACGTCCGGCAGCCGCTGAGCTCAACGCCGGCGAGGATTACGGCCACCCAGCTCGCCCCGGTTGCACCGTTGGATACGCGGGATCGCCAGCTTTCCGTAGAGCCCAACGGCGCCTCGAATGGTTCCCTGTATCGCAATCCCGAGCCGCCCCGCCGTTTCTGTCGTCGCCGGCGACAAGTCGCCGGCAGGTTTGACCTGATCGGCCCGGGGTTTGACCTCCCCTGACATGTGGGCCCAGGCGCCTGCTTAATTAGTGTTAGGTCAGTTAGTGTTAATTAACTTAGCTAATTAGATGAGCCACTAACATGCGGGCCCCGCCCGGCTAACCAAGTTAGTTAGGGTTAATTTTAATTAGGTTAGTTAGTCCAGACACTGACACGCAGGGCCCACAGGTCAGTTTGACCTGGACGGCGTCTGTTGACCTGCTGACGTCATAGTGACGCAATGCTGACGCAATAAGTATTTTCTGGATTTATTTTTATACAGGAAATTCCAGAAAATGCCTAAAACTTCTAAAATTCATAGTAAATCAACCGTAACTCAAAATGAGATAAATTATATATGAAAAATTATCAGAAAAATTCAAGGAATCCATCTGTACCATTTTCATGCATGTTTGATCAACTTAACCTCACTGTTTAGACCAAAACATGATAATGCACTATTGGAATTCATAGTTTGAATTTGAATTTGAACCTAGTGTTCAAACCAGCACCATTTAACCTGTTGCTAGATGCATTAGCCCAAAACACATTTGTATTGCCATGTCATAGCATGCATCATATTGTGCATTGCATTGATCGTGTTTCTTCTATGTTTGCCGGTGTTGTTCCCCCTCGGTAGACGTTGTACCGACGATGTGATCGTTGACACTGATGAAGACTCAATGTTATCTTCAGAAGTGCCAGGCAAGCAAAAACCCCTTATTCATTCCGATACAATCCTACTCTCTCGCCCTGCTCTCTTTTACTGCATTAGGACAACAACGAGTCATTTGTTACTTGCTGCGGTAGCTGAACCCCTTTATCCTCTGCATGACCTGTCATTGCCACAGTAAATAGATGAAACCCACTAGTATGAGTAGGAGTTGTTTGAGCCCTGTTGTGCCTACTCATTCATGTTTGTTTATCATGCCTGCTACTGCTTAGAGTTGAGTCAGGTCTGATTCATCGGGGATGAATCAGAGGTGTGTGAACATGTCCTACTGTGTGTGAGCTAAGTGTGTGAACATGATTTGGTAAAAGGTAACGGTGAGAGGCCATGTAGGAGTACATGGTGGGTTGTCTCATTGAAGCCGTCCTCAGGAACTGAGTTCTGTGTTTGTGATCCATGATTCAGCTACTACCATGCATTGGGCCCGAAACCAATGGACCCTCTCGGCTTCTTATTCATCCTAGTTCTCTGTCCAGGAGTTGCAAGTAGTTTCTGGTGTTTGTAGCCTACTGGAGGCCGTGGACAGCGCTGACCGTAGGGGTGGGCTGTGATGCGGTAGGTACGTGGCACGGTGTACCGGATACCCGTTAGGTATCTCGGGAACCCTGTACACATCGTTCGGGGCCGTATGGGAAACCTCGGCCGGACTCCCTGCGGATGGAACCTGGATAGGCGATAAACCTGGATTGGAGACTTAGGTGATTAGGTAGGTCGTGGCCGACACCCACATTGGGCTTCCGCTTGAAGGTTGCCGAGTACATGTCGTGTAAACGGCGGTAAGTGGTGAGAGCGTGTATGAAGAAGTACACCCCTGCAGGGTTAACATCATCTATTCGAATAGCCGTGTCCGCGGAAAAGGACTTCTGGGTTGCTTATATCAGTTCATAGACAAGTGAAAGTGGATACCCTAAAATACGCAAGATAAGTGTGAGTGCTATGGATGGTGTTCTCGTAGGGAGACGGGAGCGGATCCATAGTGGTGTATTGATATGATATATATGTGGACTCGTGTGCGCCACCTCAAAAGAGTTACTTGCAGTCGTAGTTCAGGATAGCCACCGAGTCAAAGCTGGCTTGCTGCAGTTAAACCCCACCATCCCCTTTGTTGATAATGATGCATATGTAGTTAGTTCTGATGTAAGTCTTGCTGGGTACATTTGTACTCACGTTTGCCTATTTTATGTTTTTGCAGAGAGACTTCAGTCTCACTAGTAATTCCGCGTGGACTTCGACGTTTCGCTTGTTACCTTAGCTATGATCTTGTGACCTCGGCAGGATCTGGTAGATAGTCAGGCTTTTAGCCTTTTTCATTTATAGATGTCTGTACTCAGACATGATAGCTTCCGCTTGTGTTTTGACTTGTATGCTCTGAATGTTGGGTCATGAGACCTATGTTTGTAATATCCCACTCCTCGGAGCCTAATGAATAAATACTTGAGTCATAGAGTCATGTTGTGATGCCATGTTGTATTTGCACATATCGAGCATATTGTGTGTATGTTATTGAAATGCTTGGTATGTGTGGGATCTGACTATCTAGTTGTTTATCTTTAGTAGCCTCTCTTACCGGGAAATGTCTCCTAGTGTTTCCGCCGAGCCATGGTAGCTTGCTACTGCTCCGGAACACTTAGGCTGGCCGGCATGTGTCCTTCTTCGTTCCTGTGTCTGTCCCTTCGGGGAAATGTCACGCGAGGAACACCGGAGTCCTGTTAGCCCGCTACAGCCCGGTTCACCGGAGTCCTGCTAGCCCAGTGCTACAGCCTGGATTCACTCCCTGATGACCGACACGTACGATGTTGGGTCATGGATGCCTGTCCCTGTAAGTTTGTGCCACTTTGGGTTTACGACTAGCCATGTCAGCCCGGGCTCCTTATCATATGGATGCTAGCGACACTATCATATACGTGTGCCAAAAGGCGCAAACGGTCCCGGGCAAAGGTAAGGCTACACCCGTGGGGATACCGTGCGTGAGGCCGCAAAGTGATATGAGGTGTTACATGCTAGATCGATGTGGCATTGAGTCGGGGTCCTGACAACTATGCTTTCACAACTTGACTTCAAAATATTTGGTTTGGAGACCAGCAAAGATCAATATGTGCATGATGCTGATTTTAAAGATGTATTGCAGAATTGTAAAGAAGGGAGAACATGGAAAAAGTTTGTCGTTAATGATGGATTTGTGTTCCGTGCTAACAAGCTATGCATTCCAGCTAGCTCTATTCGTCTTTTGTTGTTGCAGGAGGCACATGGAGGAGGATTAATGGGACACTTTGGCATGAAGAAGACGGAGGATGTACTTGCTACACATTTCTTTTGGCCAAAGATGAGACGAGATGTTGAGCGTTTTTTTGTTCGCTGCACTACATGTCAAAAAGCTAAGTCACGACTCAATCCTCATGGTTTATATATGCCTTTGCCTGTACCTAGTGTTCCTTGGGAGGATATATCTATGGACTTTGTTTTAGGTTTACCTCGAACAAAGAAGGGGAGGGATAGCATATTTGTTGTCGTGGATAGATTCTCGAAAGTGGCACACTTTATACCATGTCATAAAAGCGATGATGCTGTTAATGTTGCTGATTTGTTCTTTTGTGAAATTATTCGCTTGCATGGTGTGCCAAATACTATTGTTTCAGATCATGATACTAAATTTCTTAGCCACTTTTGGAGATGTTTATGGGCTAAGTTGGGGACTAAACTGCTTTTTAGTACTACTTGTCACCCACAAACTGATGGACAAACTGAAGTAGTCAATAGAACATTGTCTACTATGCTTAGGGCTGTTTTGAAGAATAATAAGAAAATGTGGGAGGAATGCTTGCCTCATATTAAATTTGCTTATAATCGTTCATTGCATTCTACTACTAAGATGTGCCCTTTTGAAGTTGTATATGGTTTCCTACCTCGTGCACCTATTGATTTGTTGCCTCTTCCATCTTCGGAGAAGGATAATTTTGATGCTAAACAACGTGCTGAATTGATTTTAAAAACACATGAGTTAACTAAGGAAAACATTGAGTGTATGAATGCTAAATATAAACTTGCTGGAGATAAGGGTAGAAAACATGTTGTGTTTGCACCTGGAGATCTTGTTTGGTTACATTTGCATAAGGATAGATTTCCTGATTTGCGCAAATCAAAGCTAATGCCACGTGCTGATGGTCCCTTTAAGGTGTTAGAGAAAATAAATGATAATGCATATAAATTTGAGCTGCCTGCAGATTTTGGGGTTAGTCCCACTTTTAACATTGCAGATTTGAAGCCTTATTTGGGTGAGGAAGATGAACTTCCATCGAGGACAACTTCATTTCAAGAAGGGGAGGATGATGAGGACATCAATACCATTGTTACACCCACAGCCCCTGCTGCTATACATACTGGACCAATTACTAGAGCTCGCACATGCCAACTAAATTACCAGGTACTTCCGTTTCTTCGTAATGATTCTAATGTTCATGAGAATATGATGCTGCCTAAATTGGATACATTTGTTTTGCTTACAAATGAAGGGCCTAGATTGGAGAAGGATAAACATTGGAGCAAGAACAAGCATGGAGATGATGGCATGCGCAAGGGGAACAAGAATGGAGTTACAAGTGATGATTTCAGGGCTTTGAAGCCACCATAACGAGTGCACAAAGCCTTGGACGAACTATACAAGATGCCACTTCATAAATTTCGTCCAAAGGCTATTCTAGGTGTCGCATCACCTTTTTATTGGGCCAGGCCCATGTAATTTCGAAATACATAAGTATAGGCTATTTTTAGAGTCCGTATGTGTGGGGAAACAAGAGATAGGGTTGGTTTCGGACCCCTCCACCAAGGGCCACGAAATTCCCCCCTCTTCCTCCATATATACAGCCTTTAGGCACCGTTAAGACTTTGGGTTTTGTTTAGATTAAAAGTTCATCATAGCTGCAACTTCGCGTACTTCGTTTGTGTTCAACGACTAGACCAAGACGTCACAGAACCCCATCTTGATCAATAAAGCTTTCATCTTATATTCACAATATCCATATTGCAATCTCAGTTTCTTGCTTGTTATAGGTGCTGCGTCGCCTTATTTTTGGGTCAGGCCCATGTAATTTTGAAATACTAGAGTATAGGTTGTTTTTAGAGTCCGTATGTGTGGGGAAACAAGAGATAGGGTTGGTTTCGGACCACTTCCCCAAGGGCCACAAAATTTCCCCCTCTTCCTCCATATATACAACCCTTAGGGCGTCGTTTAGACTTTGTTTTTTTTATGTTATAGTTTTCCATAGCTGCAACTTCGCGTACTTCATTTGTGTTCAACGACCAGACAAAGACGTCACAGAACCCCACGTTCATCGATAAAGCTTTCCTCTTATATTTGCAATATCCAGATTGCAATCTCAGTTTCTTGCTTGTTCTTCGTTTGCCTGCAGGAAATAGACCCTCGTGGTCAGGTTGATCGTGCTCCGGTGTGGTCAATAACCCCAAGGAAGGTTGTTTAGCGATTGCAAAGGCGCGACGTCTCGCACGTTCGTAGTCGGATCGTCAAGGTCGACTCCCATAGAAAACGATAGCCACCATCTCATCGAAACATCGGGACACCTTTGCCTCTAGCAGGTAGGGGGTCCCGAACTGTGCGTCTAAGGCTAAGGGTAACAGTAGGCGGGGGACACAATGTTTACCCAGGTTCGGGCCCTCCCGATGGAGGTAATACCCTACTTCCTGCTTGATTGATGTTGACGATATGAGTATTACAAGAGTTGATCTACCACGAGATCGTAGAGGCTAAACCCTAGAAGCTAGCCTATGATTATGATTGTTGTTCTCCTAAGGACTAAACCCTCCGGTTTATATAAACACCGAAGGGGGCTAGGGTTACACGGAGTCGGTTACAGAGAAGGAGATCTACATATCCGAATTGCCAATCTTGCCTTCCACGCTAAGGAGAGTCCCACCCGGACATGGGATGAAGTCTTCTATCTTGTATCTTCATAGTCAAGAGTCCGGCTGTCCGAGGACCCCCTAATCCAGGACTCCCTCAGTAGCCCCTGAACCAGGCTTCAATGACGATGAGTACGACGCACAGATTGTCTTCGGCATTGCAAGGCGGGTTCTTCTCCAAAATCCCTGAGTACCTGTTATAACAAGTAGTGTCCGGCTTCCCATTAATGTTGCACTCCTTGGCTTCTGCGCCTTAATAATGGCAGTCTCCACGTATCGAGCGAATGAGAGAAGTCGGAGCATTTTTTCATTTGCCACCCTGACCATGTAAGTAAATTGTCTATTAAAGAGACGGGGATCCTCATATCCAAATCACACCATCTTCCCTCAGCGTGTATCCATCAGAGCGCGCCCGGAAAAAGCCATCCTATCATGGCCGGCAGCTGCAGCTCCTCCTCTCGCTCCTGTAGCGCTAAGCCAGGTGATTGGGAGAAGTGTTATGTCCCCCACGGATGATTGGTGGAGTTGCAGACCCAGGGGTTTCTCCCGCCTGCATATATGGTCCCCGTCCGAGCAGGACTAGCCACTTAGAATGGCGGGGAGCAAGCAGAGAGTTTTCCCAACCCATCTAGGGGGGAGCGGGTATGACCCTTACTTGGTGAGGGGCCTCAGATTTCGAATCCATCGGTTCATCCGCGGGCACCTGGAGTACTACGGCCTCCAGCTCCATAACTTCACTCCTGCCTCCATACTACACATCGCGGGCTACGTCGCCCTTTGTGAGCTATTTATGGGCTGTGAAGCTCATTTCGAGCTATGGAAGAGGCTATTCTGCCTCGTCCCCCACACTCAGGAGGGATCAATATATCAAGTGGGTGGAGCCGAAATATGGCGTATCGCCGGGACCGGATACCTGTCCAGTACTCCGAAGAAGACATCCGAAGACTAACCTTCGGAGTGGTTTTATATGGAGGACGTCCCCCTTCCGGACCCTATCCGGATGGGCCTTCCTGAGTTTGCTAATGCCCCAGTGTAGAAACGCCAAAGCTGGTGCCCCCGGAGCCCCCAGGAGGAACTGAGCAGAGAGGTCCTTTACCTGATGGGCAGGATAAAAACGCTGGCCAAATCAGGACTGACAATAATCGAGGTTATGTCAATATGTATAATGCGGGGGGTGCAGCCACATCAGTATCGGGGAAAACCCATGTGGCACTTCAATGGAGAAGACGACGCCACCCGCTGCGGTTGTAAAGGTCCGGACTCTGCCACCGCTCTGGCGAAGAAGAGGAGTTTATCCGCATTAAGCCACGGGATGGATTATCCATGTACAATCCCCCAAGCTAGGTGAGCTGCTATCTTTTACTCAACTCCATTCATTCCCGCATTCTTCATCACAAATATTTACCTTGCTAATTCATAGCAGGAACTGCGAAAAGCTGTGAGGGAGGTCCATAGCCCGTCTCCACAGCCAGAAGACCCAGGTCGGGCCCTCGACCCCGGACTCGAAGAAGATCCGGACGTATTTGTGGAGCTCGTCGACAGGACGTTCTATCAGTTAAGCCGTGATGGTGCCTTGGTGGCCATCATAGCTGATATCCTGGCTTACTCCCTGCATCACATCTAAGTAAAACCGGAGCCCCAACTTCCGAGAAGGTTCCCTTCCTTGTGCTTTACCCACCGCACATGCATTGCGCCTTACAGGAAAGGCCATCGGGGCGCCGTGCCGATCCCGCGGGGACTTGCCAACAAGGGGCACCGAAGCCGGGTAGGCTTGAAAGGAAGGCGGTCAGGACCGAGACATCGCTGCAGACTAAGATTGAAAACCTGCTCCGTGATTATCGTCTTTAAAATATAACAATGTTCGTGGTCTCTGGCAGAAAAAACGCTCGTCGGACTATGTCTGGAGAGCTTGCCGGCCACGCCTCCACCAGCCGGACTCTAGGGCCGGACTCAGGGGAGGAGGCTAACGCGGGGACAACGCCGGACGATCCTCCTACAGAGGATTCGTATAGAATGGCCACTATGAATTCTGAAGTGGAGAGCGCCATGAATCACAGGCGTCGACGGGCCATACTCCGCGACCCTAATTTCTCTAAAGAGGCATTCAATGCCTTCAAGTCCGGAGACGCGTACATCCGAGCTGCTCAATATGGTCTTGCGAGAGCCACGGACAAGTATGTAAAGGATATACGGGTAAGAAAATCTGATAATTATGTATATGAGTAGCCCCTGAGACTTGAAACAGTTGGCACAACTGATTTAAGGATCATTATATGCATAGGTTCTTATGGAGAAGAATACCTAGTTGTCTCAAGAGCTGGAGGAGTGTAAAGCCCAGCTACAGGACGCAGTTGCCGGAATGGAGGAGTCCAAGAAGGCCTCATCTGGTAATACTTGTCTTGATCGAAAAGAATGTAATGACATGTACCAGTTAGTATTCGGCATGCGTGCAAATATAACAATAGATTCTGCAAACAATCGCGGAGGTAATCCGGTGATCATACTGGGGGATGAGCAACATGCTCAACCACAGTTAGAGGCTGGCGAGCGCGTGCTTACACGGGTTATTCGATAGAAAAATGATCACCAGGATGCCCATACCCGGCTGGCACTACTACAAAAAGGGCTATAGATGGAATGGCCACTAATGGCGCACCTGTCATGTGGTGCGCCATTACTATATTCTAATGGCGCAGCATGTCTCGGTGCGCCTTTAGTAATATATTACTAATGGCGCACCTGGTGCCTGATGCGCCATTAGTAGTTTTGAAAAAAAACATAAATTTTTTTTGTTACTAATGGCGCACTGTTGTATAGTGCGCCATTACTAGTTGACATAGTAATGGCGCACCACATCCGCCGTGCGCCATTAGTAGTTTTGAAAAAAAAGTACAAAAATAAATAAATAAATATTTGTTACTAATGGCGCACCATGTCTCGGTGCGCCATTACTAGTTTTAACTAGTAATGGCGCACTGTCCACTGGGGAAGCCCGTTAAACATTTTCAAAATCCCCAAAAACCTAACAGAAAAAAAGTTACGAGGCTTTCAAGATCTAGAGGCAAAAAAATTCAAACTTACTAGTGGCGCACCGTGGATGTGGTGCGCCACTAGTAACAGAAAAAAAAATTGGTTTTGATTTTTTTTCAAAAAATGATACGTAATATGACCGGGAAGTTTGAAATATTTTTCAAAATTTCATCATAGTCATGAACATGAACAAAGTCCTAGACGTCAACAAGGTATAATAGGATTGATATGCTAGATATATCAACAAGTGCCTGTGAAGTGAGCTGTTGCTGGGGTTGGATAGAACTTTGAAGTTAAGCGTGCTTGGGCTGGAGTAGTGTGAGGATGGGTGACCTTTCAGGAAGTTTGACCATGGAGTGCGATTTGACCTGAGATTAAGCATATTGACCCAAGATTAAGCCATAGTGAATTGAGATTAAGGAAAAAAATTTAATTTTTAAAAAAAAAAAATCTGAATTTTTTTTTTGAAAAAATATTGTTACTAGATACTAATGGCCCACCGTGGGATATTCTAATGGCGCACCAGCGGTGCGCCATTAGAAAAAAAATCTAATGGCGTGGTGCTAGTGGCGCACCTGTAGTGCGCCATTAGTAGCGAAAACAGGTGCGCCACTAGCAGCCCTTTTTCTAGTAGTGTGGGCGTTGAACTGAAAGATGTTCGGGCCCAGCTTGCTGACTCCGTGAAGGAGAATAAAAGGCTTCGACGTGGCATTTTTAATAAGTGCTCGAACGAACCTTTATACAATTCGGCGAAGAAACGGGCTAATGGAGTTATGTCTGTAGGTATGCTGACAGGTCGCCCTGAAGAGGAGATGCCCGGATCCGCAGGCAATCTTCTGCAAGAGGTGCGCCATTAGTATACCATATACTAGGTGCGCCATTAGAAAAAAAATCTAATGGCGTGGTGCTAGTGGCGCACCTGTAGTGCGCCATTAGTAGCGAAAACAGGTGCGCCACTAGCAGCCCTTTTTCTAGTAGTGTGGGCGTTGAACTAAAAGATGTTCGGGCCCAGCTTGCTAACTCCGTGAAGGAGAATAAAAGGCTTCAATGTGGCATTTTTAATAAGTGCTCGAACGAACCTTTATACAATTCGGCGAAGAAACGGGCTAATGGAGTTATGTCTGCAGGTATGCTGACAGGTCGTCCTGAAGAGGAGATGCCCGGATCCGCAGGAAATCTTCTGCAAGAGTTCTCGCAACTGCATGAACAAGTTCGGTAGGTGATGCAGGGTATTTCCCAGGCCATGTGGCCCTCCGCCTCCCTGCCCGGAGGCATGGGGGAGCTTGTAGATATTCTTAAGGGAGTGCGGCAGCGCTTTCAATTATGGAAGATATCAGCCTACCGACAAGGTGCAAGGGAAGCCTGGGCCATGGTGAAGACGCGGTACACCAAGGTTGACCCGAATCACATGGCCGAGGTCGGACCTGTAGGGTCGGATGGGAAACAGATCCCCGTTAGTCTGGTATATGACCAGGTTGGATTAGCCGCAAAGTATTCACAACAGGATTGTAGGCTAGACAGCCTGTTGGATGGTATAGAAGAAGAATTTAGTCAGTCCAAGTGACTGTTTACTTTGAATGACATATTTTGTTCCTAGCCGGATTGTAAATCATTTGTCATGGCGGACCTTTTCGCTTCAGCCTCCGGACCCGATAGTCCGGGGTGTATCCGAATACCCGCTCAGTTATGTAAACCGGGGTATGCATGGAAACCAGGCGTAGGGGTCATAAGTGCTTGAACAGACAAGTTCCCAACTAGCTATGTTATATTACTTGATAGTAAGAAACACCTTCCAGGGAGAATAGTTCCGTTAAGGGTTCCTTTCCCTGGGTACACATGCATTAATGTGCATGTCCGAACTGCGAACAGAAGCGCAGGATATGAGACATCTGGGGATTTATATTGTAAGTAGGTAAGAAACATCTTTTGTTCACCGACTGAGTATTCCCTTAAGGACGCTAGCTTTCGGCTTCACCCAGTCTGAGGTACACATCCGGCTGACCCGGCAGTAACAATCGCGGAGGTGCTCCCCTTATGCCCTAGCCAAACTAACGGGAATGTAGGGCATAAACACAGGAGCCAGGCAACCCAGCTTGGCCAAAACTTAAGTCATATCGATGCATATAGTGGCGAATGAAAGGTACATATGGAAAAGTGACACATATGTAGTGGGCATGAAGCCCGGAAGATAATTAAATTAAGCTTCTGTATAAGAAGCCCCTAGGTATATTGAGCGCGCATAACGCGGCAGGAGTGTGTAGTCGAAGCACACTTGAAGCTTTTAAAGGTATAAAAAAGGAAGAAAGAAAGAAAGAAAGAAAGAATGAATGAGGATATAACTTTAAAAAGAAAGACGGAGGTAAGGAGACGAACACAGAGTTCGGTACTAGGCATAGAATCTTTGGAGTCTAGCCGTGTTCCATGGGTTCGGCTCGAGTTGATTATCTGATGCATCACGCAGATGGTACGCTCCTCCGGTGTGAACTTTATCAATGATGATGGGACCCTCCCACTTGGGCTTGATCTTGTCCTTTTTCTTCTCTGATAGGCGTAGAACGAGTTCGCCAACATTATAAGTTTTGGCCTGTACTTCCCTGCTTTGATACCTTCGATCTTGTTGCTGATAGAATGCGGAACGGGCCTTTGCGATGTCATGCTCCTCCTTCAGGGCGTCTAAACTTTCCTGCGGATCCAGCTCGGCTTCTCTCTCTTCGTACATGCGCACTCGAGGTGAGTCATGAATGATATTACAGGGAAATACCGCCTCTGCGCCGTACACCATAAAAAATGGTGTGTATCCGGTGGTGCGATTCGGCGTGGTCTGCAACCCCCATAGTATAGAGTCGAGCTCCTTGACCCAGTGCGTATCTGATTCCTTCAAGGAGCGCACTAGTCTGGGTTTGATGCCGCTCATAATAAGACCATTTCCTCATTCGACTTGACCGTTTATTTGGGGTGATAGACGGAGGCATAATCGAGCTTAATGCCCATGTTGCCGCACCAAGTTTTCACCTCGTCGGCTGTGAAGTTGGAGCTGTTATCGGTGATGATGCTATGGGGGACACAGTAACAGTGTACGACCCCAGATATGAAGTCTATCAATGGTCCGGATTTGGCAGTTTTAACTGGTTTAGTTTCTATCCATTTGGTGAATTTATCCACCATGACCAACAAGTAATTTTTCTTATGGCTTCCTCCTTTAAGGGGTCCAACCATATCGAGCCCCCAGAACCGCAGAGGGCCAAGTTATGGGGATTGTTTGGAGAGCGGTAGGTGGCATGTAGCTTTGATTTGCAAAAAGCTGGCAACCGATGCAATGTTGGACGAGGTCCTCTGCGTCTACTCGGGCTGTCAGCCAGTAGAAACCTGTATGGAAGGCCTTGCTTACAAGGGCCCGAGGGGCAGCATGGTGGCCGCCGAGTCCAGCATGAATTTCGGCCAGTAGCTGCCTCCTTCCTCTTCGGAGATGCCCCTTTGGAGCACTCCGGTCGTGCTTTTCTTATAAAGCTCTCCCTCGTGAACCTTGTAGGCTTTAGAGCGCCGCACAATGAAACGTGCCTCACTTTGGTCCTCGGGGAGTTCTTGCCTATTTAGGTAGGCTAAGAAGGGTTCTGTCCACGGGGCGATGATAGCCATAATCACGTGGGCCGAAGGTATTATTTCGTTGGCGGAGCCTCCGATTACGTCAGAGTGTTCTGGAACTGGGGTTGTGTTCGGTTCTGGACTGGCATTGCCGGTCTCCCCTTCCCACACCACGAATGGCTTGAACAGCTTTTCCAAAAAGATATTAGGTGGGACGGGGCCGCGCGTAGCGCCGATGCGGGCGAGAATATCCGCCGCTTGATTGTTTTCTCGGACCACATGGTGGAATTTGAGCCCCTCGAACCGAGCTGCCATTTTGAGGTCGACATTGCGGTAAGCCGTCATTTTTGGGTCCTTGGCGTCAAAGTCTCCATTTATTTGAGATATTGCGAGGTTCGAATCCCATGCACTTCTAGGCGTTGAATGCCCATGGAGACTGCCATCCGAAGACCATGCAACAGAGCCTCGTATTCGGCTGCATTGTTGGAGTCTGTGTATAATATTTGCACTATGTATTGAACTGTATCTCCGGTGGGGGATGTCAGGACAACGCCTGCTCCCAGACCAACCAGCATCTTAGAGCCGTCAAAGTGCATGATCCAATTGGAGTACGCGCCATACTCTTTAGGGAGTTTGGCTTCTGTCCATTCGGCAACGAAGTCAGACAGTACTTACGACTTAATGGCTCGCCGTGGTTTGTATATGATGTCGAATGGGAGGAGCTCAATAGCCCATTTGGCAATCCGGCCCGTGCCATCGCGCTTATTTATTATATAGTTGAGTGGTACTTCAGAGGCCACCGTGATTGAACACTCTTGAAAGTAGTGTCATAGTTTTCGGGATGCCATGAAGACCGCGTATGCTATCTTTTGATAATGTGGGTACCGTGACTTGCATGGAGTGAGGACAGTGGATACGTAGTATACCGACTTTTGAAGTGGGAACTTATGTCCGTCCGTCTCTTGTTCGATGACGAGCACTGCGCTTACAACCTGGTGTGTTGCAGCTATATATAACAGCATGGGTTCACCGATATTTGGCGCGGCCAGGATTGGATTGCTGGCCAAGAGGGCCTTTATTTCTACTAGTCCAGCCGTAGCCGCGTCCGTCCACTCGAAGTGTTCGGTGCATCGAACAAGGCGATAAAGAGGTAGTGCCTTTTCTCCCAATCGGGATGTAAAGCGTCTTAGGGAAGCCACGCATCCAGTTAATTTCTGGATTTGCTTGAGGTCTGTTGGTGTAGCCAACTGTGACAGAGCACGAATTTTGGCTGGATTTGCTTCGATTCCTCTATTGGAAACGATGACTCCCAAGAGCTTTGCGGCAGGAACGCCGAAAATGCATTTTTCCGGATTGAGCTTGATGTCATATGTTCGGAGATTGTCGAACGTAAGTCTCAGGTCGTCTATTAAAGACTCGACATGTCTGGTTTTGATGACCACGTCGTCAAAGTATGCCTCAACTGTTTTGTCAATTTGTGTTTCCAGGCATGTCTGAATCATGCGTTGATAGGTTGCACCGGCATTTTTGAGCCCGAAAGGCATGGTATTAAAACAGTAGGGGCCGTATGGTGTGATGAATGCCGTTGCGGCTTGATTGGACTCCGCCATCTTGATTTGATGGTATCCGGAGTATGCCTCGAGGAAGCACAATGAATCGTGTCCTGCGGTAGCCTCGATGATTTGATCAATGTGGGTGAGGGGGAAGGGATCCTTGGGGCAAGCGTCCTTGAAATCGACACATAGGCACCAGGATTTTTCCTTCTTTGGTACCATCACCAAGTTTGCTAGCGAGTCCGGATGTTTTATTTCTCTAATGAATCCGGCCTCGAGTACATTGGCTAGCTCCTCTCCCATGGCTTGTTGCTTAGGTTCTGAAAAGCACCGAAGAGTCTGCTTGACCGGCTTGTATCCCTTCAGTATGTTTAGGCTATGCTCGGCCAACCTGCATGGGATACCTGGCATGTCTGAAGGATGCTAGGTGAAGATGTCCCAATTCTCACGCAAGAACTCTCGCAGTGCGGTGTCTATTGTGGGGTTCAGCTGTGCCCCGATGGATGCTATTTTTGTAGGGTCTGTCGGGTGGACCTTGAATTTGACTGTTTCGTCCGCTGGTTTGAAAGAGGTGGACTTGGGTCGTTTATCGAGTATCACGTCATCCCTATCCATTGTGGAACGCAGCGCAGTTAGTTCTTCGTCCGCGAGGGCTTCGGATAATGCATCAAGGGCCAGTGCGGCGGTTTTATTTTCGCCGCGGAGTGCTATGTCTAGATCACTAGCTAGAGTGATGATTCCATTAGGCCCGGGCATCTTGAGCTTCATGTACCCATAATGGGGTATAGCTTGGAAGATTGTGAATGCGTCCCGCCCTAAAAGGGCGTGGTATCCGCTACTGAACGGGGCCACTTGGAATGTGATTTCTTCGGACCTATAATTCTCCGCGTGCTGAATACCACATCTAGCATAATTTTTTCGGCACATCATGCCTCCCGACTAGGGGTGATTCCTCTGAAGTTCATGTTGCTTTGCTTAATGCAGCTTTTGTCTATTTCCATTTTGTTGAGAGTTTCCTCGTAGATGAGGTTTACTCCGCTGCCACCGTCCATGAGCACTTTAGTAAGCCAGAAGCCGTCCACAATTGGACTAAGGACCAAAGCGGCTAGTGCTCAAACTATTTGGAATTGAGGTTCGTCACTAGCATTGAAGGTTATGGCCGTGTCGTTCCATGGATTTACTGCTGCAACATGGCAGACTTCGGTGAGGCTGCGGAGTGCTCGCTTGCGCCTATTATTTGAGGCGAAAGTCTCAAAGACTGTCAATATTGTATTGTTATTCTCCGCGGGATGATGCTCTATGGTATCATTGATGAGGAGATCCTGGACGCTCTTGGCCACCTGCCGGAGTATCCAACATGCTCTAAGGCTATGTGTTGGTATGGTATCTTGTGTTATGAATTTTGCATGGCCCATTGAGCCATCCCTCCAATACGGTTCCATGCCCTGTAGTGGGCTTTGGTTTCTTTATGATTGGATCGGGTCACTTGCGAGAGTGCACCCTTTTAGTTTGGACGAGGGGTTTAGTGTGAGCCGGAGAATCCCAGAATTTTGTTTGGGTTTTCCAAGCGCTTTCCATCGCACAGTACTTCTATACTATGGCCACCAAGTCAGCGAAGTGTGCTATGTCACGGCGACTTATGGCGTTGAGGATCCCCTTGTCCGTGCAATTTTTGCAAAAGAATGAGATTGCGTTTTCCTCACGACAGTCCTTGACCTTGTTCATTACAAGGAGGAATCTGGCCCAGAAGTGATGTACTGTCTCTTGGGGCTCTTGTTTAATGTGGGAAAGATCGCTTGTATCTGGGTGGGTGGGTAGATTTAAGTCAAAACCATGACCCGATCTGAGACCCAGGGGCAGGGGTGCTTCCGAGCTTGGCCGTTCGGCCTCCGGGATGTTGCCCAATTTTTTTGGCCCGCTGTCCGATTCTAGGTTCAGAGCTTGGGCTATGTCCTACCGTAGACGGGTATCTGGCTCGGAGAGCTCGGGAATTGGTACATAGTTCGTCCTCAAAATAGAGGAGGAATCGCTGCATTGCTCCTCCACCACCGCTATCTGATGGGTGACTGGAGGAGAGTTAATCTCCCTTTGGTTGGGTTTAAGCCCGATCTGATAATAGTCCATAGCGATCCAAGGCAGTGATGCGATCCAAGAGCTCGTTCAGGAAGGAGAGCTCCATTGGATCCATCTGCTCGGTGAATTTCGAGCTGACGTGGAGGCTGTTTTTGATGACCCGTGAAGTCATTGTCGGCACGGCAGCCGAACATGCGGTCATGACGAAGCCGTCTAGTCGGAGAGTTTGGCCTACAGCCAGGGATCCCCCAGAGGTGATGTTGTCCTTGATGACAAGGCGAGCCATCCAGCCTTACCATGACGGCAAAGCGGAACTCTCAACGAAAGCACCAATGTCAGTGTCAAAACCGGCGGATCTCGGGTAGGGGGTCCCGAACTATGTGTCTAAGGCTAATGGTAACAGGAGGTGGGGGACACAATGTTTACCCAGGTTCGGGCCCTCTCGATGGAGGTAATACCCTACTTCCTGCTTGATTGATCTTGACAATATGAGTATTACAAGAGTTGATCTACCACAAGATCATAGAGGCTAAACCCTCGAAGCTAGCCTGTTATTATGATTGTTGTTGTCCTGCGGACTAAACCCTCCGGTTTATATAGACACTGGAGGGGGCTAGTGTTACATGGAGTCGGTTACAGAGAAGGAGATCTACATATCCAAATTGCCAAGCTTGCCTTCCATGCAAAGGAGAGTCCCACCCGGACATGGGACGAAGTCTTCTATCTTGTATCTTCATAGCCAACAGTCCGGCCAAAGTAAATAGTCCGGCTGTCCAAGGACCCCCTAATCCAGGACTCCCTCAGAACTCTCCACCCCTCGGGAGCCAGCTTGAGGAGGCCGATCCCCTCGGGGGTCTTGGCGTCATCTGCCTCCACGAGGCTTGGCCCCTCGCGAGGGTCTTGAGTTGTGATGCTGAAGCTGGGCCGCACCATGCCGTCGATGGAGCCACACAGTGGGTCGTAGGCTGGCAAGTCTAGGTACCCCCGTATCTAGAACACCGATAGTAGTTCATGAGATGAGGTGGCATAGGAGGAGATGGTGGTTCTGGCCAAGCACCCCACCCCTGATTTGGAGGATGACCATTGTTGGGAACAGGCTGGTTGGGGGAGTAGCATTTTGAACTAACCAATTATGAACTTGCTGTTGGTACAGTTGCTCAGCAGTAAGCTCAGGTCCAAACTGTGGATGAGGATTGCCATTAGGGGTGGTGGCTCCCCATTAGCTGGTAACACTCCAGGGAACAAAACCATTCCAGTGATTGTTTCTTAAGATTGTTACCTGAATAGTCCAACAGTCCCTAGCACCTCCAAGCTGCCAAACAATGAAACTCTTGGGCACAAGATTCAGATGGATCATACGCGCTTTGATCAACATAAACCTCCTATCTTGACATGGATTGTACCATGAAACCATAGATCCATATCCCCCTAGAGCCTTGGTGATATAGTAATCCGTTTGGTAGTCATAGGGGAAACTGAAAAACATAAGTCAAATCTCTGGGCCAAAAGAAGTAGTGCGTCTATTGAGAGCCTCATTGTGAGGCACAAAGGTGATAAGCAGATCTTCTTCCTCTAGCTCAAGGGGAGTGTTGACAGCCGTATATCTCAAGAAAGAATCCGCAAAACCAAAAAACCCAATACCAAGCGGATGATCACTAGATTCAGTGGTAAAAAGCTGGGCTTCATGCAGCAAACCTTCAATCACAGTCCGGATGGCAGCCCGTCGGTGCAGAGGAACGTAGGTGCTTGCCTCCGCAATCGCCAAGTAGTCGTGGTTCAGAGGCGCAATCGGGCCAACCACCATCCCAGACCTCACCAAGCGGTCGGCAGGCCCCGTCTCCACTGCAAAGCCAGGCGGCAGGAAGGGGACGGGGTTGAGAGGGTAGTTTTCCATGGTGTAGAGCGAGGTGGGTCGGGGCGTCAATGGCGAAGGGGGCAGAGTGACAGCATTGGTGGCAAGGGAGGTGGGATGTAGGCAGGGGCGAGACGTTTGGGCTATCGAGGTGGAAGCCAAAGCGTGAGGGGTAGAATCGGCACATCAAGCTGATTTTGGTACCCACTTCCACTTTTGAGCCTTCAATCGTTGGAAACATTACCGAGTCATATGGCCGTAGAGGCCACGCGATTGGAATCGGACAGTGCGTCTCTTGGTCGGCTTATTTGGAAGGGAGGCCGGGGCTCTGGAAATGACATGGTGAATGATTGGATTCCCGAGGCAAGCACCAATTTGACCAAAATTTCCTTCATGTGACATAAGCTTGGGGCAATTACGTGCCTTGTGGTCAGGCACCAAGCAACTAAGAAAATGAGGCGGGCTTGACAAGAAGATTTTTTGTGACCCATTGTAGACATTTATAGCAAACAGAGGCCCAATTAGAAGCTAGATCCGAAATTACCTCCCAAGGAGTAGTGGGCTTGGGCCAGATCGGCCTTATGACGAGCGCTGAGCGTAGGGGGCCAGATATCACGCGGGGGTGCGTATTTGAACATTAAAGACAGAAAACATTGGGGCAACATGGATATTGGGCCTTAAGTTTGCATTTAGAACTGCCCAGGTGAATAACATCCGCACCATGATTGGCCTCAAATTTCTCTTGACTAAGGAAATTCTACATTAAATGAATATTTTAACCCTTTGCCTGTAATGTAGCAGAATTCATACTAGGCTGAATCAAGGGACCCTCAACAATATTCGAATGAGGAACAACCAAATGAGAAGATGAAGCTTTGTTAGTATTCTTGTTCGAGAAATCCATCTTATCAATTGGAGCAATTTGGAATTTGCTTAACACATGAGTCGACATGGATCCCGAGGCAGCGATTGGAGATGGTGATCATAGACGAGCCTTGATCGCGACATGAGACCTTGAAGAAATGTCCAAGATCTCTTGATTCGCATGCCAGCAGGAGACAGAGGCAGGAGCTCTAGCATATCGGCCATGGTAAAGATGGAAGTGACAAACAAAATCCGGCCAAATTTGGTCGTTCAAACCATAGATGAAATGTCCAACCTTATTGTTAGCAACAGAAAATTTGAATGATCGATCCTTGATCTAAGCAACATTGAAACCTGAACATAAACCCCCAAGGCAGCATTGCAAAGCAATGCCAACTGATTCCACCGAGAGAGGAAAGGAGGCTGAAGAGAACGTGACCACCAGAAAGAACTCCTTGGAATCTCGAGAAGGAGAGAAATGAACTATCGATCCAAACCTGCGTCTCACCTGATCTGCAAGGGCAAGGCTCGGAGCAAAATCCCAATGCAGAAGTCCATCCACATGGGGCAGAACTAGAGGTCGCCATTGGTGGTGGTGGAGAGGTGGGAGGGGAGGAGGTGGGAGAGCAGAGCCATTCATACCTCCCTGGTCATCACTGGGAGGTCTTGGCCTTCTTTACCTCACTAGTGCTCGTAGCAGCGTATGGGTATTTGATACTGATTCAGTTGCTAATGTTAGTAACTCAGAGAAGGAGCTGCAGAGTAACGGAGACTATATGAGGGCGAGGTGACAATTAGTGTTGGAAGTGTCCCCAAGGTTGATATGATCACCATCGGCAAGATCGTAATACCTTCAGAACTATTATTAAACCTAAATAATGGTTATATGGTGCTTGCATTGAGCATAAAACATTATATATAGATATTGTTTATTGTAAGACAGTTTTTCATTTAAGTTAGAGAATAATGGTTATTCTATTTATATGAGTAATATCTTTTATGGTCATGCACCCCCTGTGAATGGTTTATTCTTGTTGAATCTCGATTGTCGTGATACACATAATCATAATATTGACGCCAAAAGATGCAAAGTTAATAATGATAGTACCACATATTTGTGACACTGTCGCTTAGGTCATATTGGTGTAAAGCGCATGAAGAAACTCCATGCTAATGGACTTTTGGAATTTCTTGATTATGAATCACTTGAGACATGTGAACCATGCCTTATGGGCGAGATGACTAAAACTCCGTTCTCTAGAACAATGGATTGAGCTAGTGCATATTGGAAATAATACATACCGATGTATGCGGTTAAATGAGTGTTGAAGCACACGCTGGATATCATTATTTTCTTACCTTCACAAATGATTTGAGTAGATATGGGTATATTTCAATGTTGGGGATATTGCTTATCGGGGACTTATTGGTGAGCCCATGATAAGGGGTAAATCGGCCAGTTTATTGGCATATGAATCGACTTATCGCCGCATCGGCTGATTTATCAGCCAATTTATCTTATTGGCCAGACATAGGTAAGCGATAAGTCGATCGATTTATCTGAATATCGGAAGATATCTTGAACAACGGTATATTTACTTAATGAAATACCAGTCCAAAAGATTTGAAAAAGTTCAAGGAAATTCAGAGGAAAGTGGAGAATCATTGTAATTAGAAAATTAAATTTCTACGATCTAATAATTGAGGTGAATATTTTAGTTACGAGTTTGGTATGCATTTAAGACGATGTGGAATTGTTGCACAGCTCACACCTCCTGGAACACCACAACGTAATCGCGTGTCTAAACATTGTAATCGTACCCTATTGGATATGGTGCATTCTATGATCTCTCTTACCGATTTGCACTATTGTTTTGGGGTTATGCATTAGAGGCAGCTGCATTCACTTTTAATAGGGCACCGTCAAAATCCGTTGAGATGATACCATATGAGTGGTGGTTTGGCAAGAAACCTAAGCTGCCGTTTCTAAAGTTTGGGGATGTGAAGCTTATGTCAAGAGGCTTAAGCCCGATAAGCTCGAACCCAAACCGGAGAAGTGCATCTTCATAGGATACCCTAAAGAGACCATTGGGTATATCTTCTACCACAAATCCGAGGGCAAGATATTTGTTGCCAAGAATGGGTCCTTTCTAGAGAAAGAGTTTCTCTCGAAAGAAGTGACACTACAAAAAAACACATCCATGACATTTTGGGCCCAACGAATTTTTTCCTGTCATGCTTATGACACTTCTATGACGATAATTGTGACAAAACTCGGTATCATTGATGTGGTGGGCTCCTACTTCTATGACAAAAAATTATGACAGAAAATAGGCTTTTCGTGCTGGGCGGGCCGGAGACGCACCTGCATGACATTCTTTGGGCCGTCCATGACGGAAAAAATCATGGTAGAAGCGAGGGCGAGGAAAATTTTGGGGAGTTCCTGGTTATGGTGGGTGGTCGAGGCCGAGCAATACATGGAGGTTTGTATGTTTCTCTTGTACATGTGCGTGTGTGTGTGCAAGGTGTTGCGCTCTAACTGAAGCTGAGCGAGGAGTTGGGCTCTAATCGAACCTGAGTGATTGCACTAGCTACGTTACTCAAAACTGATCGATCCCTTGCTGTTAACTGAACCCGAGTGATTCTTTCACTACTGCTACTAACTGAAGCCGATTGAAGCTGCCTCTTGATGAACAGTCTTTGATGGGGGTTGGATGAACATGATCCCGTGGTAGTAGAGGTCGTTGCCGCTGGATGAACACAACCCTGATCGAGGACGTGGGGGTGGATGAGCAGTAGCCGATGGAGGGACCCCGTGGAGGGCTGGTTGAACAAGACCCCGTGGAGGGATGGTTGAACAATGGCTGGAGGAGGCTGGATGAACAGGACCCCGTGGAGGGCTGGTTGAATAGAAGCCGATGGAGGCTGGATTAACAGGACCCCGTGGATGAACAGTAGCTGGTGGATGCAGGAGGAAGTCGATGGTGGATGAACAGTAGTAGGTGGAGGCTGGAGGAAGTCGACGGTGGATGAACAGTATCCCGTGGAGTCCCGTTTTGCGGTACGCCACACCTCCCCTGATGAACAGGACCCCGTTTCGGCCGTAGGAGGTTGAAGAGAATTTTTTTTCCTCCGTTTTGAAGTACGCCACACCCCTCCCGATCAACAGGACCCCGTTTAGACTGTAGGCACTCGAACACAAGTCTGTTTCCTCTGTTTTGCGGCACGCCAGACCCCGTTCAGGTGTTCCATCCAATCCAGTTGGCTCCCATTGAACAGGACACATTCCAACCCAGTCTGTTGCCCCCCGATGAACAGGACGTTGTTTCTCCGTTCTTACCTAGCCGGTTAGCTGCCCGATGAACAGGACGCCATTGCTGCCGTCTGTTGCCTCTCGATGTACATGAGCCCTGGCCGTATGTATGCGTGAGTAGGTGTTCGAGACCCCACCCGTATGTATGTACGTGGCCTTATTTTTGGGCATGTGGTTCTACATACATGTACATGGTTTACAAGCGACTGCCTGAACTGCGACATCAGGGGCTCTACTACTACACGTGCCACTGCTTTCTCGGCCACGGTTCATCATTGTAGTGTGACCGATCGACCAATATGTACGTACACGCTCGTGACAACTCTACCTACGCTTAAACCAGGTGGGTCCCGGCTGTCAGGGAGGATAAGGAGGCACTTCCTTGCGTGCGAAGTCATTTATGGTGGGTCCAAGCTGTTAGGTGGAGGATTCATTTTTTTCACGCCTAATATGGAGGCACTTTCCTTGCATCTGAAGATATAGCTGGTGGGTCCCATCTGTCAGGAGGGAAAACATTTTTTCCCCAAAATACAGAGGCCCTTCTGGTAGGTCCCTGCTGTCAGGTGGAGGAATCATTATTTTCTGCGTAATAAGGAGGCACTTCCTTGCTGCGACTGTGGACCCAGCTGTTAGCCTCTCCACGTATAGTCCTCTTCCGATGTAAGTCGTTCCTTGACTATGTTGACCACGCCGCACCGAGAGCACCAAGGCGGTGGACGATGGCGAGGCCTAGGAAGGGAATGACCCGGAGCCAGGGAAGACTCGACATTTGTTTCCCACACGGAGGGGTGTACGAGGGTTTACTGTTTCGGCTGCAGTGTTAGGCTGCCGTCATCGGAGAATAATAGCAGGTCTGGGCGAGTACAGTGATGGCCAGGCCAGTGATGGGAGTAGGGTGGGGCGGTGAGACCTGCGCGGCAGCAGAGCCAGCCATGGGAGGCAGGAGCAGGCGACATGACCAGCACTAGTTTGGGAGGCAAGAAGCACTACGGCCGTTTGATGGACATCGTACGGTCCGTTTGATGGACATCGTACGGTCACCAGAGCTAGAATCATTCACATTGACTAAGTTGACAAAGCCCTCCGTGCGTCAACTTAGTAGGCCCACAAGTCAGCGTCCTACTATGGTGGGTCCTAGATAGCAGGGGAGTATTCATTTTTTGTGCATAATAAGGAGGCACTTCCTTGCGTGCGAAGATATAGCTGGTGGGTTCGAGCTGTCAGCGGGAGGAACATTTTTTTTGCGAAATACAGAGGCCCTTCCGATGGATCCCGGCTGTCAGGTGGAGGAATCATTATTTTGCGAGTAATAAGGAGGCACTTCCTTGCGTGCGGCCGTGGACCCAGCTGTGAGCCTCTCCACGTACAGTCCTCTTCCGATGGATGTTGTTTGTTGACCATGTTGACCACGCCGCACCGAGAGCACCAGGGCGGTAGACGACGGCAAGGCCTAGGAAAGGAATGACCCGGAGCCAGGAAAGACTCGGCAGTGGTTGCCCACGCGGTGGGGAGTATGAGGGTTTACTAGATCAGCTGTCGTCGACGAAGAAGTACAGGAGGTATGGGTGAGTATAGGAATGGCATGGCCAGCGATGGAGTAGGGTGGGGCGGTGCGGTCTCGGCGGCACCACAACCGGCCACGGGAGACGGGAGAAGGCAGTCCCACCAGCTCTGGTTTGGGCGGCTGGAGCAAGAAGATCAGATATTGAAGAAGCAGCATGGCCATTGGATTAACGTCCAACGGTCATAGCTGCAAGAATCGTTTGTGGACTAAGTTGACAAAGCCTTTCGTACACGTCAACCTAGTAGACCCACAAGTCAGCCTCCAAATCTGTCCCAAACAGCATACAGCCCGAAATTTCTAGCTTGATTCAAATTAATTTAAACACTAAACATACCTTAATTTAAATCCAATGAAATTTTATCCGCACAAATACAATGAAATTTAAAATATCAAAATCCAAAAGAAAAAGTATTTTGGAACTAATTGCATGTTTGCTATATTTTTCATTTTACAGCCCATTTCTTATTACTTATAGCCCATTTTCTGGGCAAGCCCGAATGCATCCCTCCTCGTCTCAGAAGATTTCTAGCCCAGCAGGGCGTAGAAAAGCAAGTAGGCCTACGTTGGTTATTCTTCAAAAAACAAAGTAGCTGGCTATCCATTTTCGGAGAGGAAAAAAAGATGGGCTAGTCATGTGATAAACCTATGAAATAAAAGCATGGGCTAGACGGGCCACTGCTCCCGCACAACCTAGTTGATACCCTTCTCCGTCCTGAAAACAAAAAAATAAAAATTAATGCGTGCTGCTGGCTCTCGAGTGTCTACCACTCCTTCTGTCGTTATCTCGCATATTAACTACATGGACAGTGGGGTGCTACGACACAGATGTCAGGAAACCATCAGGAGGAACCCTTTTTGTTGTCGTAATAAAGGAGGCGCTTGCTTGCCTACTGCCATGATCCTGGTGGGTCCCTACTGTCACACTCACCATGTACAGTCATCTCCTTATTCCTCTCAGTTGTTGATCATGTTGACAACACCGGAGGGCAGCGCTGTGGCGAGCGAACCAAGGTGGAGGACGATGGTGAGGCCTCGGACGGGAACGGAGAGGAGCCGGGGAAGATACATCAAGTTTTAGGGTGAGTTGTTGCCAGGATGCGTGCGCGGCAGCACCGCCAACCGTGGGATGCAGGAGCAGATGGTCCCGCCGGCACTGGTTTGGCTTTGGCAGCTGGAGGAAGAAGAGACTGAAGAAACACGATAGACATTGAATGTCAATCCAATGGTCAAGGTTGGCACAATCGTTTGTTGATTAATCCGACACCAAGTGGCATAATTCTTTATATATAGGAAGAAAATAAAAACTAGGCTCGTTCACCAGATAATAGTCCCGAAACTTCGACCGTTTGATCTTGCTTCACAACTAAAACTGCGAGGAAAATGCGTTCTTTTGCCATCCTCCTCCCAGGGAACGTTCGCCACATAAGTGACAAGTGCCCTTGGTTTTCAACCGGGAGGTCTTGGGTTCGAGTCCCAGGAACCCTCAATTTTCTCCTCCTTCCTCGCAAAAAAAATCAAAGACTTGAGAAGGCATACAGAACAAGCTAGTGTACCATTAAAGAGACATTGCTGAGTTTTAGAAAAAAGAGAGATGTGCTCCTGTAGCTGGTTCGAATCCAAACCTAGACTATGACTATATATGGTGCTATGCTACTCTGCAAGTAATGAAACTAACATATCCAACATTCACTTCTCCTCTCCTCTACTTACTTTGCCTAGCATCAGAATCTTTGGCCGCAGCAACCATGTCCGCTGGTGGCTCGTCCACCCGCTCTTTAGCAGGCAACAACCAGATATGCGCCAAGTCGCCACCCGTACCATTGCCTATGGGTCTCATCACACCCCCGCCAACACACGCACCGCAGCCGGTTGCTCATCGCAACCTGCTTCCGTTGGTGTGGTGCCACTGCTGCAAATCACGCAGAGTCATCCATCTCGTCTCAACCACAATCCTCAACCATGGCTGAGTCTTCAACAAATGCCCGAATCATGGGGTAATAATATGTTTAAGTGTTCCGCTGCTTTAAGTTGCTGATTTTTTGAATAGTTTGGTTGATGATCTTCCAATTTGATTCGTGTAGAAAAGGGAAGATTCGTGTGATTTGTATTCTAGGAAGTTGCTGATGTGGGGGAATGCAACTATGCTGATTATTTGGTTAGCCGAGGAATCCCAATACCAGCAGGTTGGGGTGTTGAACAAGTTACTGAATGAACAACAGAAAAGGAAGATGCAGAGCAGAACGTTCAAGATGCAATTCCTGTGATCATGGCCATGCAACAGCTACTGAACGGCCTTGACAGCAATGAGGAGATGAAAGATCTTGTGAAGATAATGGGAAAAATCGATGTGATCTCTTGGTTGATTATCTCTTTATTTGAAGTGTATGTAGAACTCGTGATGTATTCAGTGGCTATGACATGAACACTTTGTTGAAACTAGTAATGAATGAAACCTGTTTAGCAGGGTGGGCGTAGTGGTGTTAACATCTAATGATTTCTATTAAAGGAAATCGGAGGGTATCCCCTTTTGCCCATAAATAAATAAATAGCAGAGGCCCTTTTTCTAATAAATAAATAAATGAGACGAGACGCTGTCGGGTTAGCTTTGTTCCCATTTGAAGACGTTGAGCAAATTGCAGTCCAATAGCAAACTATGTCATCAAATACAAGTTTCATAGCCAAATATAAGTACATATAAAAAACAATGTCATCATGTGTTAGTCATCATACAATCAACAAACACAAATCAACATACATAATAGGTGATGTTTTCACAGAAAAATACTAAACAACAACTTCATCGGGTTTCAGTTGTCATAACAAACACAATTTCACATAGTAGATAAAAAACGTCTTCTGGTAGGAAAATACGACAAAAGCAATCTAATCATCATTCGCAGCGGTAGCGTCAACATCTTCTCCATGTGTATCAGCCTGAATCGTAATCCCCCAGTGTCATCTTCTTCATCATCCTAAATGTCCTCGAACATTTGCGTCTTATTGATCACCTCTCGTATGTCCACAACCCGACAAGCAATCTTTTCGCCAGCGTCACTGACGTCATGGTTCTCAAAGATATTAGGAACATCTGTGGAATCTTCTACATCAGGAGCAGTGTAAGCATCATCTTGTTGTGCAACTTCATTAAACGAACTCCTCTTCTCAAACCTTTGCAATACTCTCCAGTCGTCGCTACGTGCAAATGTGTCTTCCAAGAAAAATATCTATGTTGCTTGATTTTCCAAAATAAAAGTCGTAGGTCTCGTATGCCGCCTTGACATTGATGGATTTGAAATAATTCATCAGCTCTAGGTTTTGCAATCCTAAAAAATAGGTTATACCAATGATAGCACAACAGAACCACACACCGATGAACCTCGAAACTGGAGATATACTGCAACTAAATAATGTCTGTTATGTTAGCATACATTTCAATTGTCTCTTCGCGATACTTATATGTGCTCATGATGGGTGCAAGGGTGTTGTAGCGTGCAAGGGTGTTGTAGCGCACATCTCCAACAACGCAAGATTCATAATGTCTTACCCGATTATCAGGACCCATTGCTAGTGCATAAAGGGCATCATTAACTGCCTGTCCATCCTCCCGCATCTTCTTAACCTATGGTTAGAAAATGAACAAGCTGATCATCTTATGTACTCAGTATATTAAAAAAACTGACAGTGCAATTCAAAAGCTTACATGGCTCTTGAAGCATTTCGCAAACCCTGCCACAACCAGTTTGTCAATATATCTTAGATTTTGTGGCAGAAACTCCTTTTAGTAGATGCTGCACAACATAGTGATCGTGTCAAACATCTAAATATATAAGAATGTGCTGCAAATTTAGTAGATTACAATTTATAAGCTGTAGTACTTAGCACTTACTCGATATAAGATAGAATGTTAGGAGTTATTCAACACATACCAAACCATTTTCTTCAAACTTTAGGTTTGTCGTCTTGTCGACTCTTCCCTGTAACTCGAACAGAACAATTGAAAACATTGAGCCCGACACTGTCTTCACCCACCTCTTTGCTAAGCTGATCAGCTGTTTCAATGTATTTTGAGCAGAATGTCAACGCTTCTGTAGCAATGTAGGCCTCTACAATGGAACCCTCAGGTCTAGCTCTGTTCCTAACATAGCCCTTGAAAGTGCCTAGCCGCCTTTCAATAGGGTACATCCAGCCATACTGTACTGGACCTCTAAGTAGTGCCTCATCAGGTAGATGAACATCCAAATGCACCATCACATCAAAGAAGGCTGGAGGATATATCTTCTCAAGGTCACATAGGATAGTTGGTATCTTGTCTCTAAGATGCTCCAAAGCATCTATCTTGATATTTCTAATGTAGAGTTCCCTGAAAAATTGTCCCAACTTTGCAACTGCTCTGTATAAGTCAGGGCGGCCCAATCCTCTAAGGATAACAAGTAAAACCCTTTGAAGTAGGATGTGGCCGTCATGATTTTTTAACCCTTGTACCTTGTTTCCATCTGCACTAACTCTCCTTTCAGGGTTGAAAGGAAATCCATGTGGGAATCTACCACGTGATAGGACCTCACACAATTCTTTTCTTTTTACCTTGTCCAAGGCGTACACAGCTGGTGCCATATCCTGTGTATTACCTTCATATTCCACCTGCATATCCTTTCTAATATTCAGGTGTGTGAAATCAATCCTAGATTTTAAGGTTTCTTTCGTCTTGCCTTCAATATTAAGAAGTGTGCCGATAATGCTGTCATGCATATTTTTATCGATGTGCATCACATCAAGAATATGAGGCAGATCCAAATCTTTCCAATACTCGAAGTCCCACAAAGTGGACCTGCGGATAAACAATAACTTCTCTTCTGCCCTGCCACACTTCATTTTCCCGCTACCATTATCAGGATGGTTTCCTGGTGTAATATGCCTGACCTTCTCTAATTCTACTTGCAACTCATCGCCGGTGAGCCTCTTTCGCACATCACGGTTTTCATGCTTTGCATTGAACACATGTCTTCGAAAGGCAGTGTCCAATGTAACAGATCTTGGAAAGTATTGCGTATGACAGCAGATTCTTGTCACAGCGAACACATGCATTGTAACCATGTGTCTGTAACGCTCGAATAATCAAGCTACAATAACCTCTGCTAATGATGCCACGTCACCTCGATTACTGTTGCTAATCTCGCATTAGTTTGAAACCGATTCAAATTCAAATTCAAAATAGAGGCAAACATCAAACGTTTTCAAATATTAAAACTAAAATGTTCGGTTTGTGCCAGATAATGCATAGGTGATTTTGGTGAAGAAACCACACTTTTATAAAATGTTTAAATTCTATAAGATGAATAAAACAATAGCAAAAACTATTATTTAAATACTTTTAAAAAATAAATAAGTACAAAAGTATTTTACATTAGGTAGCTAATTAATGTGGGAGTCGCATAATTAGTAACATAAATTTAGGTGCCACTTTGGGATATTGTTAACACTAACGTCAACTAACAGAAACATAAAGGGAAAGAGTGGATAAAAACAAAAAACCTAAATACAAATAATTAAACAAATGGGGCAACCCCTTCGCTTTGCCTTGGCCCGGCTGGCCACTGGGCTAGCTAGGCCGGCCCAGCCAGCGCCCCACTCCCCCCATATCCCCCACCCGGGGGAAAACCTAACCCCAACCGCCCCCACTCGCTCACTCTCTCCCTCCCCCCGATCTAGATCGAGATCGGCGGCTCGACGCTGACGCCGCCCGTCGCCGATCCTCGACACCGCTCGGTGGTGCCCCGCCGTCACCGGCGCTCCTAGTCCCCGTCGCCGGTGCCGCCTCGCCGGACCTCCCTGACTCCTCCCTGAGCCTGCTACCAGTCCCCTATGGCCCCGTCGTGAGCACCTCCTTCTCCTCGCACTCCCCTTCCCTCATGTCAGACGTCGCCGCATGCCGTCCCGCACCCGTGCTCGCCTACGACATCGATGGCCCCCGCTGCTGCTCTCTACTTCCCCTGCCTCTGCTCCGCACGACGCTCCAGCCACAGCCGCCGCTCGCCCCCGTGTTTGCTGCTTTGCCTCATCGGTGATGCAGCCTCGCCTGCCCGCGTGCCCGCGCCCCCTGACCACCAGCCACAACACCTCTCGTCCACGCTGCCGCCTAACCGCCACGGCTGGCGCGTCCACCGTGCCACTGCGTTCCGCCTGCTACCCCCGCGCCGTCCCACTCTGCCCCGCTCTGCCCGACTACCCCGCCTGGAGCCACCGCTCCCTGGTGCCGTTGCTGCTGCAGCTGCACTCCGCTGCCGCCCCGGTCACTTCCGCCACTAGCTCCGCGCGCGACTCCCGCCATGGTCGTCGCTGCTTGCCGACCAGCCGCCCTCCATCGGTGACGTCCGCGGTCGGGCGCGCCCTGCCTCGCCTGCTCGCCGTGGCCGTGCTCCGGCGAGCCATCCGCCCATGCCCCGGCGGCCTTCGCCGCGTCCCGGTTCTGCCCCATCGGGCGCCCACTGCCCGATAACCCTCTACGGCCTCTGTGACACTTGACAACGGGCCCCACGCCCCAGGAATGTAAAAAAGAGTTTAAAAAGTATATTTAAAACTAAATTAAAACTGAGTTAATAAATAAATTAATTAATTAACTTAATTTGGATTGCTTAATTAAGTAATTGAACTTAATTAACCTACTCAACATTAGATTAGGCTAATCAGTGAATGACAGAGGGCCCCACACCGTGTTGACCAGTCAAACTTTGTTTGACTGGTCAACTGGGTCCCCTGGACCTCATGTCAGCCTCTATGTACATTCTGTGTACACAGGACTAGGTACCCATAGTATTTTGTCTATTAATTTCGAATTAATAATAATTTCAGAAAATGAATCAAACTTAGGAAAATATTATAAAGAAACCGTTTGTCACATGAAAATACTTTGTACATGAAAGTTGCTCAGAATGACGAGATGAATCTGAATATGCAGTCCATTCATCTGCCACACATCCCTACCATAGCGAAACTGCAACCGTCCCCCTCCAGTCCCTTTATCTGAAAAATGCCGAACACCAGCGATACTTTCCCAGATGTTTTCCCCTTCGCCAGTACCACCTACTACCACGTTAGGGCATGTCTAGCACCGCTTAATGTCTTGTCATGCATCGTCATGCATCTATTTGCATTGTATTCATTGTTTCTTCCCCCCTCTTCTCTCCAGTAGACTACGAGACTGACGTCGTTGCTGCTGCCCTGATCGACTATGGTGTTGATGGCCCCTCCTTCGCGATTGAGCTTTCAGGCAAGCAAACCCCCTTTGATCAACCAGATATCGCCCACTCTTTTTGCTCTTATTCTTGCATTAGGTTCGTTATTGTTGTTGATTCCATAGCTCCTATTCCGTTGCATAGCCTGTCATTGTTGCTATAATTGTTGATACCTTTACCTTCTATCCCAATACTTAGTATAGGTTTCTAGTATTACATGAGAGCCCTACATTCTTGTCCATCTACCATGCTATACTATTGGGACGTGATCACTCGGGAGGTGATCACTGGTATTGATACGTCCATGTTGCATCATGCTTTTATATCGATATTTATTGCATTATGGGCTGTTATTTCACGTTATGTCACAATACTTATGGCTATTCTCTGTTATTTTACAAGGTTTACATGAAGAGGGAGAATGCCGGCGGCTGGAATTCTGGGCTAGAAAAGGAGCAAATATTGAAGGACCGTTCTGCGCAACTCCAAAAGTCTTGAAACTCAACGGAATACCTTAAAATAAATAAAGAAAAATCATCGCCAAAGATGAAGGCCAGGGGCTCACACCCTGCTCACAAGGGTGGGGGGGCGCCCCCCCTCCCCCCTGGGCGCGCCCCTACCTCGTGGGCCCCGTGGTGGCTCTCCGACGCCCATCTTCTCCCATATGAAGTCTTTCGATGAGAAAAATATAGAAGAGAACCTTTCGGGATGAGACTCCGCCGCCATGAGGCGGAACCTTGGCGGAACCAATCTAGGGCTCCGGTAGAGCTGTTCTGTTGGGGACACTTCCCTCCGGGAGGGGGAAATCATCACCATCGTCATCACCAACGCTCCTCTCATCGGGAGAGGGCAATCTCCATCAACATCTTCACCAGCACCATCTCATCTCCAAACCCTAGTTCATCTCTTGTATCCAATTCTTGTCTCCAAGTCCGGGATTGGTGCTAGTAGGTTGCTAGTAGTGTTGATTACTCCTTGTAGTTGATGCTAGTTGGTTTATTTGGTGGAAGATCATATGTTCAGATCCTATATGCACATTATTACCCCTCTGATTATGAACATGAATATGCTTTGTGAGTAGTTACGTTTGTTCCTAAGGACAAGGGAGAAGTCTTGCTATTAGTAGTCATGTGAATTTGGTATTCGTTTGATATTTTGGTAAGATGTATGTTGTCTAACCTCTAGTGGTGTTATGTGAACGTCGACTACATAACACTTCACCATTATTTGGGCCTAGAGGAAGGCATTGGGAAGTAATAAGTAGATGATGGGTTGCTAGAGTGATAGAAGCTTAAACCCTAGTTTATGCGTTGCTTCGTAAGGGGCTGATTTGGATCCATATGTTTCATGCTATGGTTAGGTTTACCTTAATACTTTTGTTGTAGTTGCGGATGCTTGCAATAGAGGTTAATCATAAGTGGGATGCTTGTCCAAGTAAGGGCAGTACCCAAGCACCGGTCCACCCACATATTAAATTATCAAAGTATCCAACGCGAATCATATGAGCGTGATGAAAACTAGCTTGACGATATTCCCATGTGTCCTCGGGAGCGCTTTTCCTATTATAAGAGTTTGTCCAGGCTTGTCCTTTGCTACAAAAAGGATTGGGCCACCTTGCTGCACTTTATTTACTTTTGTTACTTGTTACTCATTACAATTTATCCTATCACAAAACTATCTGTTACCACTTATTTCAGTACTTGTAGAGAATACCTTGCTGAAAACCGCTTATCATTTCCTTCTGCTCCTCGTTGGTTTCGACACTCTTACTTATCGAAAGGACTACGATAGATCCCCTATACTTGTGGGTCATCAAGACTCTTTTCTGGCGCCGTTGCCGGGGTGTGAAGCGCCTTTGGTAGGTGGAATTTGGTAAGGAAAATTTTATTTATTGTGCTGAAATTTTCTGTCACTTGTTACTATGGAAAGTAATTGTTTGAGGGGCTTGTTCGGGGTATCTTCACCCCATCCGGTTGAGCCAAGAGTTGCTCCTCAACCTACTGAACTTACTGAAAATGAAACTTCTTTTGATATTCCTTTGGGTATGATGGAAAAACTGCTAGCTAACACTTTTGCAGGAGATGGAACAAAGCATGCTGACGAACATCTACGCTTTGTGGATGATATTTGTGGACTATTTAAGCTTGCAGGTATACCCGATGATGTTGTTAAGAAGAAGGCTTTCTCTTTATCTTTGGAGGGAGACGCATTGACATGGTATAGGCTATGTGATGATACGAGATCCTGGAACTATAAAAGAGTGAAATTGGAATTTCATCAAAAGTAATACCCTATGCATCTTGTTCATCATGATCGCAATTATATATATAATTTTTGGCCTCGCAAAGGAGAAAGCATCGCTCAAGCTTGGGGGAGGATTAAATCAATGTTATATTCATGCCCCAATCATGAGCTCTCAAAATTGACAATTCTCCAGAATTTCTATGCTCGGCTTTCTGATAATAATCGCAACATGCTCGATACTTCTTGTGCTGGCTCTTTTATGATGAAGTCTATTGAATTTGGATGGAATTTATTGGATAGAATTAAACGCAACTCTGAAGATTGGGACCTCGACGAAGGTAAGGAGTCATGTTTGACACCTAAGTTTGATTGTGTTAAATCTTTTATGGATACCAATATTTTCCGTAAGTTTAGCACTAAATATGGACTTGACTCTGAGATAGTAGCTTCTTTCTGTGAATCTTTTGCTACTTATGTTGATATCCCCAAGGAGAAGTGGTTTAAATATCATCCTCCCATAGAAGTAAAAGTAGCTGCACCTATTAAAGTTGAAGAAAAGATTGTCACTTATAATGATCCTAATGTTCCTACTTCTTATGTTGAGAAACCACCTTTCCCTGTTAGAATGAAGGATCATACTAAAGCTTCAAATGTTGTGCGTAAAAGCAATGCTAGGACTTATAAACCTCCTGAGCAAGTCAAAGTAGAAGCCAATATTGCTATTGCTAAAGATCTCTTGTCTGATAATATTGATGGGCATGTTATTCAATTCACTGGTGAAACTGCTAGAATTGCTAAACCCTGTGATAGAGATAAGCATAGACCTGTGGTAGGCGTGCCTGTTATTTCTGTTAAAATAGGAGATCATTGTTATCATGGCTTATGTGATATGGGTGCTAGTGCTAGTGTTATACCCATTGGCTTATACAAAGAAATTATGCATGAGATTGCACCTGCTGAGTTAGAAGAAATTGATGTTACAATTAAACTTGCCAATAGAGATACTATTTCTCCAATGGGAATTGTTAGAGATGTTGAAGTCTTGTGTGGGAAAACCAAATATCCCGCTGATTTTTTTGTTCTTGGTTCTCCACAAGATAGCTTTTGTCCCATTATTTTTGGTAGACCCTTCTTGCGTACTGTTAATGCTAAGATAGATTGCGAAAAGAATGTTGTTACTGTTGGCTTGGATGATATGGTTCATGAGTTTAATTTCTCTAAATTTAGTAAACAACATCGTGAGGAAGAATTGCCTAGTAAGGATGAAATTATTTGTCTTGCTTCTATTGCTATACCTCCTAGTGATCCTTTAGAACACTATTTGCTAGACCATGAAAATGATATGTTCATGCATGAAAGAAGGGAAATAGATGAAGTATTCTTTAAACAGGAACCTATTCTGCAACACAATTTGCCTGTCAAAATCCTAGGGGCTCCTCCTCCACCCAAGGGTGATCCCATGTTTGAGCTTAAACCGTTGCCTGATAATCTTAAATATGCTTATCTTGATGAAAAGAAAATATATCCTGTCATTATTAGCGCTAACCTTTCAGAGCATGAAGAAGAAAGATTATTGAAAACTCTGAAGAAACATCGTGCCGCTATTGGATATACTCTGGATGATCTTAAGGGCATCAGTCCCACTCTATGTCAACATAAAATAAATTTGGAAGCTGATGCCAAAACAGTTCGTGATCCTCAACGACGTTTGAATCCTAAAAAGAAAGAAGTGGTAAGAAAAGAAATATTCAAGCTTCTGGAGGCAGGTATAATTTATCCTGTTGCTGATAGTCAGTGGGTAAGTCCTGTCCATTGTGTCCCTAAGAAGGGAGGTATTACTGTTGTCCCTAATGATAAAGATGAATTGATTCCGCAAAGAATTATTACAGGTTATAGGATGGTAATTGATTTCCGCAAATTAAATAAGGCTACTAAGAAAGATCATTACCCCTTACCTTTTATTGATCAAATGCTAGAAAGATTATGCAAACATACACATTATTGCTTTCTAGATGGTTATTCTGGTTTTTCTCAAATACCTGTGTTAGCTAAAGATCAATCAAAGACTACTTTTACATGCCCTTTTGGTACTTTTGCTTATAGACGTATGCCTTTTGGTTTATGTAATGCACCTACTACCTTTCAAAGATGCATGATGGCTATATTCTCTGACTTTTGTGAGAAAATTTGTGAGGTTTTCATGGATGACTTTTCCGTCTATGGTTCCTCTTTTGATGATTGCTTGAGCAATCTTTCTCGAGTTTTGCAGAGATGTGAAGAAACTAATCTTGTCTTGAATTGGGAAAAGTGCCACTTTATGGTGAATGAAGGTATTGTCTTGGGGCACAAAGTTTCTGAAAGAGGTATTGAAGTTGATAAAGCCAAGGTTGATGCTATTGAAAAGATGCCATGTCCCAAGGACATCAAAGGTATAAGAAGTTTCCTTGGTCATGCCGAATTTTATAGGAGGTTCATTAAGGACTTCTCAAAAATCTCTCGGCCTCTGACTAATTTATTACAAAAAGATGTACCATTTGTCTTTGATGATGATTGTGTAGAAGCATTTGAAATACTTAAGAAAGCATTAGTCTTTGCACCTGTTGTTCAGCCACCTGATTGGAATTTACCTTTTGAAATTATGTGTGATGCTAGTGATTATGCTGTAGGTTCAGTTCTAGGGCAAAGAGTTGATAAGATATTGAATGTTATCCATTACGCTTGTAAGACTCTAGACAATGCTCAAAGAAATTATGCTACTACCGAAAAGGAACTTTTAGCGATTGTATTTGCTTGTGATAAATTCAGACCCTATATTGTTGATTCTAGAGTAACTATTCACACAGATCATGCTGCTATTAAATATCTTATGGAAAAGAAAGATGCAAAACCTAGACTTATTAGATGGGTTCTCTTGCTCCAAGAGTTTGATTTGCATATCCTTGATAGAAAAGGAGCTGAGAACCCCGTTGCAGAAAATTTATCTAGGTTAGAGAATGTTCTTGATGACCCACTACCTATTGATGATAGCTTTCCTGATGAGTAATTAAATGTCATAAGTACTTCTCGTAGCACTCCTTGGTATGCTGATTATGCTAATTATATTGTTGCTAAATTTATACCACCTAGCTTCACATACAAACAAAAGAAAAAGTTTTTCTATGACTTGAGACATTACTTTTGGGATGACCCACATCTTTATAAGGAAGGAGTAGATGGTGTTATTAGACGTTGTGTACCTGAGCATGAACAGGAACAGATCCTACGCAAGTGTCACTCCGAGGCTTATGGAGGACACCACGCTGGAGATAGAACTGCACATAAGGTATTGCAATCCGGTTTTTATTGGCCTACTCTCTTCAAGGATGCCCGTAAGTTTGTTTTATCTTGCGATGAATGTCAAAGAATTGGTAATATCAGTAGACGTCAAGAAATGCCTATGAATTATTCACTTGTTATTAAGCCATTTGATGTTCGGGGCTTTGATTATATGGGACCTTTTCCTGCCTCTAATGGATACACTCATATTTTTGTTGCTGTTGATTACGTTACTAAGTGGGTAGAAGCTATTCCAACTAGTAGTGCTGATCATAACACTTCTATTAAAATGCTTAAGGAAGTTATTTTTCCGAGGTTTGGAGTCCCTAGATACTTAATGACTGATGGTGGTTCACACTTTATTCATGGTGCTTTCCGTAAGATGCTTGCTAAATATGACGTTAATCATAGAATTGCATCTCCATATCACACGCAGTCTAGTGGTTAGGTAGAATTGAGCAATAGAGAGCTCAAATTAATTTTGCAAAAGACGGTCAATAGGTCTAGAAAGAATTGGTCCAAGAAACTGAATGATGCATTATGGGGCTATAGAACTGCATACAAAAATCCTATGGGTATGTCTCCGTATAAAATGGTTTATGGAAAAGCATGTCACTTACCTCTTGAACTAGAACATAAGGCATATTGGGATATTAAAGAGCTCAACTACGATTTCAAACTTGCTAGTGAGAAGAGGTTATTTGATATTAGCGCACTTGATTAATGGAGAACCCAAGCTTATGAAAATGCCAAGTTATTTAAAGAAAAGGTTAAAAGATGGCATGACAAAAGGATACAAAAGCGTGAGTTTAATGTAGGTGATTATGTATTACTATACAACTCTCGTTTAAGATTTTTTGCAGGAAAACTTCTCTCCAAATGGGAAGGTCCTTACGTTATCGAGGAGGTCTATCGTTCCGGTGCCATAAAAATCAACAACTTTGCATGCACAAATCCGAAGGTGGTAAACGGTCAAAGGATCAAACACTATATCTCAGGTAATCCTATAAATGTTGAAACTAATATTATTGAAACTGTAACCCCGGAGGAGTGCATAAGGGACACTTTCCAGAACGTTCCAGACTCCACAAAAGGAATAGGTATGTGGTACGGTAAGTAAACCGACTCCAAAACAATTTTAAAGGCAATATTTCTCTATTTTGGAATATTTAGAAAAATAGAAAAATAAGTAGCAGTCCGGGGAGGACACGAGGCCTCCACGGGGGTGGAGGGTGCGCCCTACCCCCCTGGGCGCTCCCCCCTACCTCGTGAGCACCTCGTGTGCCCCCCGGACTCTGTTTCCTTGCACGGTACGTATTTTGGTCGGTAAAAATTCATTATATATACTCCCGAAGGTTTTGACTCTCGTATCACGCAAATCTCCCCTGTTCTTGTTTTGAGCTGTTTTTCTGACAGGTCTAGATCATCATGACGACCCCAAGTGCTTCCAAGGACAAGTTCTTCGAGAAGGTTATCAACCCTTACCTCACGGAGGTGCTGCGACACCCCCAACCATTGAGATGCATGATGGGTTGTTGCACATCCGCGATGTTGAGGGACCAAAAGGAACCGGAAGTGTGGAGTTGAGGCTCGAAGCAATGGATCAACAAATTTTCAAGTGCCAGGGGATGGTGGAGCATGGAATCAACGCTACCCACAAGATGCTCGCGGAGTTCACCAACAACTATGAGCCGGATGCCAAGAAGACCGAGGAAGCTATCTATAAGCTACATGGGAAGATCGAGCACCTCCAAGCCCAAATCTATGATCTGCAAAACCAAAACTGTGAGTATGAATATAGATTCAAAAGGATGAGTTTGGCTGCTGATTTGAGGATTTCGGAGACTCGATCATCCTTCTATGGTGGTGAGCCTATGCCATGGAAGGTGGACGACAAGCTTGCATCATCATCAACACCTCCACCGCCAACAACAAGGAAGGAGACATAATCACATGGGTATGGGCACTCCCCTTGGCAACTCCCAAGCTGGGGGAGGTGCCCTGGTATTGTATCACCATCACAACTCCTATCTTTACCGTTTTTCTTAGTTCGATCCTATTAGTAGTATCTTGATTTAGTAGAATAAAGTCATGGCATGATCTAGTTTTGAGTTTTGCTTTATGATCCTTCTTTGTAATCGAGTCCGTGAGCTATATAATAAAGATTAGTGTTGAGTCAAGGGCTTGAGTATTTTGCCATGATCTTGGGTGATTAGAAGAAAAAGAATAAAAAGAATCAAAGAGTTCATATTGATCTTATTGAAAGTAATGACTCCACATAGAAAAAGTATGATGATTAAAAGTTGTTGGGAGTTGGCAAATATAGATTTGGTCATTGTTGCAATTAATTGGAAGTAATAAGGAAAGAGGGGTTTCACATATAGATATATTATCATTGACATCTTTTATGATTAGGAGCACTCATTAAAATATGACATGCTAAAGAGTTGATGTTGGACAAGGAAGACAACATAATGAATTAAGTTTTCTTATATCTGAGATAAAGTATGTTGTCATGGTTCCTCTACCGTGTCGAGCTTGCCTTTCCCCCTCATGCTAGCCAAATTCTCAGCACTAAGTAGAAATACTACTTGTGCTTCCAAATACCCTTAAACCAGTTTTGCCATGAGAGTCCACCATATCTACCTATGGATTGAGTAAGATCCTTCAAGTAAGTTGTCATCGGTGCAAGCAATAAAAATTGCTCTCTAAATATGCATGACTTATTAGTGCGGAGAAAATAAACTTTGTACGAACTTGTTGTGGACACAATAAAAGCGACGGACTGCATAATAAAGGTTCACATACAAGGGGCAATATAAAGTGACGTTCTTTTGCATTAAGATTTTGTGCATCAACCGTAAACGCGCATGACAACCTCTGCTTCCCTATGCGAAGGGCCTATCTTTTATTATTATCCTCTACCTTATGCAAGAGTCACGGTGATCTTCACCTTTCCTTTTTCATTTTATCCTTTGGCAAGCTCAGCATGTTGGAAAGAACATGATATATATATATATATATATATATATATATATATATATATCTAATTGGATGTGGGGGAGCATGAATTATTATTGTTGACATTACCCTTGAGGTAAAAGGTTGTGGGGCACAAACTATAAGCCCATATCTTTCTCTGTGTCCGATTAAAACTCCGTAACCACAAGTATCGCGTGAGTGTTACCAATTATGAAGGACTAAGTGATAGTTGAGTATGTGGACTTGCTTTTAAGCTCTGACATAGACTCTTTCCGATGTTATGATAAATTGCAATTGCTTCAATGACTGAGATTATAATTGTTGGTGCCCAATAAGGTTTCTGATTCATATTTTGGCTTTGTGAAAAGATCATCACTTGAACATGAGTAATCATATGACAAAATTTATATATGTTGCTATTATGAAATAATCATGATGCCTTCATGTCCGTATTTTATTTTTTATCGATGCCTCTACCTCTAAACATGAGGACATATTTATTGTTATCGGCTTTTCGCTTGAGGACAAGCGAGGTATAAGCTTGAGGGAGTTGATACGTCCATTTTGCATCATGCTTTTATATCGATATTTATTGCATTATGGGCTGTTATTTCACGTTATGTCACGATACTTATGACTATTCTCTCTTATTTTACAAGGTTTACATGAAGAGGGAGAATGCCGACAGCTGGAATTCTGGGCTGGAAAAGGAGCAAATATTGAAGGACTATTCTGCGCAACTCCAAAAGTCCTGAAACTCCACGGAATACCTTAAAATAAATAAAGAAAAATCGTTGCCAAAGATGAAGGCCAGGGGGCCCACACCCTGCTCACGAGGGTGGGGGGCGCCCCCCTGGGCGCGCCCCCTACCTCGTGGGCCCTCTAGTGGCTCTCCGACACCCATCTTCTCCCATATGAAGTCTTTCGATGAGAAAAATATAGAAGAGAACCTCTCGGGACGAGACTCCGCCGCCACGAGGCGGAACCTTGGCGGAACCAATCTAGGGCTCCGGCAGAGCTGTTCTGCCGGGGACACTTCCCTCCGGGAGGGGGAAATCATCACCATCGTCATCACCAATGCTCCTCTCATCGGGAGAGGGCAATCTCCATCAACATCTTCACCAGCACCATCTCATCTCCAAACCCTAGTTCATCTCTTGTATCCAATTCTTGTCTCCAAGTCCGGGATTGGTGCTAGTAGGTTGCTAGTAGTGCTGATTACTCCTTGTAGTTGATGCTAGTTGGTTTATTTGATGGAAGATCATATGTTCAGATCCTATATGCACATTGTTACCCCTCGGATTATGAACATGAATATGCTTTGTGAGTAGTTACGTTTGTTCCTGAGGACAAGGGAGAAGTCTTGCTATTAGTAGTCATGTGAATTTGGTATTCGTTTGATATTTTGATAAGATTTATGTTGTCTAACCTCTAGTGGTGTTATGTGAACATCGACTACATAACACTTCACCATTATTTGGGCCTAGAGGAAGGCATTGGGAAGTAATAAGTAGATGGTGGGTTGCTAGAGTGACAGAAGCTTAAACCCTAGTTTATGCGTTGCTTCGTAAGGGGCTGATTTGGATCCATATGTTTCATGCTATGGTTAGGTTTACCTTAATACTTTTGTTGTAGTTGCGGATGCTTGCAATAGAGGTTAATCGTAAGTGGGATGCTTGTCCAAGTAAGGGCAGTACCCAAGCACCGGTCCACCCACATATCAAATTATCAATGTATTGAACGCGAATCATATGAGCGTGGTCCCATCCAGGTAGTGATGGGCCTGGGTTCCCAAAGGCCCTTGACAATTACTTTGTGGCGGAGCGACAACGCAAGTTGAGACCACCTAGGAGACAAGTGGGTCAGGTCCCTGGTCGGCGTTCGTGGTTACTTCAAAATAACATGCTTAACGAGATCTTGGTATTTGATCTAACTCTGGCTACGAACCTATACGCCCTAACCAACTATGCAGGAACAGTTATGTGCACTCGACGTCGTGATATCAGTCGAAGCCTCTCAGATGTCAGCGGATGAGCGGCGCACGCCAGATTGAACTGGAGCGCCTGCTCTTGTATTAGGGAGGCTAGGTCTGCTTCCGGCCGCCCTCGCAGATGGGCCCAGACCCCTGCGTGCTTAGGATTTAGACCTACATGTTAACCTCTTTGTTAGGCCTAGGTAGGGATACGACGTGTTGATCTTCTGATGCTGGACATGACCCAGAGGGATCGAGCATGTTGGGTAATGTGGTGCACCCCTGCATGGAAGTTTATCTATTCGAATAGTCGTGTCCCTCGGTAAAAGGACGACCCAGAGTTGTGCTTCAACCTTATGACATCTAGAACTGGATATTTAATAAAACATACCTCTTACAAGTTCCAGATACAACCAGGTGATCGCTTTCCCACAGGGCGACGAGGGGAGGATCGCCGGGTATGAGTATGCTATACGTTGATACCTGGTTAACTTACCAGCTACTCTCTTCTACATGCTTCAAGATGGAGACTACCAGAAGCGTAGTCTTCGATAGGACTAGCTATCCCCCTCTTATTCTGGCGTTCTGCAGTTCAGTCCACATATATTACCCCTTTATACAGATACCGATGGATATGTAGTGTAGATCCTTGCTTGCGAGTACTCTGGATGAGTACTTACGGTTGCTTTGCACCCTCTTTTCCCCCTTTCCTTTTCTTCTCAGATGTCGCAACCAGATATTGGAGCCCAAGAGCCAGATGCCACCGTCGACGATGACCCATGCTACACCAAGGGTGCCTACGACTACATGCAGGCCGCTGACAACCAGGAGTAGTTTAGGAGGATCCCAGGCAGGAGGCTTGCGCCTCTTTCGATTTGTATCCCAGTTTGTGCTAGCCATCTTATGGCACCTTGTTTAACTTATGTCTATACTCATATATTGTTGGTTCCGTTGAGTCGTTTATGATCGAGCACTTCTATTCGAGCCCTTGAGGCCCTTGGCTTGTAACATGATGCTTGTATGACTTATTTGTTTTTAGAGTTGTGTTGTGATATCTTCCCATGAGTCCCTGATCTTGATCGTACATGTTTGCGTGCATGATTAGTGTACGATTGAATCGGGGGCATCACAAGTTGGTATCAGAGCCGACTGCCTGTAGGAATCCCCCTTCCACACTCCTTGGCCGAAGTCGATTCTAGTCATTGCAAAACTTTTACTAACATGTTTGTGTGTCTTACGGGCCCATGTCACCATTGGGTGGTATTAGGATCTTTTATTCCTTGTCTATACTTTGGGACTCTGATCTCTCTTCTATTCGAGTTTAAATGAAATTACTAACTCTAACATTAGGGTCTCGTGATCACACCAAGAGAGCCCCTTGTTACAGATGATCACCTGCAGCACCAGAATATTTGGAAGATACTCTATGATGTTCTCTCGAGACATTATGCCATCGCTTTTGCAATTACCTTCCAGCGATAGACCTCTATGGATAACCACGTACACTTGTCATTCATACAATCATCCTCGTTGATCTTGTTATTACAACACACCCCAAAATTCTCTCTATTGTTCCCAGAATACTTTGTGCCTACTGCCTTGCAGTTCTTTGCCACATGAATACCACTACCGATAATTTCTCGCACTCACCGGGTAATCGCTCATCCCCAGTTGATTCATGTATTTCACAAAAGTCATCGAAATAATATTTGAACTTCCAAAAATCCTGAGCAGCCTATTGCTCTTGAAATTCTTGCTTGCTTGCATTATGGTTAATCCCATAAGTCACGTAATCTTATTAGCATCCCTTGTCATTATCATTTTGAGTCCGTTGATTCAAAATGTTGCGAATGCTCGTAATCCTCAATCAGGTCCTAGAATTCATCCTTCTGTCTCAGACGTCATTTTAAACCATGAGCTGGTTATCGACCAATCAAATTGTTGTTGATTGTACCCCTAAGTCTATTCAACTTATCCATTCTTTATGAGAGCATTGGCTTCTGATCCCTTGATTTGGAAATGATAATTCCTTTTCACTTTGAATTAGTCAGTTGTTCCTATCACCCGATGCCCTTTCAGTTTCTTCCTTTGATAGAGTCCGATACTCACATCAGCTTTGTTGTAGACCATAACACCCCTTGTTGGATTATTATCCGATAGTGTCCTTCATATTCAATAACCTTGTCAGCCCTTCCAGGGGTATATAATGCCTTTGGTAAATTGTATCCTCTGTTTTGTTAACCATGCTCTACTTTCGAGCTTGTATTATTTACTATGAATTTTGTGGTATATGTTCCTAAGATGCCCTGATGGGTTGAACCAACGCCTTCCCAAATCTGTGTGAACCCGAAAGATTTCACGGGTCATACTTATCTGGTATTGCACCAGGTAAAAATTTCAACAACTAATGTCATTTTTGAAATACGAGAGGTGAATGGAAGGTTATGCATTGAAGAAGTGGGAGTTGACCTTGAACCTTTGTGTTCATGCCCATGGATACGATGTAGATCCTATCATTGAAGATTCTTGTAATAATAACTATTTCCTTTATATACTATCCTTTGGTATCGGTGAATTGATCATTTGCCATCGTGGTTCCGACCATATGTTCTTCTCTGATCCCATTTCTCGGGCAAGTTTAAGCACTTGCCTTCGGTGGATCAATACACCAGTCCAACCTTTACTTTGATCTATCATCGAGTATTGCACCCTCATATCTCGAGAATATCATGGAACTGCATAACTTCTTGTGGGTTCTTCATCAATTGTTATTTCTCACCGAATCCAGTTTTTCCTGGGTTCTAGGTTGTCGTCAACCGAAAACACCGAATAGTGAATCGATTTCGCACTCCGATTCGGTAACTCTTAAGTAATTTTCGTTGATTACGAGTTTAATAACCCTTCAAGTCATTCCTAGTCTGACCGGCTATATCATTATCGTGCTAAATTTTAACGGTGCTACCTGGTCCTCCTTCTCAGAGCACAAGTTTTGACGATGAGCTAACCTTACGTCGATCTTCCTCGTCATATGATTTCGCCTTGAAAAGCAAGCTTGATTTTGAGTTTCTGCCATACCATTGGTTCCAATAACCTTTCACTTCATCATTCCTTTGACTTGATGTCATCACTGACCGATTACATCTTGATAAAATCTCTGCACAAGTGTGTCATGATCATCATCTGTATTCTGAGCTCTTTCAGGATCAATTGGGTTCATGATGACAAATACCATCCTTGCCCTTGATGATTTGTGTTATCGTTGACCAATTTATTAACTTCCCTCCAACACAAACTTGTTCGTGTTTTGTGTTGTACCTTGAGTTCCTGCTATCCAGCATCTGTTCTTCTTTACCTTATAATATTACCCTCTTTTATGTCAAGGATGTTGTGAGAATTTCACCACCCTTAAGAATTCTTGATACAGTGATGCTTCTCGCCATCACCATTCTTTTCTTGGTCCCCGTCTGGAGTAAACTCCGTTGTGCGAATTTATTATCTCAAGCAACCCTATTGCTTCAGAGTTAATGGACAATAATTCCAACTTAGTGTGTTGTTTGCTAAATCGCCATTCCGATGTTGGTCGTGCAATCCAGCCCATATTTCGGGTGCACCTTTCAACCAATGTTTAATTGTGTATGTTTTCCTAGAGCATGCATAATTATATCATTTGATCTAACAAATGATATCTCCGTGTTCATGCAATTGTGGAAATCCATCTTTTTGGAAGTCTCAATGAATTATCATTGAGTCCATCAGCCATCTCCTCATCCCCTCCTTGGTTAACTGATGAACTCTTGTTTCAGAACTTGTTTCCATAGTTCATTGCCCAAGAATCTTATAATGTCATCTCATCAATTGTGTTACACCATTTCTTCTCAGGCAGCCTGAGTCTGAGGTATCCTGACACCAATCAGAGCTGAATCTTGGACAAATATGATGGTTGGAACATTTTCCAAGAGTCATAGCATTGGTCTTTAAATCACCCGGTAAGGTGATGTCATGCCTAGCACACCTGGCCGGAGGACCTGTAGTTTTCCACAATGCGAGCACACTGCAAATGAAGATGAATTTTCACAACATCAAATATTGAACCAGATATGAATGCAAATTAATTTCAAGATCATAGAATTCAATACCTATCCATGAATTGCTGAAGCTGCATCAGGTTATGGGCGTTTGTTGACTCTGTCAGAGAATTGATGTAGTAAACTATGTTCTTGTTTGGAACAATGAATACCAACATCCAGTGACCCCTACATATTAAGAAAGCCATGAACTTATGAATTATGTCAAAATTTGAAAGACAATCAGTGTATGTGTGGTTGTTTACTTGACTCACCTTTCATGATATGGCCAGAGAAATGATTCTACATGGGGCGTGTTTTCGAAGATACGGATGACCGTGTTAACGGACCAGTCCCGTTCGTCCTTACCATGTATTATTGTGCCATTTCCTAATGCATGATCTATGAAATACACACTCTCCCTTTTTCTTCTCTGCGCGTTCAATCCCCTGAGAGGAATAAAATGCACTTAGTTGTTTATCATTTATAGCCTTGTATGGAGAAGTTGATCAGAGTTTGTTAAGTACTTACAAAATCAGGCATCTAACAAGAGTGGCATCGAGCTCGTTGAAGTTGAATAAGAGATGTAATTCCTCGAAACTCACATCAAATGAACCAGCATCGTGTTGAAAATGATCTCTATTGAAGTGGCCATGATATCCTGGTGACATTTGATCCATGCGATATTCATATAACTTGCGGTAACTGGAGTTGCACTCATCAAAGTATTCACCAACAAGAAATGGCTGGCCATGGACGTAGTTGCGTGCTTCAAGTACGTCTGCTTTACTTTTAGCAAGCTACAATTCTACTTCTTCATCCATGGCGTCAGAAATAATATTACTCCCCAATTCGAACAATCTGTTGTTAATTTGGTTCCAGGCGATGAGTGGTTTAAGCAAGAGGCACTCGTTTTCTTTCCTCTTCACTCTCTCACTGCGCTTCTTCATGGGTGTGGCCTTTTTGGCCACTTCCTTCTTGGTACTTGAAGCATTTCTGGCAGAGCTGGTTGGCTGCAAGGTAGACTGCCGAGCAGACAGTGAAGCTTCGACGGACTACTTTGCAGATGGTTTATCTTTGCCAGACCGCTGATCTAGCGGTGCTGCTGTGACGGACTGCTGGGCTGAAGGAGCAGATGCATCGGTCTGCTGACCATGCGTTGAAGCTATGTCCGGTTTCTGCGCAGGTGGTGCCAACTTGTCGATGTGTTGAGGAGGACATGCCAACGCGTTGGTTTGCTGAGTAGGAAGTGCTGACGCATTGGTATGCTGATCACGCGGTTGCGGACTGGCGGACTGATGAGCAGTCGGTTCTGGACCTACAGACTGCTTAAAGGCGGTTCCGAAGCATCAGAGTGCTTAGCAGTCCATTCAACCAGGTTGGTCTACTGAGCATGTGCTGCAACTGGTTCTCCCCCCGCTGCTTTAGCGGCCGGCATCTGAACTGGTGGTGCGTCTACGGCGGTTGTAGGCCTTGCCACTGGCTACTTTAGGGCGGAGGATGATATGGCCTGTACGCCACAAAGTTGGGTCGTCTGATCACAGGATGATGCATCAGCCATCAGATTACGAGTATTAGGTTCTTTAGGGGAAACACACGAGAGTTGTTGTGGCAAGGAGAGCGTCACCGGTTGAGGGGCGACATAGGTTACTCCTAGCGGGGCTTTAGGGACCTCATCGATGAACTCTATTTCCTTTCGTGGCCACTGGTTGTAATGTAATAGTGTTTCTCCCAAGGTCCTTTGCTCATCAAAGTCTCCCTAGGACATTCCTGATGGCAAATTCATTGAATCCAGGCTTTACTTCAGTCACGTAGCACTTCACACAGCCCGGCTTCAATGGCACATTGTCCAACAAGAGGCCCTCTTCCAAGAAGGGTGGGCAAACCCAGGCTATTGCACATTTTAATGTACCTTCGTAATGTGTAAGCACGCCCTTCAGTCTATCTTCCATTCCAGATAGATCAGATATAGCATCATCACGAGCAGCTGCAGTCTTAGTGTCGCTCGGGTCAGCTGATGCACAACTACTCTTATGTTGTGTTGTCGCGCAATAAGTAGCATCCTCCATGCCCCCCTCCCAATTTGCTGGCTATCTGTCAATGTTAGAGTCTTCCCAATCATCATTGACTGCTCAAGATCCTTTTGAACAGCCAGCTACATTTCCTTCCTCAACCTTTCATACAATTCATTCTTTTTCATTTCACTCCTCGCTTTTTTCATGTCGAGCCTCTCTTCTTTGCTGAGTGTGAAAGCCCTCTTGTGCGGGACATTAACACCTATACCCCTTGCACGGCCAGGGGGCTCTCTTGTTTCGAGAGCAATGGACAGAACGTCACATGGCCATGAGTACCTGTAGAACCTTCCAGGGATCTTGGAAGCCTCTGCCATCACTTGATACAATTCTTCCTCATGTGAGTTTCTAAAGTAATAAGTTCCATCATCACGCCTCCTTGCACGTGCCCGCAAGTAGTCTCTGGCACGTTCACCCCTGATTTCACTAAAGGCTGATTTTCCACCTGCCGCTACTGCTTCTTTGTCCTCCTGGTCCCATATCGGTTTCATGCCATAGTATCCTGTCACACCCATACGGTGGGGGTGTGTGTTCTTCTTCTGAAGTTCCGATTGCTTGAAACTCTTCTCAGCAAACTCTTTAGTTGCCTGGACCCTTTTGAATTCTGCCCAGTCTGCCTTTATAATTTGGGGGTATGTGGGGATTGCGTCCTTGCCTTCACTCAAGTACTTCTTGTACATCACGTGCTTCCAGTTTCTCCAAGCATCCCTAGTCTGCTTCAGCGCAGCGTGTTCCACCTGCATTCTCCACTGCTCTGGAACGTCGAAGTGACCCATTGTCTCTCGGACTATCCGTCGCCGTGTTTCTGTGTCAGCCTTCCGAAACCTTGAGCCCTGCCCTACCAACAAATCCACACACACTCCTGAACCTCGTGCATGCTTTATCTGGTTTAGTTGGAGCCCAAGACTTTAAATCGATCTCAGTTACTTCATATACACCTTTAGGCTGGTGTGTGGGCTTCCTTGGAGCGTTCCTCCGTGTCCTGACCGGAAGGGTAATTGTTGCAGCTCTATCCCGTTCAAGATTACTTGATCCCTCACCACTTCTAAAGACCTAGGGTTTTCGAAATCAGATGACCATACATCGCGTGAAGCATGAGTGTTGTCGCTGCTATTCGGCATCTACAGAGAACGCATGTGAAACTCGGGAAAGGAGGATAAGCATAAAACTAACAACTTGGTATCAAGCTTTCTAAACATGTCATGCAATAATTTAGAAAATGTACGGCTAATTTGTTAAGTTTGTGCGACTCGGGCGCTCGCGATCTGTAAATCGGTAGTAACATATTGGAAATATACACTCTCCATCTTTTTGTAGCCAATTTGGGAACATACGGAACGAAATAGGAAGAGGGATTGCAAGGAAATATGCCTCATCGCGATGGAGAGCAGTAACTAACATGCTTCTTAATGCAAACCCATCCAGAACACAGGAGAGGCGAGGGTTACATCATCGATATGCTCGAGGGTGGCTGGCGAGCAAACGGATATGGTGAGGTGCGGGCAACCGCGTGTTGGGAACTGCAGTGGAGGTAGGCTTGATGCCGAAGAGCAGGCAGGCCGAGGTGAGCACGCCAGCGCCGGAGAGGGTTCTGCTGTGGATCTGAGGGAGGGGGAGCTGGCGATGGAGATTGGGTGGACTAGTTGAGTAAAACGCGGGTGGTCCGTGGGGGTGTTGACGGCCTAGGTGAAAAGGGTGGATAATATACCTGGTCGCCGCGCGGAAAGGCCTATGCAAACGGTTGCCTCTAAGCGCTCGTGTGCACAAAGAGAAAATTTTCATTTGAAATGAAGATGTACTAATGTTGAAATGAAGACATGAGTTCATCGTTCCACCTCTAAATTTTTCCCACGTCAAGCAATCACCATTACACCACAGGTTTGATTTGCTGGTGCATTTCAGGTCTCGTGTGCTATATGCAAGACATTTTTGCATTTACCGTGCATTTTGGCATATAAATCAATTCCTAGGAGAACTGCATTTCCTATCAAAAGGGATGAGGATTGTCGTTCAATCTAGGAGCATCCAACGGTGCAGATGTACGATCCGTGGGGTTTGGGTTCTGGCCAATCAGAACGCATGACTCAGATCGCGCGCACAGCAAAGGGGGGGGGGGCGTCGGCCACAGTTTGGTAGGCACACGAGTTTCGTGAGTGAACCGTGTGGTATTTGAAAACATTTACACGAACTAACAACATATTTTCATTTCAATGAAAACAATAGTTCATCATTTCACCTCCGAATTGTTTTCCACGGTAAGAAATCACCATTGTACCCAATGGTTCGATTTTCTCGTGCATTTGAGGTATCATTTACTATATTTGAGTCGTTTGCTATAGTCGCAACTACACGTGGGTGCTAGCTAAATAGCACGATCATTTATGTGTCGCCTTGGGATTTTTCATTCATTGTTCATGAAACGGGAAAAATTCAAACTGTTCAGCCGCAGGGTGCGACCAAAGGCGTATACCATGTTGGTATTCTAATTACAGGAAATGCATATAGAGTCCGGCAATAATGAAAATCGGTGTGTCACCATGCCGTGTTCTCAGGATCACATGGAATTTTTTTGGAAAAGATGGCACGAGTTTTGATGCTCACACCTTCCAAATCGGAGCATCTCACAAGAAGGATCATAGTTTCCAAAAGGAGACGCGACACTTCGGACTCCAATCATCACTGACTACATCGTTTCGCTTTGAATTATTTTCATGGTAAACAACCACGTATATGCCATTGGTTTGATTTTATGGCCCATTTTAGGTCTCGTTGATATATTATTTTTTTGAAAAGGGGGTCATCCCCCTGCCTCTGCATCAGAATGATGCATATGGCCAAAACTTGTTGCTATATTCAAGTCATTTTTTGTACTTATGTTGCATTTAGTGCATATAATTAAATTCAAAATCGTTCCACAACAACACATCTGGGTGTTAGTTAGCAAAGAAGGTGTACAAATCATTTGTGTGCCGCTTTGCGAGTTTTCATCCATCGTCTGAGTAATGGGGAGAAGTTTCAAACATTTCGGTCGTGAGGTGCGGCCACCGGCATAGGCCTAGTTGGTGTTTTAATTACTGGGAATTCGGATGGAGTCCAGACTTCATCAAAATTGGTGTGTACCCGTGGCATGCTCTCACGACCCCGGGGAATTTTTTTGGTAAAGTTTGGCACAGGTTTCGATGATTACTCGTTCCAAACCGGAGCATCTCACATGAAGGACCATGGTTTCCAAAAGGAGACATGTGAATTCAAACTCCAGTGGTTGGTGACTTCATCGTTTAGCCTCATAAAAATTTCCACGGTACGCATTCACCATTATACCACGGGTTTTATTTTCTGGCACATTTTGTGTATCATTAGCTATATTTAAGACATTTTTGAGTTTAACTTGCATTTTGTGCATAAAAATATCACAACCGGAACTGCGTGTGTTGTCAAAAGGGATGAGGATTGCCATTCGATCTGGGAGCATCCAACGGTTCAGACGTACGATCCGTGGGGTTTGGGTTCTGGCCAATCAGAACGCATGACTCAGAACACGCACGTGCAGGAGGGCATCGGCCACGGTTTAGTGGACACATGACTTTCGTGAGTGAACCGTGTGCTATTTGAAAACATTTACATTAACTAACATCATTTTTTTGTTTGAATGAAAACATGAGTTCATCGTTTTGACTCCAAACTTTTTCCCATGATAAGAAATCACGATTGTACCCTATGGTTCGATTTTCGGGCACATTTTACCAGGCGGCAGGCCTCGCTAGCAATCTCAAACATTGAATATGCAAAAAGAAAAGAGATCTCGTTTAATTTCTATATATAGTTGCAAATACACATGCGTGTTAGCGCAAGATCATTTGGGTGTCGCTTTGCGAGTTTTCATTCATTGTGCGAGAAATGGGAAAAAACTTCAAACAGTTCGGCCGTAGGGTGCGGCCAGAGGCATAGGCCTTGTTGGTATTTTAATTTTAGGAAATGCATATAGAGTCCAGAAAATAACAAAAACCGTTATGCCACTGTGGCATGCTCTCACGATCGCATGGAAAAAACTTGGTAAAGTTTGGCACAAGTTTTGGTGCTCGCACCTTCCATACCGGAGCATCTCACAAGCATCATAGTTTCCAAAAGGAGACGCGACACTTCGACTACAAATCTTCAGTTACTCTACATCGTTCCGCCTTGAAAAACAAATCATGGTGAACAATCGCGGATATACCCTTTGTTTGATTTTCCGGCCCATTTCAGGTCGTTTACTATGTTTAAGTCATTCTTTGCACTTACCTTGCATTTTAGTGCATATAAAGTCAAAAACCCTACCATAACTACATGTGGATGTTTTAGTTAGGCTATACTTAGGCTACTCATAGTGGAGAGTGTCACATAATATATATATATATATATATATATATATATAGGGTGGGTCTATTATGATAACACCCTTAAGAGTCTTATTCTGCACATCAGTTCCTTATTCTGCTAACACTGCGTCGTGACTCCGAGCGATGGCCGGTCAACCCCCACACCGAGGCAAGTACCCCCACCAACCCGCAGTGCCCGCCCCGCCCACTCCCTCTCCTACCCACCTTCTTCCCCGCGACGCCCACCCCCTCAACC